>NC_142923.1:3602500-3963750 GCF_054131065.1 Drosophila arizonae
AAGACGTTTGGAGTAGTTAGAGTATTTATTATATTCAGTTCTTACAGAAAATATAGAGAAATTTAGGTATTTAAAATTCTCCGATTATTTAGAGTTTGTATAGTTTTAAGAATTTCAAAAGTATTCATGTTATTTAAAGTATATAACGAGTTTTAACTTAAATATGCCCATTGAGAATATGAACAGTTAATAGTCAACTATAGAGTATACAGTATAAAGTAAATTTAATAACTTGAAAATGGGCTTGCAGCAAAAATTAGAGCACTTTGAAGTTGTTTTCCAGTCAATAGAAAATATTTTCACAATGTATATACAATATTTATGTATAAATATACATGCATATGCATATATACTCGTCGCACCGATACAACTAATAAAAGTTCAGCTTGCATTGGGAACTTGGCAGTTTTGGGAATTGGGAGCCACGTTGCTGCCACATGTCGCGCGGCTCGTGCTGCTTGACTCCGAGCAAGGGCTTTCAACGTGCGGCACGTGCTGTCTATGACGAAGTTTGTCGCTGCCACAGCGCCTTGTGGCGCACGCCTGCCAAACTGCTTAATCAATTACGCAACTTTGCAACAACATGCGACAGGCTGCAGCTGACAGCCGAACTAAGCCCGCCCACACTGGGGGCCACAGCCCCACGGCTTAGGCTAACGCTAAGACTAAGGCTCTGGGCATAAAAAGGCAGCCGAATTGACAGCTGCACCAGCGAGCACCTTCCACTTGCCACAGCTGCGCCAGCAACTTGCAACTTGGCAAACTGTTTGAAGTTGCAAGTCGCAAATAGTTTAATTAAAATGCATGTGAAGCATTTTCTTTTCAACATTTCCAACTTACGCCGCCTAATGAAATTAACGTGATCTTTCAACAGCAGCTGCCAAGAGGGCAAACGACTTCCATTGCCACATAACACTGCTAAGTGCATTATAATATGAGCTGGGATTTATTTTATACAATGGAATTTATTTTCTCGAGGTTATTAACATTAGAATTTCTGTTCATCTGCATTGCAATTTCTGAGAAAATATTTTGCTTTTATTTACACAAGAACTATATTTAATATTAGCATTATTATTTAATTTTATATATTACTAAGTATAATAATTAATATTTCATTTGCAACAAGAAATAAAAATAAAAATTATCAAAAATATTTTATATTATTACTAAATTAATACATTATTATTGAATTCACTAAGAAAAATCATCATCAATATTTTATATTATTACTAAAAAAAAAAAAAAATTAAATAAAAAAAAATGATTATTTAATTTTAATGCTCTAAAAATAGTCATCAATTTTAGATATTTTTAAAATCTTTTTTTTTAATGTATTTTACTTATGTTTCTCAGTTAATTTAGATAATTTTTTAATTTTTAGTATTTACTTTTAATTTTAATATTATTTACTAAAAATGTTTTATATTAATTTAAATATTTTCTTATAAATACTCAATATTTTCCCAAAAAAAATAAAAAAAATAAAAATTGAGAGAAGAAAAAAATAATCACAGAGGGGAAACAACAAACATGGAGTTATTCTTTAGTCCGTAAGGGCAAACTGACAATATATGTCAGTATAAAAATAGACAGAAAATAATAAAAAAAAAATTTTGAGAAAAATTTAAGGTCCTTTTTTTTTTGGAATATGTTTTAGGCCAAGTCCGCGCGTAACGAGCAGAAGAAGGGCCAAATGTCGGCGACCGAGCAACCATGTTTCAAGCGCGTGACGCATTGCATATTCGACAACGATGGCACAGTCATGGGTAGGTCAATTGCTCAGCTGTCCGTGCTCATCTGTATGACCTTCTCCTTTTACCTCCTTTCCAGATACGGAAAGCATTTACACGACCGCAATACAGAACGTGCTGACGCCCTACGGCAAGACCTATACGTATGAGATGAAAAAACGTATGACAGGACTCGCAGCCATGGTGGCCAGTGTAGCGATGGTTAGAGAGTACAATTTGCCGATTTCGCCGGAGCAGTATCTGGCCAGGTTTCGCGCTGAGCTGCATTGGCTGATCTCGGATGTGAAGCTGAAGCCGGGCGCCAAGGATCTGCTGCTGCATCTGTTCGAGTATCGCGTGCCCATGGCCATGGCAACGTCGGGCTATCGAGACACCTTCTGCCTGAAGGCACGACCGCACTGCGACCTGATGCCCGTCTTCCATCACATCGTCTGCGGGGATGATCCCGAGCTGAAGGAAAGTAAACCGCATCCGGACATCTTTCTGCTGGCGGCGTCACGCTTCAAGCCAGCACCACCGCCCGAGTGCTGTCTGGTGTTCGAGGACTCGACGCAGGGCAAGGATGCGGGCGTGGCCGCGGGCATGCAGGTGGTAATGATACCCGACGAACGCCTGCCCCTCGAGGAGACCAAAGGCGCCACGCTGGTGCTCAAGTCCATGGCAGACTTCCAGCCGGAGCTGTTCGGCCTGCCTGCCTACGATTATGCGGAAAAGTTTACGTTTGGCTAGCGCTTGGCATTTTTTTCTTGCTCAAAATTTGCAAAGTATTTTATTTCAGTCATGGGATACAAAAATAAAAAAATCTCTTAGTTTTAAATTTCTGAAAAATGAAATCTAATTTTTTGCGAAATTTCGAAATTATTTAAATTTAGTTTTGGGCTTTATATTATAAAAATCAATTTTAATTTTATTTCCGACATCAAAATTTTCAGTCATTAAAAAATACATAATTCCAAATATAAATTGTTTTACTTAAGGTGACTAAAATTTCTTAATCTAAGACTTAAAAAGAATGCCAAAATATATTTATTTTTTAAGCTTATCTTAATTGTATAATTTCCTTTCAATTTCTGTTTTAATTGGTAAATTTGCTATGTTGCAAACTTTTATCAAATAAAGATATGAAAAAACTTGGACTTTAAAATATATATATATTTTTTTACCCCTTTCTTTAGCTGCCCTTGAGTGCTTCCTGTGGCGCGCTCGTTCATTAGGCAAAAGCGGAAGTGGGGCGCAAATGCTAAAAAAATAATGATTCGAAAATAAAAAGCAAAGTCGCCGTCGCCGTTGCAGTTGTTAAAAGGTTTATTCACTTTACTTTTATGCGCGGCGCAGAGATAGAGAAAGAGAGAGAGAGACAGAGAGAGAGAGAGAGAACTTGAGATTGAACTGGAGCTGGAGCTAGAGCTGAGGCTGAGGCTGAGGCTGAGGCTGAGGCTGAGGCTGAAGGCCCGAGGCGGTGCTACAGACTGGCCTGGCAGCTGTTCGACAGTCTGGTTAGAACATTAAGTAATTATAAGTTGAGACAGACGTTTCTGTTGTTGTTGCTGTTGTAGATGTAGTTGTTGTTGCAGAGGCAAAAGTTGCTAGTCCCAAGCTGTGCTACAGCTGCTCGAGCTAGAGCTCCACATACACACGGCGTATGCGTAATATGCTGAATAATTAAATTGTCAACAATTGACTTTTGGCAGACGCACAGACAGACAGACCGACTGAGAGTCGGACACTCATTAAAATATTATATTTGCCTATGCAATTAATTTTGATTTATCGCTTTGAAATTTTCCTGTGTGCTTAAAGCCCTAATTTGGGCAAAAGACGAAGCTGAAGCTGTCGGCAAGTGTAGGAATTTCTATTTCCCAGTGAGACTTGTCAGAGATAATAATAATATGTTGTAGGCAATAGACTGAAGTATTCTTAGACGTTTGACATTGGCTTGAGTAGCTAATTATGTGTGATAGTAATTACTGTGGCAATAGAAACTAAAGCAAGATTTTCCTATTCTCCTTTTTAGGTAATTTTAGCAGCTGCTTTAGTTTATACATTTATGTGTATTGTTTTATAGGCTTATATTATAGAGTTGCTCTATTAGAACTTAAAAATTATCATATGTTTTGCTGGATCAAATTTATTTATGGACTTGCATTGAAGCTGACAAATTTTATTTATTATGTATTCATTATTAGTTATCATATATTATTATTAATTTATTATTATTTATTATTATTTATTTTTATTTATTATTATTATGATTTTATTATTATTTATTTACATTTTCCTTTTATTAATACTTAAAAAATAAAATAATTAAACAAATGTTGTATTCGTTCAGTTCATATACTTAAAAGTCTTTTATTTTATTATTATACACTTTATAGGGTTATATTACCAATTAATATAAATTTTTTACAACTCTTCGTTCTCAGATATTTTAATCATAATTTAGTAGATAGTCAGCCAATTGTCACCCGGTAAATATTTCCTGTTGAATGTTTCAGAAGTGCACCAGAAATTTAATTGTAATTCTCGCTTAAAAACCTATATTTATATATATATGCATATGTATGTATGTATCTGTAGTATATATATATATGCACATGTATATATATATAACACTTAAGCTTCCGCTGATGGCTCCTCGTCGTTGTCCTCAACCGCCTCCCCGTCGTTCTGATCGCCCTCGTCCTCCTCCTCCTCCGCCTCCTCGCTCTCTCCACCTGACATAATTGCTGGCGGCTCTGGCATCGGCTCCAGGTAGGGCATACCAAATTCCACGGGATCAAACTCGAGATATGTTTCGAGTCGCTGCGTTGCCAGCTCAGACCAGCAGCAAGGCAGCTCCGGGTCGGGCAGCATAATCACCTTCAAGCGTGCGTCCCGGGCAGCCTGCACTCCCTTGGGCGTCCCATCGAAGGCCAGGCAGCACTCGACGCAGGGCGGATCGCAGAGCAGTCGCATGGCTATCAAGTAGCAATCCGGCTCCGGCTTGGGCCGATTGTACTCATCGGCGCAGAGCACCTGATCGAACTGGCTGAAGAACTCCTCTCTGCCGCGTATCTTCTTGCAAAAGATCTCCCTCTTGCTGGCCGTGATCAGGGCCAGGCCAATGCAGTTGTCATGCAGGTGGTTGACCAGACGCTCCACGCCGTCGATTAGCGGCGGATTGCCAATTAGCTCGCACGTGTGCTCGTTCAGCTGCACCAGGAAATTCTCCCAGGGAATGGGCAGCTTGCACTTGCGGCAGATCAGCTCGGCCATCTCCTGCGTCTCCATGGCAGCGCTGCGCAGGATCACCGCCTCCGGCAGAGTCTTATTATAGCTGGCCAGGAGCTCACGGCAGGCGCGTTGATAGATTTGACGGGTATCTAAGGGCGATACGAGTAAGTTGTAGAATCTTTTCCATATGCCTTGCCACAGCGCATTCGCCTACCAAACACTGCACTCTCCAGGTCGAATATGCAGTAGGCGGTGCATGGCCTGCAGCACTCGGGCGGGCAGCAGAGGCAGGGATTGCAGCACGGCGGACAGCAGCGCAAGCAACGCTCGGGAGTTGCCTTTATGCGCGCCTTTGGCTCACACATGGTAGGGGTCAGAAACTGAGCACTTCTGCACAATTTAAAAGCGAAACGACCTAAAGGGGGCCAAAAAATTACAAAGTACAGCTGCTGCCAAAGTAAACCAAATTTTTGAGAATTTTTTTTATGTTTTCTGAAATATTTATCAAAATACGTAAAATTAATTTTTTTTTTAAGTGACAGTAGTATAGAATAGTATAGGAAATAGAGAGAGAGAGAGAGAAAGAAAGAGAGAGAAAGTGAGAGATAGAGAGAGAGCAAGAGACAAAAAAAAAAAAAAAAAAGGAGAGAGATAGTTAGACATATGTAGAGTGGGAAGGGGAGGGAATAAAAACTAATAACAATAGTGCTTAATGTAAAAATAACAATTTATTTAAAAATCGATAATAATCGATAATAATCGATACTAAATACAAAGTTAGTCAACTCCTGCATATGGTATAAAGGAATCTATATTCAAATGTAGTCTTTTTTTTTAATTGTTTACGAGATCTTTGCGATCATACAGAGATAGATGAAGACTTTTATTTAACAATATGCTATCAAAGCTATCATAGTCAACAATTAATTCCCAGGAGCTTCTCTGTCTCTACAATTCCATGTCGTTAAGCTGGCATACAAAGTATTTGTAGTACCTCAACTCACACACATTTAGCTTTTATTCAAATGTATTCAATTGGCACATAATATGGCCAACTGCCTAATTAAAGTTTTTGTTTAATCAGCGCTTTAGCGCTGCTACTATTAATTGGGCGTGGATCCCTTTGCGCATTTAGTTTACAATATGCTCTCAAAAATTAAGCTGTTCCAATTTGGGCATACGAAATGCGTTTGTGTAATGTAAATACTACTCGAGGAGTGAGCCTAAATGAATGTAAATGTGAATGCGAATGTGAATGGAAATGGGAATGGGAATGGCAATGGCAATGGAAATGGGAGAGAGGTAGTGGCAATGGTAGTGGTACTGGTAGCGGTAGTGGTAGTGGTAGAGGTTGTGGTAGCGACAACGACGGGATTAACATGTGTCGACGACGACGCTGAAAAGCTTTCATAGTCCTTTGCCGCATTCCACTAAATTAATGTTAAAATGCAAGGACCCAGGCGGATAAAGCAGGTCGGAATGGATGACAGGGGCAGGGCGTGGCGGGGGTAGGGCTGGAGGCAGGGCAATACGAACAGTTCGAATGGGCGTCAGCTGCGCGGGGTCAGCAGCCATACAGTCGGCAATATCCTTGTTTTGTTTGTGTGTACTGTGTCCTGTTATAAAGCATTAATCAAGCATACCTGCTGGGCAGAGTGAGCGGGACAGCAGCATTGCAAGAAAGGGAGAGCGAGAGGTCGAGTGGGCAAGAGAGCGAGGGTGTGGGAGTTGGCTGCGGCTTTGGCCTTTGCTTGTTTGCGGTGGCGACAACGAGACACACACACACACACACACACACACATACACGCACATACACTCACACACAGGGACACTAAATTGGCGCTCATTATGATGGGCCTGCACTCACAGACAGAGACTCATGTGTATGCGTGTGTGTGTGTGTGTGTGCACCCCTGCAATTTTCCGGCTAAATGGCATACATTAATTAACGGGGACTTGGCCCTTGGTAGCAGCATTCATTTGGCCAACAGCTCACGAAAAGATTAATGGTGCGCTATTAATGTGTAATGACAAATGTTAGTGCAGCCTCTCTCTCGCTCTCCCTCCCCCTCTCTTTCCCACACGTGCCCTCTGTTTCAGCTCTGATTTGGCTGATATCACCTGAACGTATTTCCATTTGGATCAAGTGATTGAAATAAATATTTAATGAAAGTGCGCGCAAGTGTTGCAACAACAACAACAACAGCAACAGCAAACGCGAGCTCTAAATTTTCATAAACAATTCATCAGCAGGTGCCAGCGGCCTGAAATGAGCAACAACAAGGCCAGCCTTATGCAATGAGGTGCGGGTCAACAGATTGTGTCACTCGCACTTCAGGAAACCAAAACAATAAAAAAATAAGTAAATAAAATAAGTAAATAAATATAAAAAATAAAAATTAACAAAAAATTTATTTTGTATATATTAATACATTCTATGAAAAATTACAAATGCTCTTAAGCAAAAAAAATTTTTTTAAAGAAATATAAATCATATTTATATTTCTTTAAAATACTCTCTGGATTCTGTAGAACATAAAACTATTTATTTATTTAATTTTAATAAATACATTTAATTTATTTAAAAATGAATGAATATTGTGGGAAATGGAAAATCTGTGGTTTGATGTTTTTAAATAGATAATGTAATTTCGTATTTTTATTATAGTTTATTTTCAATAGATATATTGGCAAAGCGTGAGTCAACTTAAGTAAAAACTATAATTGTATAGTCTAAAAAAGGTACAGAAAATTATTACAATAGTATTACCAGCCCGATGGGGGGATTTTATTTACTAATCCGGCCAGCTATGCCCCTATTCACACCCAAATATAGCAGTGATACTATTGAAAATATGAAAAACAGAAAGTATACAACAACAGTTTTATGGAAACAAGGAAACGAAAATTTGTATAAGTCCAATGACTAAAGTTAGTCACCAAGTGGATTTTAAAATACAACAAACATCAAATTTATATCACCTTAAATGCTAAATTTGGAGAGACTAGATGGGATGTGCGTAAAAAAAGACATCCAAAGAAAATGGACAAACAAATAGATTTACTATACAAAAGCATTTTGAAACATTTGGTTCTTACATTCAATGACAACTGTAAACAGGCTGCCGTAGCCGGAACTACCCCGCGATAGAGCAAACAAAGGCACAAATGCGACAAACAGCAAGTGGAACAACGTCAAGCGTCAAAGTGACAACAACAGACATTAGGAGACGCACATGAGCAACTGAGATGAGATGGCGTTAGGCATGTCACTCGACAGGCAGTGAGAGAGAATGTGTGAGAGGTAGAGAGACAGCGCGACTATAGGGCAGTTGTGGCCAACAAGTAAATAAATGACAAACTAAAGCCAAATTAAGTAAATAAAATTGTTGACGCTGTCAGGCGCATAAACTGACGCTGACATGCCCTCGTGACAGTCAGACATCAGGCCAGCCAGCCAGCCAGCCAGCTAGGCAGCTAGGCAGCCAGGCAGTAGCTGGTAGCTGACAGGACATGTAATCGTGTGTCCTGTACAGGAGCTGCTGCTGCTATTCCTGGCCTAGTGCACCCACCGATGTCAGTTGAAGTGACAAGCGGCGCACTGACAGCAAATAGTTGACTGCATTCACACAACAGCACAACTGTCCTGCCAGATCGTTACGCCTCGATGTTGTATCTAATGCAAACATATCCGACAAACAAAATATTGCGACTGGCATCTATAGCCCATATTTGCGCGTGTATTGAAACTATTTGATATGTATGTCAATTATATATATTTTTCTATTATATGTGGCTTTTACAACATTTTTTAGAATATGAATAGCTTTTGCCTTTTCGAATAGTGCGTAATGAACTTCTCATTTCTTGTGTTTTGTTTTTGTATATTAAAAGAATTTGTACTATATATGAATCTAAATGTCAAATGGCTTTCATTACGTATAAGAATATATATCCGAGCTCTTTATATGAAATCATAGTATATTAAATATCTATGACATTCAAATAACTTTCTTTCCTTTTCTATTCTATCTATTCTCCCGCTCTCGTGTGATTACATTCGTGGTATCTCTCTCTCACTCTCTTTTTCTACTATCCCTGTCTCTATTTTCCTTAAGCTCATTTTCTCTCCCTCTTTGTCTGTATACATACATATGTCTCTCTAAGTCTCTGTCTTGCTCCCTCTGTCTCTCTCTATCTTTTATTATAACAGACAAGTTCTCTCTGTCTCCCTCATTCTCTCACTACCGCTCAGTTTCATCTGTTTATCTCTCCCTCTGTCTCTCACTCGCTTTCTATCGTTTCTTTTTATCTCTCTCTCTCTATCATTCTACCTTTCTCTCTCTCTGATATTAATACCTCGCGACTTTTATATATATAATCATATATCTCTTTCTCCTTCACACTCTCTGTCTCTCTCTCTCTCTTTCTCTCTGTCTCTTTAAAAGAAGAAGAATTCGGTTGATTGACTTCTTTTGATCTAATAATAAGTATATCATTCGCCAAGCTATTTTATATATATTATCATGTTTTATTACTGCTATAATAGTTAATTTTAGTATTATATTGGAAATATCTCTCTCTTTCTCTCTCTCTGTTTCTCTATTGCCTCATATTACTTTATATGCTCAGACCTTGGGCAAACTTTAAAATCCTCATTTCTCTTTGAATGAAAGGGAGCGTTAACCTCAGCCTAGACAATCAAAGGCAGAGCCTCTACGTTACGACTGTTTGCACAATGGGCAGACAAACGCTGACATGTGTCAAAACGAAAGGCGCACAATTTATCAAAAGAAACAATAAAACGAACCAAAATGTAAAAAGTAACAAAAACATGGCCAAAACATACAGAGAAAGAAAGAGAGAGGGCCCGTAGCCCGATAGCTAAATACCCTGTCAGAGCTATGCGATGTAATATATAACAGATACATCATTGCAAATGTGAGTTTTGAGAGCGCATCATCAATCTCTATTTCATTGAGTGGAAACTAGAGCACTGTAAGAAAACACAGTTTATATGCCCGATATCAATGCCAAAGCTGAGAATCAACAATGGAACAGTGGACAATTGTTTAAAGCGAGACATGAAAAGTAAAGTTGACAGACAAAACTAAAACCAAAGCCGAGTCCGAGTCCGAGTCAGGGCAGGATAAGCCAACACCAACAATGGTCCGCAACAATGAAGAAAGAGACAGGGAGAGAGAGAGAGAAAGCGATAGGGAGTGAGAGAGATGGCTAAGGGCAAGATATTCCCAAATTCACACGAGACAGATTCTTATATGTAGTGAAGGATATCAAATGAAAAATTGACGCCCACTCGGCCCCTCTCCACTCTCTGTTGGATTTGCGGCTTTGCGGGGGGTTTTGGATCCCAGCACTTGGCTCCATTTATCACGCCCAAAAGTGAGGCACTGCAAGTTTCCGACTCAGTTGAGAAGAATACCCCCAAAAAGAATATCCTCTGACTGCCTGTCAGAGCTTGCTTGGTCCGGCGATTATTATGCTTTATGTGTGCGATAATCTAGTGCATTTCTACATGAGCATGGCATGACAATGGCATGGGTTACCCTTACTTTTTTTTAACGGCTGTCAGCTATTTGTGAAAACTCAAATTTTATTGAATTATCGATTAACACAATAACAAATTTGATTGGGTAAATGTTTATCTTAGAAAGGAGATAATCTAAAATTTAATTAGAAATTCGTAAAGCTCTAGAAGGAACTAATTTTTTATTATATTTAGAGCAATTTATTAGAACAAAAATTATTATAAATTATTTTTCGAAAAATAATATAAATTTCGTAACAAATATATATAAATATACAGACTATATTAAAATATTCATAAAAATTATATACCACTGCTATATATGTATTTTATGTAAAACTAAAAGTTTTTTTTTAGGATTATTTTATAGATATTTTTTAATAGAACAAAATAATTTTAAGAGAATATTTTGATCCAAAGACTGCACTAAAATGATATAAAACATAATTTTAAAATATATATTTTTTTTATCGGCATTTATAGGAAGTTGTATAAAATTATAATTAAATAAAAATAAAATTTTGGTTTGGCTCTGCTACTTTTCCAATTCGGTTTAGTTCATTATATTCTTAATAAAAAAAATATATTACTTAATAAATTACCACATAACTAAACATAGTGTATTTAAGTTTCGTTCTGGGCTCGTACTTCATTTCCTCTTTAGATTTATGTTAAATTGCGCAACAAATGAGAAATTTTCTTGTTTAGATTATTGCAATTTTTTGTAAGATTTTCCCCCCAGCTTGTGTGTGTTTTATTTGCTGTGGCTCTTATTATTGTTTTGTTGTTTCTGTTCATTTCTGGTTTGGTTTGTGCCCTCAGCCTCTGTCTTGTTTATGTTTCATTATTTTTTTTTTTTTTTTTTTTTGTCATTGCAAGAGTGTTGTTGCAGCTGCATTTGTGCCGCGTTGACTGATAAAACTGCTCACAGTGTTGACTTTGCCGCATGCCCCTCCTGTGGTGACACGCCCACTTTTGCGACCCGCTTGGCTTTTGTTGTTTGCTACAGTTACAAATTAACAACAACAAAAATTATAATAATAATAATAGCAGCAGCAAAGGCAGCAGCAAAAGGCAAAAAAGTTGACACATGTGTGTGTGAGTGTGTGCGTATATACACTATGTGGTTGGCTGTTTGACTTTGGCTTTTCTAGCTTTTTGCCTGACCAAATGCAACAAAGTAAAATGCAATTACGCTCGTATCTATGGCACTTGCAATTGCTCCTCTCTTTTTGCACAGTGTACATACATATATGTGTGCGTGTGTGTGTGAGTGTGTGAGTGTTTATTCAAGTCATGTTGTGTAATTTTATATTGAGGTCAGTGCTACTGACTGTAATTTATAAAAGTTCGCATTTTGTTTGACCCGCACACAGCTCAAAAAGACCAAAAGCAACAAAAAACCAACAAAAACAACAAACTTTCGGTTGCTCCTTTTGTGTGGGTCAGGGAAATTGGTCGAATTGCATGCGATTTCCCATATGCAAATGGAAAATGGAGAAATGGCAAAATGGTAAAATGGCAAATGGCCCATCAAATATATCTCTTTAAATCAAGTTTTTCCCTTTTGTTTTATTTCTATCCGAATTTTAATCAAAAACCACTTTTCCCCTCCTCTTTTATTCATTTAGCTCGCAAAAAGCTTTTGCTAGTTACATTTATTTGCCGACTTTGTATTCTAATTTTTCGGGCATCTATTATTCAAACTTTGTAAAAGTGTTAAATGTGTTCAATTAGAAATTGCATGTGTGAGAAATGGGGAGTGCCTCAAAGTTTTTATAAATTTTATATATGTATGTTGCATTGTAGTTTGTACATATTGTAGATAGTATTATTTGTTTAATAATATAAAAATATAGATATATAAATAATATAATATTACAGTATATATGTATATATACGAAAAATATTATGCCCAATTGATATTGCAGAAAATATTGTAATATATAATACGTAAAAAATATTTTCAATATATATATTTTTTTATTTTTTTATATATATATTTTTTTTATTTTCATACGTCTAAATATGCTATATATGTAGCTCATATTAATATTACACATTTTTTTTTTTTAATTTGAATTCAATTTTAAATTTAGTATTTTATAAAGAGCAGTCATACATGCAAATAAGTTAATAGATATAAAAAATAAATAAAAAAATTTCTTTTGCAAATTAAATATAGCCCAGAAAAAAATTGTTCATAGGCTTTATATGATAGTCAAAAAAAAAAAAAAAAAAAAAAAAATAAATAAATAAATAAAAGTAACCTAAATAGAGCACATTAAAAAAAATAAATAAAAAATAAAAATTAATAGTTTAAATATAATAAAATATTACAACTCCTTCAAAATCATTGAGCATTCACAAAAAGTTTCAAGTATCGAGCCAACGAGTCTCTTCAGTCGCACTCGCCACTCGCCGAGCGGCAAAGTGTCAACTGCGCAGACTCAACAAATGGCGCTCTGGCGCTCATTCAGCTCAAGCTGGCGTAAACAGCTGCCGGCCAAGTCACCTCAGACTGGGCGGAAGAGAAACGCAGGCGTTTGCTCAGTTGGGGTCAGAAGCTAAGCAGAATTGGTTGGTCTCTCAGCAGAGTGGAAGGTCTGGCTGAGGTCGCAGTCGGCAGGGCGAGCATTAACTGCCTTAAACGAAGACTTCACCTGAGTGCGGCAGCGGACTCAGCCTTTTGTTGTTATATGTATACGTATATGTTTTAATGTTAGAACATAAAAAATTACCATAAATTGACAAACGTAAAAATATTAATAAAGCACGGTTGAGCACATAAACCTGATTGCGAGTCCATGTGCGTGCGTGGCACTTAAATTTTTATTGGCGCAAAGGATTTTGTTAAGCATGGAAAGCATTTCGAGCGCATGAAATATGCATGAGACGCTGTCTGTACCTGCCGACTGGACGGCAATTCAATTGCATTCGCATATCCCATTCAGCTGCCGAGCTGTCCAGGCCAAAAGTCGGCGAGCCGTGAAAGCGGCTCAAAGGACAACATTTGCATCTGTTTGGCCCCGAGTACTTAAAACAAAAATTTACACACACACACACATACACACATGGACAGTGCGGTCCAGCAACTTTATTAATAGTATTGTCATTGGGCTCTTTGCTTTTCGCATGCTGCGGCCTAGTACGTGCCCGGGCATAATTATGCACTCGTCGTCATCCTTTTTCGAGGGCAACTGCAAAGGTTCGAAAACAGAAAAATACAATAAAAAAAAAACAACAAATTGCCAATCGGCGAGATAATAAAAGCACATAAATGCGAACAGCGTGCGCAGGCCAGCAGCAACAATATTTTAATTAACTTAATTAAGCCATTTTTATTTGCCACGGTCAGGTGTTAACGCTTGCACACACACACACTCACACACACATGCAGCATTGCATTGCATTGCTTGCGATGGGCTGCTGCAGCTCCATGCACAAAGCTTCATTCAGGACTCTTGATCAATGCTCGAAGGTAGCGGCTGCTTGTGGTAAACAGAGAAGCATGCTCGACTAGCAGATACGCTGGTAAATGAGACATCACATCTGGCTAGGTTCATATTGAAGAGCATCAAGGAAAGGATAATAACATAAATAAATATGATTTCCTGTTAATTATTAGTTACAAAAAAAAAATACTAATATAAATCTTGTTATATACATTTTTATTATAATTATATTATTATTATTATACATTTTGCCAATTTACATATGTATATGTTTAGCTCATATATATTTATACTGCAATTTATATGCGATAGTGACTCATTCTTCAGTGGTTTTTAGCTGGTTAATTAATTTAATTAATAGAAAGCCGTAAAATCCAAACAAAACAAGGAAGGATGCTTTAATCGGAAGTGCGCCACCTGGAGATACCTCGAGCCCTGCGTCGAGCTCCTATGACTATCATTCATTCATACCTAGCTTAAACATAGTCTGTGTACTAAAACATGGGTATATGGACTTAGGTCGTCTTCCTAATCAAAAATATATATACTCAACGTGATTCGGCTCTTTTAGTCTATTAAAATCTATTTTCGTATGATGATATACCCTAACTTCCCATTTTTAATGGGCATTACTTGCCATCGTGGCATTATATCAATGGCCAAACTCAAACTTCCAGCATCAGTTCGATCCCATTCACTAAGATTCTACAAACACAAGTCAGAGCATTGCTGATGTAGTTGATTTAATGCATATTGAACGCTGTGTGAGTCATCATCGTCAAATCGTGTAAATTAAAATGAGACCATTCTTAGTGTTAGGTGAATTGATGTGATATACAATATAGCGTTTGCCACTCCATAGATCCGTGTGTTTCATTAAGTGTTGCAAGACAATGTCAAAAGTGTGCCATTTATAAGTTCTTTTTGTGTATATGTGTGTGTGTGCTTAGCTTCAATAACAATTAGGTAAGTGTGTATTGGTTAAGCTATATTTTGACTGGCTCTACTCGGTCCTAACCGCTCTTGAAGAGCAAGATGGCCACTTGGCCCAAATAGAAGTAGATGAAGTGACGCGTCTCATGGGTCACATAGGAGCCGAAGTTGCGACCCACGATGCAGTGCCAGGTGGGATTGTACTTCTTGTCGAACTCCTTCTTGATGTAGGCAGCAATGTCCTTCTCGATGTTGTACTTCTCCAATGCCTGGGTAGCACAGTCCACAGCGTCCTGCTGCATCTCCTCGCTCATATCCGCATTCTTGATGACTGCCTTGCGGTCGGACATCTTGGGGCTGTGTTATTCAATAGCTTTCAACAGTTCCTGTGCAAGAGCGCTGGATTTGAGTATCATCCAGATTGTGAATGGACTGACTTACGTTGTGGTCGGTCTGACTATAAAATTTATCCAACGGACGCAGTTTTCCGATATTTTGATCACAAATTTGTACTGTTCTATTGGAGTCTGGCATTAGTTTCAATTTGACTGATAAATCTAAGCTAAATCGAAATCGAGATTTCTCGAGATGTGAAAAGTTTTTCAGAGAGTGGCAGCTCAACATATTTTTCCTATTGACTAACGCAAGGGAACCAGGTGGCAACACTGGCCAAGCTCTTTACTCATCGATATTTTTGCGATAAATAAATAAATACATTAACGACTTTTTCCCTTTCAACAAAAAATCCTTTATTATAATTTGAAATGTGTTCAATTTCACAGAAATTTATGGAATTTTGTTTTACAAAAAGACCATTTTTGGGAGAATTATGAATTGTAATTTAAACAGTTATATTTCATATGTTTGTGTTCGCCTCATCCAGAATGTGTTTTATTTGATTCATTTTTTTCAGGTTAGTTGGGGCTCGTTTTCCGATCGAATATGGAACGTATCGGTATGGTGTGAGTGCCCCAATGTTGGGTCTAACCGCTCTTGAAGAGCAAGATGGCCACCTGTCCCAAGTAGAAGTAGATGAAGTGGCGTGTCTCATGGGTCACATAGGAACCGAAATTGCGACCCACGATGCAGTGCCAGGTGGGATTGTACTTCTTGTCGAACTCCTTCTTGATGTAGGCAGCAATATCCTTCTCGATGTTGTACTTCTCCAATGCCTGGGTAGCACAGTCGACCGAGTCCTGTTGCATCTCCTCGCTCATATCAGCATTCTTAATCACTGCCTTGCGATCTGACATCTTGAAGTCGTCCCTGCTTTATCTGCGAAAAAGCTGTGAAATTTAAGTGGGGCTATAAACACAGCGATGCGCGTTGCCCTTTTCAACAAACCTCGATTAGCTCTCAAAATAGTTCAATTGTAGAAATTTGGTAGTCACAAGATTTTTGCCTTAATTTTATTTTTTTTAATTTTTATTATTTTTTGTTGAAGTTTTAAAATCTTTGATTATTTTAGTTTGAGTGAGAAGTCTCAAATGAAAATTCAACTCATCAGAAGCATGTAGAGCAGTTGTAACTGAACAACACTTCTATGATGTGTGACGTTGTGCAACACTGACAGCTCGATATCGATAAGCAGCAAGCTTGCTTCTCGATAACATTTAAATCAAAGTCCAGAATTTGCATTCACATCACAGTTTCATTGAAAAATTCTTATTCGGTTTTCATTTGTGTGTGTTTCCTTTTTTGTGATAAATGGAAAACCTGTTAAACTCGATTAGACATGCAATGCGCGGCTGCACGTAAAGGAAATTGAATTTTAATAATAGCATTTGCGCGGCTCTAATCAAGTAATGCAACTAATTTGCGGCCTTTATATGTTTTATTTTTAGCTACCGACCGGACATGGGCACGGATATGGACACGGCATTAGCAACTGAGGGAACAACGACAACAACAACAACAACAGGAGCAACAACAACCTGTTCAACCGGCCATTTCAACTACAACATTGTGAACAAATTTCACCTGTTCTCTAATGAAACGCTAATTTACGACTCACACGCAATGCTCCCGACTTGGCCCATTGTCTGGCCCACGAACCTCTAAGCCAACAGGCAACATGGTTAAAAAATACTAATCAGCAGATAAGCAAACACGCATGAATGACTGAATGCTCGCATACATCTGTATGCATGTGCGACTATTATGAGTTACTCTACTTTTCGTACAGTGTAGGTTCGCTTTTTGAGTAATTGGTTTATAATTTATTTGCATTTTTAATTTCAAAAAGAGCAATTAAGACAAATTAGAGAGACAAGACATTGCAATCAAGTTTTGTAGCCACCTATAATCGATCTATGAATACGATTTATGCAATTCTCGATATACCTAGATCTAGTTATATGTATGTCTATATACGTGTAATATTTAGCTATCTATATGTTTGTTATCCCATTTCTTGACGGCATTTACCTTAGGTTGGAGTCACAAATCAAATCTTTTTGACTCATCACTTAAAATAATTCTTCAACAATTTTTCACTTATCATAAGACTTTGCATAATGCACAAAATTTCAATTTAAGCCCAAGCTACTCTTGTTTGCAATTTTATAATGAGAGAGCAAAAGGAGCACTGCATTCCAGCTCTTATGAATCGAGGTCCAACTGCTTCTCTCACACTTTATATTAACTCTTCATTGTTATCCATTCACTCAGTCATTAACGATCAATCAACTATCGGCAATATCGGTGCCTTTTAAATAACTATTGCCTCTAGCTATAGTTCTTAAGTAACTATCGTCCAGCTCAGCTAACTATTCTCCAGCTCTAATTGGCATAGTTAACTCTAATAAAGCTATTTAATTTCCCTTCTATATATGCCAAGTACACATATCAAGGCATATCCTCTATATACACATCTTCTCTATATTTTCAATATACATATCTTCAATCAAATCTTTTTTACTCCTCACTCAAAATAACTCTTCAACAATTTTTTAAGACTTTACATAATTCACAAAATTTCAATTTAAGCCCATTCACGCCTTTGCTTAAAGACATCTAAATAAATGGATTATTTTTAAGCCTCAGCTCTGCTGAAACTGCATCAATTCATATTTGAATCAATTGAATTTATATGGCTTTAGCTTTTTGTTGTTGTTTGTTGGTTGTTGCTTTCTATGGCCCATGGCCCACTTGGCTGGCAGAGAAAAAAGAAATGCCCGAAATGCATTTGGAATCTACTGAAAATGTTGCCAAGTAATGCAGACAATGCAAATGTGTGTTCTGTGTGTGTGTTGCTCTTATCCTTTTTTTTTTTTTTTTTTTTGGTCACACAAAGTTGAGCTGGGAATAAAAGTTTTTAATCTGCCGCATGGAAAACTTTAATCGAAATGCTCGAGTGGGAAAAACTAAGTCAAACTTTTCAAATTGATATATCAAACATTCGATTCGTATGTTGGCCTATCTCGCTCTCACAGTCGCTATCTCTCTCTCTCTATATATATATCTCTATTTCTATCTCTCTCCCTCTATCTGTCTCTCTCTCGCTCTTTGACTGTCTCATCTTGTGCAAACATTTTGACTGTCACATGCCAATTGCGTGTTGAAATGCATGCAGGAATTTAAGTTGAAAACTTTTGCCGCCGACTGTGACAAATGCAAATGTCAAAGTTTTGCCCAATACACACACATACATGTACATATATACTATATCTAAAGCTGTGTAAAAAAAAGTGCATTCGACTCCATTTGCTGGTGCTTCTCATATGTAGAGATTAAAGAGAGCTTGAGCTGACCTTTTGGCACTACACCAAACAATGCACCTAGTAGCATCTTCCCGTCTCTCCTCTCTCTCGCTCACTCAACTCAAATTCGAAACGTGACTTTATTTCGTTTTGCACAAACATTTACAATCGTTTTTTTTTTTTTTTTTGTCGTCTGATTTATTGTTGCTCTGCTCATGTCAGCCTCGAGTGTTGCTTAAATAGAAATTAATGGCAACAATTTATGGAGCAATTCAGTTTTTAGTCGAGTAGTTTAACAAATTATAAATCTCTAAACGATTTACAAGTTGTGAGAGATTTTTTTTGCTGTTAAATAAACTAGATAGAAGTGAAATATGTGCACATAGTTTTTATTATTACATATATAAGAAATGATTTCAAAAAGGTAGAAGTCGAGGTCGAGGCTGAGTTTCATTGCGAACCCTTTCAGCTTAAGCTTGTATACTATATAAATAACATATGAAATTCAGGTTGAATTAAAAGTACAAAAAAAAAAAAAAAAAAAAAAAAAAAAAAAAAAAAAAAAACTAAATTTTAATATGGAATAGAATTTATATAGAGTCTATATTGAAGATTATGAGGCTACTAGGGTGTGACCCGAGAAAGGGGCATCACTTTTTCAAAAATAATTTTTTAATTTGGAGGCTATTAAATTAATTTTTATTATATAATTTTAGTGAATTTCCATAAATTTTTTAAGCTATTAAATTATTTTAAAATTATTTATTTTGTTTAAATTCAATTTATTTCATTGAGAAATTTAAATTCAGTGAATATAGCATAAGGAATAAGTTCCTCAGACTAGAAGCTAGACAACTCGTGACATGGATATTTGTACCAATATCTAGATGAATACGAATAATATGAACGGTGTGCAGAAAATAAAGCCCATATTGAAGAAGACACACAAATTTTCAACAGCAGAAGTTAGAAGACCAATGAGTGGTCGGAGCACTGTAAGTGCAGCCTCGTCGGCTATTTGTATGACATCTTATGATATACGAAAATAAATAATGCCTCATATGGTTGCATTAAAATGTGGAGCCATCTAACTCAAAAATCGAAATAATATAAATTTAACTTCTAAGGCCCTTTTCATTTCTTGGCAGCTTTTCGTTCTCCTACTTTTGTATGGTCGCCAAGCAGAGCTTAGCAGAGCCTAAGTTAGCTTATCTTACCACATCAACTATAAACTTTGAGATGAGCTCCTCCAAATTGAAGCCGGCTGTCAGGTAAATATTTTTCAATAAAAACAGCTGAAATCGCAACTTTTATGATTTAGTTTCAGCCGCAGGCCAAACAACTAGAATAAAAAGTTCAGCACGGCAAACGCAATTGTCGTGTCAGCAGCAACAGGCAGCAGCAGCAGCAGCAGGAGGAGGAGCAGCAGCAGCAGCAGCAGCAGCAGCAACAACGAAATTCAAATAATTTGATGAGAAATTTTTAATTAACCAAACGCTCGTTCGTAGCTGCCTTTACACTGGCTCTGTGTGTGTTTGTTTTTTGTTGGGCGTTGCTCGCCGCAAAACGCAAATACTACAGTCAAGGCAAAATTAATTTGCCCAGTGCAAATACTATGCAAAAATTCTCACTGTGTGTGTGTATGTGTGTGTGCGGTGTCATAAATTTTACAGCTGTGCGAGAGCAAAACCCCAACCATGCCAGCCAAATAACACAAATTTTTCGCTGACGAGCGAGCAAAGTCAAGCATAGTGCAAATATAAACAGAGCCAAGCACACACAGACACACACTCACACACACACACATGCACATGCAGAGTGTGTGCAGTGCAAGTCATCAGGCAAGCTGCTGGGAGTTTCAGTTCCAGTTGCCAAGCTCGAGTCGCAGCCAATTGCCACAATGAGGCGGCGGCGGCGGCTGCTGCTGCTGCTGTGTGGTGTTTCCAAGAAATTTCACCTGCCATGGCAACCCTAGACATCACACACACACACACACATGCACACTCGTGAGCACATATTTAGTGGTATTATGGCCTGGCTAGCTTACGTCGTAGCTGACGTCTATGACTGCCAAATACTCGTAGTGCCATTTGCCACTTGCCACTTGCTGTCGTCAGTGGCACAGCCACATCCACATCCACATCCACACTCACAGTCACATGTAGAGCCAGTACTATAGCTATAGCTAGTGCCACTGCTGCTGCCAGCTGCAGTTGCTGGGAGTTAGTTACCCAGCGGGCGCTGTCATAAACAATCTCATTTTGCTAGCCAAGCGAACCCAGTGAACAAAATTAATGAGACAAGTTGCTGCAACTAGGGCGAGTATGGAGTTTTCAAAACTAATTAAAACATTAAATGAAATTGAATTTAACCTATATATAAACTAGAGCAGTATTATTCAGTTAGATAAGTTTAGTGATACTTTTTTAATTTATTTTATTTTAAATATTTTTATTAAGTGTTCAATCAATGTCATTGATGAAGCTCATATGAGCTGTATACACACGCTCAGAGTCTTTATTTATATATACGTAAATCACTGGCTGCTGAGGCATTCGGCTTGTCTATCTAAATATTGTAGTATGAGTAAAAGTATATATACTATTTAGCACAAGTTTATATTATATAGTAAAACTATCGAATTCAGCGAATATTTTATTTCTTTAATGAAAATTTCAGCTAAATAATAATTTGCGATTTGGATCTACCTCAAAACTAGCGCCACTCTCGGCGATTATCTTTCCGTCGATGCTATCTATTTCCTGGAGATCTGAAGATGACGAAGCGACACTGCTGATCAGATCTAAAGATTAGAAAGATGCAGAATCAATTCAAAGCTCCAATTTGCCACCTTTTGCATTATTTTTTGTGCATTTATCCGAACTGGAGCGCGCTTTCGGATAACCATCAAATACATTACTGTTATATCCCTATAATTTCCCTTTCATTTATTAACATTATCCGATTATCCAAGATTATATTATGTTAAAGTTGGGGTTAAACAAATATTAGAGAATAATGCAAAGAGAATAATCAAAATTGTAAATGGTTTCACATATTTCCAGGTATACCTCACCTCTTTATCAGTTATCCCTTGTACATATCTCTTGGCAAAAATGTTCATTGGGTTACCAACTACTACTACTAATGCCCAGCTGCATGTGTTTGTGTGTGTGTGAACACCTCTGCGTGGGTGTACTTGAAGCTTGCATTTGTCTCTCTCTCTCTCTCTCTCTCTCTCTCTGTCTCTCTGTCTCTCTCTCTCGCAGTGCCTGCTCTTCGCTCATTATGCATAAATTGTCGCTGCGCTAAATTCTAGCAAAGTTAATGGCATTATAATGCCAAAGCCTCGACTGTCTGGCTGCACAGTGAGCGACAGAGATGGCAACAGAGCGCTCTGGCAGTATTAGCCGGCGGCTGTCGCTTGGCAGCTTCATGAAGTGCTGCCTGACAAGTTGCCCCCCCCCCCCCCCCCCCCCCCCCCCCCCCAAAAAAAAAAGGAGAAAAGGCTGTCGATTGGGGCAGAGGCGATGGCAGCAGACGCTGTCGAGGCCGTTGCAAATGACCCTCGTTTGTTAAGGTTTAAACAACGGGTCAGAGCTAACAGCTCTGACATTGGGCTACATGGGTCACAAATGTCAGCCAGCACACACACACACACACACATACACACTCGCACGAGTTAAACTTGTTAACGTGTTGCCAACTTTATCGCGAGCCGCTTGATGCAACAGCAACAATTGCTGCCGCTTTTACTGCTGCTGCTGCTGATGTTGCTGGTGCTGTTGCTGTTGTTGGTGTTGTTGCTGCGTTGTTCGCTTCCTGCATACGACGCACGCGGGGCGCCACCGCAAACTTGCGGCAGCGCCCTGTTCTCACTTCCGGTTTCCGGCTTGCCAGCTACTAGTTGGTTACTGTTAACTTGTTTTGATTTTTTAATGGCTCGCATGACGGCAAAAACAGAAGCAACAACAGCAGCAACAGCAACAGCAACGGCAACGCCAACGGCAACAAAAACAACTGCGACAACATTTATGCCTTTCATAAATTCCTGACTTAAAGCGACTGCCAACAGTTGAGACGCTTAACCGAAATTACAAATGAATAATGCATGTGTAACAGGATAACGAATTGAAGTCAAGATTTCTTATTTATGGCTACTACATGCGGTGCAGGTTAATATGAAGCCCAGTTGCTACGAGATATGTGAATGACTTTCTGCTATGATAATTTCTGTTAGACGAATGTAGTTAACCGTAACATAAATGTTAACCATTAACAACAATTGCTGTTGAGTTACTACATTTATATGCCAATGATTAAAAATATAAATTAATTTGTAAATAATAAAAGTAACATAAATGTTAAGTTAGAATGTTATTGCCAATAAGAAATATGCACATTTTCTGTAATAGTTGGAGATGAAGGAGTTGAAATATATTCCAAAACTTTGAGCTTCACAGACATAGACGATATACTCTTAACATTAAGACTTAATATCATAGATAAAATCGATATTTGCTTAACATAAAAATCCTAGAAAATGCTCAAAATGCTTTTAATATTTTAGAGGACGTTAGAAACTCGGTTCTAAATCAAATACAATAAGATCTGTTGCATTTATGTTACGAGCTTTAAGGTTAGCTAAAACTATTTTCTGGTTAAATGTTTTAACAGTGATTTAACATAGTCTAATAGTTAAGTTACAAAATTCTGCAACTTTAACAGATTCGGCATTGCCTAAAATAGATTTTTTATTAGGTTTACTAAGTATTCAATAAAAAATTTGTATGCGCAGTCAAAGTCTTATCTAAATAGGCTAGCTTTACATTTTGCTGTTAATATAATGAAGAGATTAGCAAACTCTACAAGCTGCTGTTATCGCTTAGCTTTAAATGAAGGGTTCGGCATTGGAAAA
Source organism: Drosophila arizonae (assembly GCF_054131065.1). Lineage (NCBI taxonomy): Eukaryota > Metazoa > Arthropoda > Insecta > Diptera > Drosophilidae > Drosophila > Drosophila arizonae. The sequence continues at coordinate 3,626,026 of NC_142923.1, forward strand.
TCCAAGAGTATTTTATAAAAATGCTTAACTTGAGTTCATATAATTTTTAAAGTTATTCCAATATAATTTGTACTACCATATCTAATATTTATATACTATTTCGTATGCTAATGAAGCCTGTCAAAAGATTCTTTGTGCTAGCACAAATTAAATTTCTTTTCATTTGCCTTAATCAGAATTTATTGTGCCTTCACTCTCGTTAAAATTAAAATAAATCTTCCATTTCTCTTTGTGTATTTGTATGAGCAAGGCAATTAACAGTTCGCTTCAGAGCTTAAGGCTAGTTAATCGTGTGCCCAGTTGCGAATGAATTAACAGAAAAGGGCGCACAATGCCCGCTCGCCTCTTGTTTTCTTGAGCTGTGAAGAAATCAAGTTATGGAGCTAGTTATGAGCCAAGGCGGAATGGGTTTATGTTTCCAGGCACGAGTTGCGTGACTTGAGGCGAACAATGGCAATGGCAACGACGAGCGGACGGACGAACAACGAACAAGGAGCTGGGAACAATCGAAAAGGTGTTGCCTAGACCAAAGGACACACCACAGTGGGCAGCTATCGTTGAGCTTTTGTCATGCAAATAGTATGTGGCTCAACGAGCAAGGCGGCGCCCCGAGAAGACAAACCGAACACATCGAATTAAAAACAAACAGCAGGCAAGCAGACAAGTTACCTAACGATCCCCCCTACTGCAGTCCCCGCTCAACTCTTTTCGACTGAGCCACTGGCCACATCCTTGTTTCACATGCAACTCGTAGGGCAAGAAAAAAACAAAAGAACAGCAACAACAACAAAGAGCTGCCAGCAGCAACAACTGGCAACTGGTTGACGTTAAAAGGAAGCACAAGTCAAGTCGGAAAACTTTTGTTCTTCTGCTGCTTCTTCTTCTGCTTCTTATTTTGCATTTTCTCTGCTTTTGCTGTTGCTGTTGCTGTAATTGCTGTAACAATTGCCATAGACTTGGCGAAGGCCTGCACAGTCGTCAATTTTAATTACGTATGCAATTTATTTATTACCTTACCGGAAATATTGTGCCTTACATGATGGGCAGACAAAGACAGCAAGACAACGTGCGAGCCAGAGAGAGAGAGAGAGAGAGGGAAGGAGCGAGTGTAGACTTCATTTAACATGCGGTTATCAAGCTATTTTTCATTTTACAATTGACTCTTGGCATATGGGCCAATGCATGCACAATGCGTATCTTACGTCGTTTAAGCGGCTTGAACTATATTTTCAGTTTTGTATGAATAAAAAGTATTTATTTAGCTGGATTTTACATTCAATTATTTATCAATTTATTAACAATGCAGCAAGGAATTTAATTGAAAAGTTTTGTTTTATTTAATTTTTCAATTCATATTTTAATTTTTCAATTAGTCTAGACATTATTTGATAGGCATACGATAAGTGCCTTGGTTTTTCTTAAAGCTCAGCAAGGAATTTAATTGAGAATTGTTTTGTTATTTAATTTCTCTATTCGTATTTGAACTTTTTTGTTACTAAGGCAATTTTTAAGAAATACAATTTTCTTATGCCTTGAGTTTTCTTTAGGAATAGGGAGATAGATACAGCTAGAGAGAGAGAGAGATAGATAAAGATATGAACAAATATTATGAATTTTATTATTAAATTTTGTATTGTATTGTATTTGTATTGGAGCTGGAAAATCTAAGCTTAGCGACTAAATTTCTGACATCATTCTCCATGTATTTGCACAAGGAGAATATATACATATATTCCAATTGGGATAACGCCCGACATTTCTATTTCTATATGTATATATATAGCTATTATTCAAAAATATGTCTATATATAAATAATAATAATACTAATATTAATTATAAAAATTTATTTAAATAATATTTTATTGGCAGTTTAGTTGAATATACTTTTAATAATATTAATATTAGTTTAAGGCATTATTTTAGTATTTTCTTCGCAGTAGAATGCCTTTACGCCATATTTCTAAATGAATAAAGTCAAATTTTTGTTGGTGCTATTATTATAATCATAATTCTTGGTTTATTCACTCTGTTGTTGTGGCATTTTGGTAAAGTGATTTATTTCGAGAAGCGCAACAACAACAACAACAACACCAGCAGCAGCAGCAGAGCAAGCAACAAAAGTTGAATGGCCATTTAGGAGCCAGCGCACGCTTGGCCGTGTTTTTTTTCGTGTTGCCTACTTTTGAGCGCTTTCGCTTTTGACGAGGCACGAACAAAATTTAAATTTTTAATGCTATTTCGCGTAATTTGGCAGTTCGTTAGGCTTGTTAAAAGCCATACACACACACGCACACACAAACACACACGAGGATTCATAAATATGAAAAACAGCCAAATAGAAATGAAAAAAAAAGAAAAATACGCCAAGTGCCGCATTTGCGGTTCCGCCTATGCCTCGCGCGCGCGTGTGTGTGTGTGTGTGTGTGTGCGGGTGTGCGGGTGTGTGTAGCGCTCGTTATGAGTCACATGACACATCGTTATGTTTTGTTAATGGACTCTCGCCCAGGCTCATAAATGTGCCGGCAGCAACAAAGGCAACAACAACAACAATGAGATTGTCAAAGCCGCAAAAGCACATCAAATTATATTTAATTATTTAAATCATGTTAATTTGCATGCATTTAAAAGATGCCCAAAAAGATCTTCTAACCGAACGTGACGTATGCGTAATTTCAGCTTTAAGCGGCATCTAAACTGAATTGCAAACGCAAACAGACACTTCTGCTGCTGCCCTCCTTCCCATCCCTCCGTCAACCGAAAAATGTCGAAAATGTAACTTTAAACTGTCGACAACAACATCAGCGACAACAACATCAAACACTTTGCTGTCAGCGCTAACTGCATGCGTGTGTTTACCTTGCGTTAATGAAGTTGAGCGCCAACTGTGTGCGTGTGTGTGTGTGTGTGTGTAAGGTATATCTCCCTTAACATGCAGGCCAGCTTAGCAACGATAGCAGCAGCAGCAGCAGGTAATGCCATTGCACATAAGCGCAAATGAAATTCGAAGTTGAAGTGAATATGGAGCTGGTTGGCTGACGACTGTGGAGCTGGCAATGGAGCTGGCAATGGAGCTGCACAGGCAGACATCAATGTCAGTGAGTCTTCTATGCAATTAGTACTTTTGTTGATTAAGTCGTGTGGGTGTAAATGTCTCTATGTGTGTGTGTGTGTGTGTGTGTGCGACTAGCTTTGCGTCCGTCAAGCAGTTTTTTAGTGAGGGGACGCTTTTGACTTTGTAAAATTGTGCTTCGCCTAAGTGAGACACAATAATACATTTTTAATGGGCTAAGAACTAAGCGAGAAGCAGATTAGGGCAAAAACAGACTTAATTATGATGTGCACTTGATGTCGATGCTAATCAGGTCTTATGAAAAGATAAACTGGGGAAAAGTCAGATTAAATGCGAAATACATGTGAAAAGATACTTAGAGGCAAAGGGCGTGGATATAGAGAAACAAACCAGGAGTAAAGTAAGACCAAATTCACTAGGGTTTGCTAATATATTAAAAACTCAGTGCCTGAAAGCCTTCGTTGCTGTGGCTAAAAACTTATTTAGAATTAATTCTTTGTAACAATAAATATATAAATAATAATTAAAAATTCAGATAAAATAAATTAATATATATATTTAAAAAATATTTAAAAGGTTGTTTTTGAAGTAGGGAAATACAAGAACTCAACAAAATAAAAAGAATTATAAATACAATATTTAATTAAATATTTTATATTTATTTTTAAAAATATTCAACATTTTTTTATTCTACTAAAAAATATTGGCAAAGTATTATCAGTTAAGAGCATTTTAAGCAGAAGGATAATATAAAACAGCTTGGTTAGTTTTCTGTAATATTATAAAGAAGACTAAGCGTAACTAAATAAATAAAAATAAATAAAAAGGCCATATATTGAACATAAATTTGTTTGACATATAAATGATTGCTGTAAATGTAAAATATTAAAAAAAAAATAAAAAAAATAAAAAAGAAGCTTATGAAAAAATTAAAAGCTAAAAATGTTATTTATTTTTAAATATATTTTTCTATTGTTTTTTTTTTTTTTTTTTTTTTTTTTTTTTTTTTTGTTCTTATACTCAATTTCTTACTGTATAAGCAACTCTTGATAAAGCCATAAGCTTATTATGGCAAATGTTATTTTGGTATTCCCGAAACTTATTCAACTCAAATATTTAATACACATAATGTAGCCAAGTGTCGATTATAAAGTTATTTAGTGATTGAATATGCATGAAATATTTATTGAATTGCTCGAAATATTTCACGCACACAAATGTTGGCTATAAATTCAAATGTAATCAAAAGTAAAACCGAAGGCGAGGCCGTCATTTCTTTTCATGCATACGAAATGGGGGTTCGTCATTTATGCAACACTTGAAATATGTCAATCCTTTGTCATTTTATTACTTGCCGCTGTTGCTGTTGTTGTTGTTGTTGTTGTTGCCGTTGTGGGCTGCATTTGACACGCAAAAGGAGCAAAAATAAAATGGCTGACAGTCAACGTGCATAACAATTTGAGAAACCCTCAGCTCCTCCGCTTTCTGAGTAAAATTTCGAGCAGTTGCTTTTTATTGACAACTTTGAAAATTGTTTTTACCGCAACAAAACGCCCACACACAGAGGGCTGAACTGCCACGCCCAGCTGCTGTGGCTGGTTGGCTGGAGCACTGAAGTGGTCGCCGCATTTCCCAATCATTTTTGCAGCCTAAAGCTCGATAAGGTAACATTTTTTGACAACAAGTTCGTGATTTTCATGCAAAAATATGGCAATCCCTTGCTCCTCCCCCCTCCTCAAGAATCGGGGTGGCAACTCTGTTGCTTATCGATTTTCAAATTACATGGAACGCAAGTGTAAGAAAAGGAAACAAGAAATTAGCAGCAAGGCTTTGGCAGCAGCTACAGCTACTCCCTTCCCCCTGCCCCCTCCCCACACAATGAAAAGTGTACTACAGTTTCTTGCAGGCCAAAGGGCCAGTCCCCTTGGCGTAGCGAAAAACTGTAGCATACTTTTTTGGGCAATGCGAAAAGCGAAGCTGCCAAAGTCGTTGGCATATTTGCATGGAACAGGCAAAAGCTAATGTTTGTAATGCTATGCCAAGAGCAAACATTAGCCAGATAGCTGGCAAAGTGTGCACAGGCTGTGTGTGTGTGTGTGTGGGTGGAGGGGCGTGGCAACTGGTTGGCAGCCGGTTGACTGCCCTGGCAGAGCAAACATTTTTAAAGGCTTGCATTGACTTTTCGGATTTATGCGTCCGCAGTAACCAGGCGCCCCAACAAATACAAGCCCACCCCGTAATAAGCTCCGGGGTGGCTGCTGGCCCACTCAGTGGTGGGGGCGTGGCATTGCAAAAATATTGTAACAGCCCTCGCCAAAAGTCAAATATGCTGGCAGCGTAAAGTTATTGATGGGCGCACGCAGCAAGACAAATTCACTTAAATCTTTTTAATGTTTGCGCATTTTTTACACTTTTCGCTCCGGTTTTTTCAATATTTATAAAAATATGTTTGCCGCATGCCGAAATTTTGACTTTTCCCGTACGCGTATTGGGCGTTTGATTAGCTAGATAGATCATTTTGACAGGGGAAATATTTTTGCAGTCTGCCCCTGACATAGGCGCAAATGAATAGAAAATTGAGTCAAACTTCTGCCAGCTGCTGACGCTTTGATAGAAGGCGTAATAGGAAACCCATTTAGAATGTAGGCGGGAGTCGGATTTGGGTAGGGATTGGCTGGAGATCGGGTGCGGATTTTGTTTATGATTAAACTTTTTTTTTTTTGTGTGTGTACTAACAGCAGCAAAAACTAAAATGCTAAATTTACCAAAGTGGCTGGAAATGAATATAAAGTCAGAGCTTGGAGTGAACATCAATTGTGGAATAGAGAAAGAATATTACAATTAATTGTTGATTTATTTATTTTTATTTTTATTTTTTTTTTTTTTTTTTGGGAAAAAAATAAAAGATTAATTTTCAAAATAAAATCTAGTTTTTTATTTTAATTATATAAAAAAAAAAAAATAATAATATATAAATTAATTAATAATTATATAAATAAAATAGACTTTTCTGAAGCAGTTTAACATATCTAAACAAAATATTCCTCATAGAAACCAAAATAAATTATTCAATATTTACAATTATTCTTATAAACTACGCAAACATAATTGGTGATATAGACTTCTAAGGCTATACTCTCTGGATTGCAGGGATATTCGCAGCATATGCCCCAATAACATTTTTTTTTTTTTAGAATTTATGAACTTGTTATATATATATATTTTTTTTAATTTTACTATAGGAGTTACATTTGTTCACAATTCTATTATATTCCACGATTTCTTACTATTTTACCATAGGACTTATTCATGCAATTTTATGACCATATTTAGCTCAGTTTAGCTAAACTAAAGCTTGGCTCCGCCTATGCATATTCATTTGCGTTCTTAAGTTTTTCAATTTGAAATGTAAATAGCGGGCAATTAGCTTGAAAACATGCCTGGTTGCGGTCTGAAAATTTTATGCCAGTGCACAAACACATACACATATATATACACAACTCACGCACACACGCACACATGGACTTCAGCGAGGCAGTTTTTCCCGTCTGTCACCTGGCATCAATGCCCCAATGGAGGCGACGCCGCCATTGCCGCCAGCGTTTGGCCACTGCCACCGAACAATGCAGCCAACCGAGCAGCAGCAGTGGCAGGTGAGGCGAGGCAGCGGCTGGGACTGGGACTGAGGCTGGGGCAGGTGTGTGTTGAGCCAGCATTGTGCCTTTTGAGCGGCGCATTGTTGGCCATTTTTCCATTTTTTCACTTTTTTTTTTCTTTTTGTTACCGGCAGCTGCAGTTGCATTGTTGTACTCGACTTGTTGCCGTGTTGCCTGCTGCCTGCTGCTTGGTGCCTGCAGCCTGCTGCCGTGACGTAGCCACTTGTCGTCCATTCGCCAGTTGCTCTGTAATGAGTTTGGCATTTTACTTTATTTATTTGCCCAGCGCTTTGTTCACAGCCCGATCCCGGGAAAAAGCGAGAGAAAAAAGCGCATTTAAAATTAAAATTAAATAATGATTTAAGTGCGCCGCGAGGCTTTGTCTGTCTCCTGGCAGATGCAGTCGAGAGTTAGAGCTGACATCCGTTGCACTCAGCTGAAGTATTTAAGAATGTGTTTAAACTGAATGCATTCCACAAAGAGTAATCGGCATTAATTATTTTCTTTTTTTTTTTTATTATTATTAATTATCATTATTCATTTGTAATTTTCAATTTAATTTAAAGACTACTTTTAAGTTAAAATTCTATGGTATTAAATGTAGATATAGACTGAAAAAAAAAAATTGAGCCTTGGTTGGTACAGTAGAGCCTCGATAACTTGTACCCCGCTAAATCAAAAATCTCGATCCAAAAAAAAAAACAAAATTCTATCCCCTTTAAAAAAAAAAAATGCGTTCTCGATAATAATAATAATTTTAATTTCCGTGTAAGTCGACGAAGAACTGATCTCTACCATTTCGAATTATCGAGATGTTTGACATATATATTTTCTAGTCAGGTTCTTGGCTGAGTAGTTGCGGTTGTTTTTGCTCTATGGTCTATTCGCATGTTTTCTTTCACTCTCAACTTATCTCACTTCACTGTGGCTCCCTCTTTATCTTTCTTCTCCTCCCTTTCTTCACTCTCTCTCTTTCTCAATAATTTCATATGGAAAGTCCAGGTAAACAACGCCTGCAACTTGTTTTTAAACTTCTCATGTTTCTAATGCTTTGTATTAAATTAATGCTATATAAATTTGGAAATTTCGTACAAAGGTTGTATAACAAAACTGTAGCTATTATGTTAACTCACACAACAATGGAACGAAAGAGTCTCGGTTCTTTATTTGCTTGGCTCAAGCTGCTGAAATACTTTTGTATAAAATATATTATTCGTACATTGTTTCCTTTGCTAAGCTATAGCCAGTTGAGATTTCTATGGCTACAGCACACGCCTTTCGCACTTAACAACAAATTGGATTCCATTCTCGGGCTACACTCAATTTATATACTTAACACCTATTAAGTTGTTGCAATGCGATACAGGCAGCTGGATTTACTCTCCTAGCAAATGCTCTTACTACTCTTACAAAAATTATTAAAGTACTGACTAGGGGTTCTGTAGATAGGAAAATCAGCAAATTATAGGACAACGATGTTGTTAAAAATTTTAATACTTAAAAAAAAACTTTAAAACTTAAAATATATAAACTGAATCAGGATTAACAATATTTTGATGGTGATGATGATATAATCTCATCTAGATTTAATTTTCTTCTATATATGTATTCTATTATTCTATATAGTACTTAAATTGCTTAAATATTAAAATATCCTTAAATAGATTTTTAATATTTTTATTGATATTATTTTTCATTAGATTAATGCCAAGGTATTTTTTATATGTTTATTTTAATTTTATTTATTTATTTTTTATTTTTTTTTTTGAGAGTATATGTTAGTATATTTTCTATTTAAAAGCTCTATAAGTTCCATATAAAATTTGTAGGCTTTAAGAGCAATGCGTTACTCTATCATTAAAAATTTGCAGAAAAATCCAAATCAAACAAAAATCTTTACACAGAGCTTGTTTGATCTTCAGATTTGATTAAGAGACATTCAGTTGTGAAACAACAGTAAAACGATTTCTGGACTAAATTATAGAGAGCTCCAGTGCAGTACGAATAGCTGACAGATAGAGAAACAGAGAGAGAGAGAGAGAGAGAGAGAGAGAGCGGGATAGCGTGTTGGACAGTTGAAGAGTTGTTGCTATTGTTGTTGGTGGCAAAAGGCAGAAATCAAATTACAATTTCAATATGCGATGCGTACAAATGTCTGTTGGTGGCAGTTTGGCTTTCAATGTGAACATGAAGTTTCAAGTTGATGTTTAGAATTTGTGCGGGTGTGCATGGGTCTGCCTGTGTGTGTGTGTGTGTGTGTGTGTGTGGGTGAGTGCGGGTACATTTTGATTTGAGCCCACAAAATGGATTTCTTGCTGTGCGTGTGTGTGTGTATGGGTGGCTGTCACTTAATGGAATTTATCACATTTTAACTGTGTGACAGAAACGACAACGTCAGCAGTGGCAATGGCAGCAGTAGGTCCTGCCCGTATCCTGGTTGAAGGATACTAGTCCAGCTGCTGCTGCTGCTCCTGCTGCTGTGTGCTGTCATTTGCTTGGTTTGTCAGGCATGCATTTGAAATGTTATACAATATGCAAGTGCAAGAGTTTCGCATATTGAACGCTTCCAAGTGTCACAGTCATCGATACCAACAATAAATAATGCAAAATCGAGCACCAACAACACCAACTGAGCTTTGGCCTTTATTTATTCACACACACACACACATGTATATGTATATATATAACACGGCTCATCAATTAAGTGGCCACTCACTCATTAGGCAAATGTAAATGCAGCCAGCTCTCTCAGCTATCAGGAACGGCCGCTCGGGAGCTCGCTCAAACTTTGGCTCAACTTAACGACTGCGACAACGATTATTAAATTAAAATGTGCACGAAACTTTTGACAAAACTCAAAAACTTTCTGCCTTTTCCTTTTCTTTCATATAATTCCACTCGTTCTTCCCCTTTCTTTTTTTTTGTGGATTTTTCTCAGCTTGGCATAATTTATGACGAGAGGCGAAAATCTGCTGCAGCAAATTTGTCACATGGGATAAATAATATGAAGAAACTTGCTCAACTTTTTACACAGCTCGCAAGCTACAGCTACAGCAAGCTACGACTACAGCTACAACTGTGCTGCTGCTAGGGGATTTGGCCACAGTGCCATAGCTGCAGATTACTCATACGCCATGTGGGCTGCTCCTGCTGCTGCTGCTGCTGCTGCTGTCACTGCTTTCGAGGGAGCATTCAAGATGTATGAAAAGTGCGACCAGGCCAGCGTGAAATTAATCGTTAGCACTTTAAGTGGGTCGCTATTTCTGCTTCAACTGCATCTACTTCGTGTTCTTAGTGCTGGTCAGCAGCTACATAGAATGCATACTAAATAGTGTTGAATAACGTAAAAGATTGGCGGGAAACGTATTTGATTATGTTGAGGAATAAGGTGACTTTCATATATAGATACTAGTCCAGTTTAACTATAGTAGATACATTTCTAGGCGAGAAGTTTCCTGCTCCATAAACCTGTTAGCCCAACTGATCTATCCTCCCATTCCTTATCTTTTCATACATTTTCTTGAAAAGATCAGCCAAAGGAACTTCCTTAGAGTATTAAATATTTAGAAAAGTTTTCAAGAGATTTTTTTAAAAACATGTTTTTTATATATTTAAATATTTTATCTAGTAATATCTTTTATTAGGCACATAAAACAATTTACAAAAATTTTTTAAACTTATATCATATATAAAATGTTTACTTCAATAGAAGAAAAATAATGTTTTGAAAGCAATTTTAAAATATATCTAAAAAATATTTTAAACTGAAACGTTTAAATCCAAAGCAAATTACAGTCATAAATATTTCGGAATAATATTTTTAAGTCCTAAATTTTTGTTTTAAATTTTACTTTTAAATTTGTCCTGGGTTTTAAATTATATATTCTCTTATTTATTTTTCTAAAAATTATTTAAAATTGTTTATTTAATTACAATTCTCTTAAATATAATTTAATATAGGTGTTTTTTTTTTCTTTTTTTTTTTTATAAATATTTATTCATAAATTGCATAAATTACATCTCAAGCTTAACCACTTCAAATGTTTTCATAAAAAGCAAATCCACTCACTATTTGACCCACATAAATTGAGCTTAAAATTCAGTTCGCAAATTGCTGGAAAACTTGCTCTAGCCAGCTCTCACTTAGTTATTGGCTTTATATTGCGTTTTAATGGACTGGCGCACATGAGCTGCTCTTTGGCCTTATCGCTGAGCCAAGGCAGCCCACTAAATATGTCAAAATAAAGGCAAATTTATATACAAACTGATAAACAAGAAGCTGAAGAATAAGAGCAAAATACTTCTCAAAAAACAACAAGAAGAAGACGAAGAAGTAGAAGTGGAAGACTTTTTTGGGCTGGCTGGCGGCAATGCAGAAACAATTCCTATCTCGACATTGTCATCTCGGCGAGCTGGGAAATTGCCATTGGAAATGGCCCCAGACTTGAGAGACGACTCTCTTGCTGTTGTTGTTGTTTCTCTTGGCACGCCTATCAGTGGAATTGAATCAAATTACCTTGTAATCTTAACCTTAAGGTTATTTGCCGTTTGCCACAAAACGCTTTGTGCCCTGCGTTTAGTTACTATTTGAGTTGGCCCCAACCCTCAGAGCTCCTTGGCCAACTTGACTCTCGCATTACACAGACTCTTATGTTGCACCTTTAACACTTGTTTCATAGCACTTCTGGGGGGTGGTGGGGTGGGAGTGATGTGTTGGGGCGGAAATATAAATGGAAATCTAGCATTACGTCTTATCATGATTGCAAAGTTTAAGTGACTTTTCTGCGACTGCAAGGCGATAGCTACGCTGCAAAGCTTTTCTTGTTGTTGTTGTTGTTGAGGCACTTTGAGAATGTAGCAAGTCAATCAATGTTGTTGTTGTTATTGTTCTTGATGGAACAGCTGGGGAGTTGGAGGTGGCTCTTGAAGGTAGAGCTGTGCGTCAGTTTTCTAGTTAAGTAAAAGTTAGTTAAATTTCGATTAGGCAGCGTTTGGCACCTCAAGTTTTGCCACTATCAAGCTGCAAACTGAGACTCAACGAGCTGTTAAGTCGATCAAACTCATCTAGAGCCGAAGTGCAGACATTTTATTTATCATTGAGTAATTTTCTGTGCCATTTTTAATTAAGTTCTATCAGCTCAGATTAAAGTTTCTCGAATGTACTAAAAACTTACGGATGTCTCTGGGACAAAATTCATTGAATTCAATTGAAATTGCAAAATTTGGCTGCCAATGTGATTTTAAAATATTCATTGAAATAAAGTACAAATTGGGTCTCTCTCGGAGATTCTCATAGCTCTTGCTGAAGTAGCCACATGCTTGCATACAACATAACTCTTAAACAATGACCAAAATGGGACTGAAAGAAGATTGTCATGGCTAGCAGAAGTTTATATTAATTACATTAATATTGCAGATAAGGAACGAAGAAAATTATAACAAATCAAACACACCTTTCCAAGGCATTTCATAGCTGGCAGATTCGAAGCCATGACCTAAGCTCAAAGAAATATTTCATGCTGACTCATAGTAAGCTTAATTCGCCGTTCTCGGAGATTCTCATGGCTTAAGGCTAATCACTCGAATTGGAGAACAGCCAAGGGCAAATTTTATTAGATAACTTTTTTTACTAACGAATATGAGATATATGTATATGTTCATAATATAGAAACCCTTCACCTTATATTACTCCTATTCACATAGAATACTCTCAGCTCACTCATTTATATCGTACAGCATCTTCATCAGCTCTGGCACATATTCATCCCACTTGGATTGAAATACATTGCCGGCACATGGAGCGTCCATCTCGTACTTCTTAGTGAACTTCTCCAGATCGAAGTTGCTGTGATCCTCGGCGCTCTTTAGCTCCATTTTCTTCTCCTCAAAGTCCAGCTTGCCCGACTGCTTGTAGACGAGTGCCACATAGCGCAATAGACCGCTCTCCTTGGGCGGCATCGGACCAAAGTATTCGGACAGCGGTTGACCCTTGGCCACATCCAGGCCGGGCACGTTGACCACCAGCCAGTGGAGCCAGGAGCGATAGATGGGATATTCGCGACTTGGGGCATCGGGACTCAGCATTATGAGCGTATAATAGGATTCCGCATCGGCATTCCACTCCAGTTTCGGCTGGAATTTCAGCTCGGTGGGCGTGTACGTCTTGCCCTCCTCGATGTCGACGCCACTCTCAAAGCGCAGCTGAAATGCAAAGCAGCCCTCAGCCCCTTCACTGGCAAATTGCAATGCAATGCCTGTCATGTGCGACATACCTTTAGCAGTTCCTGCGGCGGCTCCTTGAGCACATCGGGTATCACATCCAGCTCCTTCATAATGCGACGCACATTCGGCTCCTCCTCCTCCCCTCGGCCCAGGCCCAGCACGCACAGCAGCAAGCAGACAACAAATAGGGCACACATTGCAAATGCTCTCGACTCGCTGCTGGAGTCGCGCGGCTTTTATAGTCCACGAATCGATGCGGCTTGGCTCTAATCGTCGACTCCAATTGTCAGCGCAAATACAATTAAGAAAATTGAGCCAGCAATTTGCAATAATTTGTGAAACTTGTGCAAATATTTGCATTTACAGTATATTATTATATATCTGTAGATATTTGCTTTAGACTTCATGTAACGATGCGGCAATTTGTTTAATGCGAGCCGCTTTTGTTGCTTAACAAATTAAATTAAATTGACGCTTGGTCATGATAGGCCAGGTTAGGGCAAATAATCTCTGTCAAATGCTTTTGATTAGCATGATATTGAGGAACTGAAACTATAACTGAATGCAAGTTTTATTGAATCAGCTGGATGTGAATAGAAATAAAAATAACATTTATTGTTTATTATTTGTATTCCGTTTTACCATTTATAGAAGGAGTTCATTTTGCGAGAGCTGAAACTTAAATTGCAATGCACAAATTTGGGATATCCTCATCCATTTATGTTCGAAATTGTGTTCAGGCTGCTGCCCAATGGGAATGCTTCAAACTGATTTTCATTTTTATTATTATCGTATTGTAAGAATTTTATAACAAATAACAAAATGAATAAGACTTGGAGAGGTGAGAAATATAAATAGAAAACTATCGATATTTCTCTAGAATTACATCGGTATCATCGGCATCTCACTATAATACTATCGATATTGAGTGAGATGGGAGAAGATGGGAACTTGAAAATAGCAAGCGATGACGAGAGCAACTGACCTGTTCAGGCAATTTAAGTAAGGTTATTTAAAGTACTTCACACACTTAGATAATAAATAATAATATCATTTTATTATAAAAACCATAGAAATAATAAAAAAAAAAAAAAAAAAATTATTCAGTTAACCTGCATTTATAACTGTTTTAAAATAGAATAATATTAAAAAAAAAATTTAAAAAAAAATAAATTAATAAATTAAAAAAATTTAAATAAAAATTAATTTGCAAATTCATATAAAAAATTTTCATTAAATACATTTGTAAATTTATTTATTTTTATTTTTTTGTTTTTTTTTTATGCCAAACTTTAACAAGTCTCTCCAAAAAGCTCTAGCTCCTGAAATAATGCATATTGAATATAATATAAAATGTATTCGCCTTATATATATATATATATATGTATTATTTACCTTATAACAATATGTATTATTTACCTTTATTTTATGCATTTATATGACTCACACACATACATATGTACATAAAAATTTCACTCGAATTTCATTTCCAGAAGCTCATAAAAACAGTTTAAAATTTTAATAAAAATGCGAGTTAATAAATTGTAAATTAAATATTATAATTGCATGCATTACATGAGGTAATCAAATATGGCTTTTACAAACTCACAGCACACACTTGAAAACTTCAAGAATTTGCATAGCAATTAAAAAAATTTAAATAAAAAGACAGAGAGTGGGAAAAAAAAACGATGCCAAGTGATGTAAATAATTTGCAAAAACTATGCGAGTTCCGAGTTACTTTTTTTTTAGTTTCGCAAAGCCAAGCACAAGGCACTAAAAATGCGAGCAAGTCGAGAGGAAAAGAAGAAGAGCCGAGCCAAAGGCAGATGCAGAGAGAGTGAGAGAGAGGGAGAGAGAGAGTTGTTGCGTTTGAGCTGGCAGTCCCAAAGCGAGCGGCAAGCACCGAGCTGTGGCAACATGTGCGTCTAATGTACGCACATTAGCAACACAAATGCAGTCGAGATGAGTGAAGGATACACATGCAGAGAGAGCGAGAGCAAGAACGAGTGAGCGAGAGCGAGGAAGTCTAGGGATGAGCCTGGCAGCCAGAAGTCAGAAGCTAGTTGAGCTATGCGAAGCCGGCGCCACTCAAGCAAACGAACGCACTTAATTTATGCAATTTGGTTAACAACGTTAAAATTGTAGACGAGACGAGGAGTGTTGGCAGTGGAGCTGGGAGCGGAGGCAGTCAGGCGGGGCAGGACATAAATCAAAATGGAAACAATAACGCAACAGCAGAGCCCAACGAGCACCAGCAGGAGCCGAAGCAAGAGTTGGAGCTGTTACGAAAGGAGTAATAAGGATAATGAAGCAGCAACAGCAGCCGCCGCTCTGGCATGCGTCCTTCTGCTGAATGCTGGGCACTTGCCATGCAAACGATGATGAGCACGATAATGATGGCATTTGAATGAGCACACACACACACAGATTCACACGCATACAGACACATTGATGTCGTAATTTGAGCTCAACGTTTGCCATTTTCTCAATATTTGCGCAAATATTGGCTCATTATTTGGCCTTATTATACCCTGAACCCATTTTCAATGGGAAATCAGGGTATAATGGTTTTGTTGAAATGTATGTAACAGGCAGAAGGAGGCGTGGCAGACCCCACAAAGTATATATATTCTTGATCAGGGCGACGAGCTGAGTTGATTTGGCCCTGTCCGTCTGTCTGTCCGTCTGTCCGTCTGTCCGTCTGTCCGTCCGTCCGTCTGTCCGTCTGTCCGTATGTATGAACGCGTCGATTTCAGAAGATATAAGAGCTAGAGACTTCAAATTTTTTTTAAAATGTCCGTAATTACAGCGCGCATATCAAGTTTATCATTAAAAATCGATAACTCATCCCAATCTTTTTTATCGATAAAAACCTTATCGAAAACCAGTTATAAAATTATATCTTCTACACCTTTATTGCTATAGTCTCAAAATTTTTAATGTATGCTTACATGCAATTTATACAATTTCGGTTTTTGTTAAAATTTACCCCCCACCCTTAAATTCACCCCCTCACCCTCACTTTTGTAAAAAGCGTATTTCAAATACTAGAGACTTGAGCTTTGGCAATTACATGCATATTGATGTTATAATCATAATCTGAAAGTTTCATGAAGATCGTACGTCCACAAAAAAAGTTATTAAGCAATTAAGTTCTCATAGTAAGCGCTCACTGCCGCCCATGCGTGTTTATGCGTGGGTGCTTGTGTGTGTATGTGTTTGTGTATGTGTGTGTATGTGTTTGTGTATGTGTGTGTGTATGTGTGTGTGTGTGTGTGTGCGTTTGTGTGTGTATGCGTGTCTGTATGCGTGTGTGTGTATGTGTGCCTGTGTGTGCGTACGTGCCTGGGTGTGTGTGTGTGTGTGCGTGTTTCTTGTGTAAGCTGAAAGACGCGAAAAATTATTGAAATATCTATTGCTCCAAGGGTTCAGGGGATCTCGTAGTCGAGCAGTCTCGACTAGAGCTTTCTTACTTGTTATATATTAATTTGCCTATTAATTATTTTAACGTTTCGATCTCAAGGTTGATGTGTGCACGTGTGTGCGTGCGTGTGTGTGTGACATGTGTGCACAGATTTTTGCCGAGCTATTAATAGGCCTGCAATTAGCTGGAAATTTCGTTGGCCTAAATTAGTTGGCCAATTTATTTAGCTACAGTATTTGGGGACAAAATGGGAACTCGAGCTGACTGAGCTGAATATGAGAGCAGAGCTTGGCAAAAATAGAGTTGACTTAATGGGGATATATTTTAATAAGAGACTATAATATATGAGGTCATTATGCACATATGAAAAGATGATGATATCGATTGAAGAGTAAGCTCTATGGAGTAAGCTCCATTGCAGACGAGCTAAAACTTAAGCAATTTATGTTATAGTGTACTACTGAGGTAGCAGTTGAAAAATTATCAAAATAGTCGAAAGGCAATCAAATAAAATAAAAAATAAAAAATGTAGTAAAATGATTTAAAAAAAAAAAAAAAAAATTTAAAATTCATGTTCATTGATTATTTCCATTTTATAAATGAATAAACTATTGTGGAATCTTATTTTTAGGAAAAAGACAACAAATTTGTATATATATTAAAAATTAATACATAGTCCAGATATATATGATTTTTTCTCTTTCTATACATAAGTATAAAAAATATTTTATTTAATATATAGATTTTTTGTTTAAATTCAGCTAATATATAATTATACATAGTATTATTATTATTATTTTTTTACATACTTTATTACATTGATACCTAACACTCCTACTCCTACTCCTATTAATCGTAATATATCTTATCTATTCCTTTCACTTAAATATTTCTAGTAGTTAGTTTACAAATATAGTTTATCAACAACAGTTTTGACAGTGAATTTCATGTTCAACTTCATTGATAGACAGAAATCTTTGTTAGTCCCATCACTCTGCGTTTCTTAACGAGGACACAAGTAGTGCAGCTGCGCTTATCTACATTTAGCCTGGAGCAAACATTTTAATTACAGAGTTTACTTTCATATTTACATGCTAATTATCTTCTCAGAGATATTCGCCATTCACTATCTAAGCCAAATACCACAAGAACAAAGTTTTTCCTCCCTCCAAGCGGCGCTCTCGGTCCACATCACATTTCATTAGCAGCTCCTGGATTTGGCTTTGGCTGCACAATCTCAAGACAAGTAGCTGCGCCAGCTACCGGGCTGCATTATCTAGTTACTTTTACACAAGTTTTGCCAAGATTGCGAGCGAGCGAGCTGAATGGAGCTGCGTAGCTCTGGCTGAGCTGCGGGTGCCTTTAGGAAAGTTTTGCATTGTTGTTGCAGCTGTTGATTTTGCTCCTCTGTGCGGCACTAATTTGCATGACCTTTGGCACCGTCGCCGTCGCCGTCGTCGGTCTCCGAGGCAAACCGGCTAACCAGGTAACCAACTAACCAAACCAGCCAGTTAGATAGCCCAATGGGGGCCACAACATTTGAATGGCATTTCATTTGCGACGCTTTTCAACGTTAATGCCATGGAAAATGCATAAATTGCGGCACTCAAGTGGAGAACTTGCTGAAAAACAATGACAATTCCCATTGAGCTCGGGTAGCCCGTGCTCGCTCTGAGTTCTCGGACAGGCTAATTAGCAGTTGCAAAGCTTAGCTCCAGCTTATCAGTGCACGAGCTGCACTTAAATGCAATGCCAACTGGGGAAAACTCAATCGGTCGAGATTTTTCTTCGCCCCAAAAGCAAGCAGAGAAAACGTGCTCTGCTTAAATAGAGAGTTGAGCGTGTTGCTAGAATAGAGTTGAAGAGCTTTACGGTTTAAGAATGTGTGAGTTGATTTCATGATTTAAGTTGAGTCAAACATTTTTTTTTGTTTATTGTATAAAATATATGTATAAAATAAAACTTTAAAATATTTTGTATATTGCAAGCCAAAAAGAAGAGATTAATTATGTTTCACAAATACGAACGATTTTTTATAATTCAAAACTATACATATGTATATATGCATTTTTATTTAATTTTTTTTTTTTTTTAATTATTATTTTCCTATTAATTTATTTTTTAATCTTTTTTCCTTTTTATCTAATGAAATATTTATCAATAAATTAAGTAAATTATTTCAATTACTAATATAAAATATTTATTGAAAATTTTTTAAATAATATAAATATTATACACAAATTGATTTATTATTTTGCTGACATTTTAAGGCTCTCCTACCATATCTTTTGAAATTTGCAAATTTGTAGTTTTTTTTTTAATTTATTGTGTCCATAATAATAATAAAAAATAATTTTATATATTAAAAATCTTATTTAAATTAATAGAATTATTTAATTAAATTTGATTTATTGTTTAACAGATATTTAATGAAGCTGCCCTACCATAACTCTGCGTGGTATATTTCCTTTTGAGTTCTCATCGCACGCAAATTGTTTTCAAATTAAATACAACATTTCAATCTAAGCTTTGCGCAAAGTTTTGTTCAAGGCTGACTAAAATAACAGTTCCTAAGCTCCCGCCCCTACCGCAGGCACTCAATTCCTCGCACACACACACAATTGCCATTTGGCAAATTTCAGTTTGGATTTTGTATGCTTTTTGGCAGAGAGGAGTAAAGCGCTTGATATATCCATTTCGTTTGGAGGATTCTTCGCGTGCCTGTTAAGAGCTGCAACAACAAAGCAATTGTTAGTTGTTGCTGTGTATTACATGCGTGTGAACACACACACACACACGCACACATAGAGAGAGAGAGTTCGGCGGCAGACAGCATCGAAAAGCGTGGGGAATTGTTCATTTTGTGCTCAACTTTTGGTTTGTGCGCTTTGTGTTTATTTATTTAAGTGTTATTTCGTTTTATTTTGCAAAATTGAGTTATAAACAAGTTTTTGAAAATTGTTTAAATGGAAAAAACAGATTGAATATCCTCCAAACGAAATGTACTCGGGCCACGCCCACCGCTCTCTTACAGGCAACAGCCAGCAGCAGCCCAACAGCCACTTGAGCACATGTCAAGTGGAAAATCGTTTTGTTACTTTTGTGTATGCGTGCCTGTGTGTGTGTGTGTGTGTGTGTGTGTGTGTGTGTGTGTGCACCCTACGGGCTTCCTCCTCATAAATGTGCGGGCGCTATGAATATGTTTTTTGATAAAGTTTATTTATATATGCAAATCGCATAATGCTCGCTTGCTGAAAAGGGTTTTCCCTTTTTGCGTGTAAGTTGAATTGGCTTGCTTCGCTCTCTTCCTCTATCTCTTCCTCTTTCTCTCGCTCTCTGTATTTCGATAATTTCCGTTTGAAATTTCCCTTTAAAGCGCACATTTCACAATTTTCCCTCTCAATATATTTATAATATACATGTATTGCTTTGCAACTTATCCAAGTTTTCCAGCTGAGTGCCATTTTCTTTCTTGTCGCCATCTCGAATCACAAACTCACATTTAGCAATTTTTTTTTTTTGCTTCTCTCTTCTTCTTATTTTGATTAAGTGCTTCAATTGTTGTTGTTGCTTGGCTGCTGCTTGGCTGCCTAACGGGAAGTAATTGACGCAATGTGACGCCCCGCCTAATGTTGCGATAACATTTTCAGCGACACATCGAACACAGCCAATAAAAAACGAATCGAAGTCTGGGCCCGTTAAAAGTCGCAGACAGAGCCGAGCGACTTGTTGAGGAGGAAATGCTCTGAGGCCGGCTGATATAAAATTTTAGCAAATATCTTGTAGGATACATAAAAATGTCATATAAATTGTGTAAAAAATGTAGGAGGGAGGCAGACAAAGAGGGAGATGCTAGAAATAGAGAAATAAAAGGAAAGAGAGAGAGAGAGGGAGAGAGTAAATAAAGAGAGAGGGAGAGAGCGAGAGAGAGAGAGAGAGAGAGCGACAGACACAGAGATAGAGATAGAGATAGAGATAGAGATAGAGATAGAGATAGAGATAGAGATAGAGATAGAGATAGAGATAGAGATAGAGATAGAGATAGAGAGAAAGAGAGAGATAGAGAGAGAACGACAGATACAGAGAGACAGAGAGAGAGAGATATACAGCGAAAGAGAGAAAGAGAGAGATAAATGCGCCTATCTCTCTTTGATTTGGATATCTTAACATTTTTTTAATTAATTATACTAAAATTAAAATCAGACTTAAGTATTTCAGTTTGTGTTTCTTGCTTTAAATTCTCTTTCATTCAATTCATTAATTAAATTTAATTGGAGTTCAAAAACTAAAAGTTATAAATCTTTTGTAGGATTCTTCTTCCAGCAATTGCTTGAAGTTGCTTTCTACTAACCAAAGCCAATGCTAAACCCAAATCGTTGTGACTTTCTATTATAAAATTGTATGGTATTATAAACTTTTCTCATTTTAAAGTAATACAAAATAAAAGAAAATTATAATAAACAATACGTCTTTATATGCAACTCATTTCTCATAAGAAATAAAAAAAATTATTTTAGTTATATATATTACACTTGGAGCTACAATCTAATATTAATTTTCACTATATTTATTTATACCCTGAATTCCCATTTTCGATGGGTTACAGGTAAAACCCATTTCAGCTACATAAAATCTAATAGCTATTTGGTCATAAGAAGCGAAAGACTGAGAAGCACAAACCAATTGCCATTGAATATTAGATACGATTCCATTTAATGAACTTTCAATTCAAAATGCTTTCATAAATAAAATAAAATATAATAAATATCTGAAGCTAAGAGTCCAATTAAAGCAGTTTATAGAAATTGTAGGCCCGCCGACATAGCAGCCAAACTTCAGTCTCCTTATCAAACTCTACCCTTCGCATGTCCTGATAAACATTTTTATACATTTTATGCTCGGCCAATTGACAATTTGTAGAGCCCGCGGGCTTATCGGATAGTCGAATAATGAAGGGCCGTGGGGCAATGGTTATGTCTTTATTAACGAGCCGCAGCCAAAAATAAGTCGACGCTGCGTTGCGGGGGCAATACTATAAAAATATTAATGTTGCCCAATAAAAAAGGGCCCGAATGCAGGCGAGAAAGCGATTAAGTCGGCCGACAGCCAAACTTTCTGGCAGCTTAACAACTTGCCAGAGAAGTCTATAGATATAATACATATATATATTTATATATATCTGCTGTTTTAACGATAACAAATCGCTTGAGCTTAAGAGGCGGCATTAATTCTCATTGTGGCGCAATTTGCACAGCAACATTTATTGGCTAATTAAAAGGGCGCTCAAAATTTGGAAAGACAAGCCTTCGGGATACACGCAAGTGTAGAAGTAGAAGCAGTGCGCAGAGGGGTGGAGGGGTGGAAGGGGGGGAGATGGCCTAAATAATGACCGCAATTAATAATTTTGACAATTTACACAACATTGCGCCAAAGATAAGGAGCAAAGGAGCGCAGTCAAAGGAGCTGCCGGGCAATTCCTTTTGATATGCCAAATCAAGAGAACGCTTGCCCCTTGCCCATTTGGCTAATAAGCGCAACGAGTTGGCCAGCTCTTAAAATTTTTTTTTAATTGCTTATTTATTGCTTTGTTTAATTTTAATTTCTCTCAACTTTTTTGCTGTTTGTGTTTACCCAGTGCTGTAGAGCGAAGCCATTCAAATTATTCGATGCTGCCGCTGACATCCTTCAAGTGATGCCCTTTTCGCTTTTTCTTCATTTCCATATTTCGTCTTGTGTGCGAAGCTAACCTTGCGTTATAAAATAAATCAATTATTTTAATTCGAGTTGACAACTCGCGTCATTTGCAGCCCAAAAGAAAAAGGCGAAGAGATTTTCTTCTCCCTCTTCTTGGGGCGACTGCTCTTTTGCTTCTGACATGGGTTTGTCAACGAACTTTAGGGTTCGAGCGAGCATTTCACGGGCAAGCGAGGGAATGCCATGCAAAATGTGTCAATAGCAGCCACAGACAGTCGAATATTAATTTAGATATAACCAAACGCTTTGCTCTGTTTAAACTTGATCTGTTTCTATAAATATGACAAATTTGTTCAATTTTCAATTTAGCTTGATGTATGTCAAATATTTCGTATTTAAATTAATTTTTTTTTCTTATCTAGGAAATATTAAAAAAATATATCTCATTGATGCTACTAGTTTTTCTCTTGCTGCAAAAGTTACAAAAGTATCTCAAATTTACATTTAATCAATGCTCAGTAGCACCAAAAATATCTCAAAATATGTGTAAGTATTTAAAAATAAACAATAGTTGCAAAAAAAATGGTCGTTGATATACTTGCAGCTATTAGATTTACTTGAAAAGATACAAAAGTAACTCAAAGATACTTTTGACATTGTCTTAAAGTTACAAAAGTGTCTTAAAGATACTTTAAGTCGTTATATTTACAATACACAATGTATATAAAAGTATGTCCAATATATTTTTACCTATTACATTAGTAAATTGTAGTCACATACCTAAACTACATTTGACATGTCTTCAACTTATTATTCATGCAATGCAAATGCCAATTTACTTAAAATTATTCCGCCATTTTGCATTTGTATCAGCAATCTGCATTACCAAAACAATTATCAAATGAAAACTAATCAAATATTCAATGCTCAGTTCTCGCTCAACCGAGTGTAATATGTTTTCATGAGTCCTAAGTAAGAAATAGCTCCTGGCATTGTATGCAAAATTCTCCATTATTAATAATTACCCAACTGAATGATTCAAGAACTTTAATACATTTTCCCATTTGCCCATAATTACGCATTGAAAACAGAAGTTCTGCTTCAGCTTCTGCTCCTCGACCCCTTCCCCTCCCCCTCCCCCACTCCAATCAGCCCTCTTTGCTAAGTATGCTTGAGCTGGGGACAGCAGAGAAAACTTATGACAGGAATTCAATAGCGCATGCAATTGAAGAAATTATTATTGTGCATTTTCAATAACTTTCAATTGGGTTTTCAATTTTCTGCATACACTTTTCTCTGTCTGTGCCTGTGTGTGTGTGCCCAACTTTATCTTATCTTATCTTTTATTACGAACCAGCACCAGAATCGAGCTTAACAAAAAAGAAAACAAAAATGAAGCGAAAAACTTTCTGAACTTTTGTCTGTCCTTAGGCGATTTCCGGGCATTGAGGAGCTCATTGACTAAGAAATGCTGAGTGCAGCCATAATTTATAGAGGTAGCACAGAGAAAACAGTAAAACTGTGTTAAAATTTATAATTTTAGACAATTTTTTTATAGAAGTGGTTTTAGACAAATTTCGGATGCTAAATATATATATATAGATTTTAGAGTTAAAATAATTATTTTGATTTATTAAATTATTTTTATTTTTATTTTTATTATTAATATTTTTTATCGTTTTGATTTGTTATTATTAATTTGTTGTAATTATCTCTATGAATTTGTATACCTATTTATTTTTAATTTATTCATATATTTATTTATTTATTTTATTTTTTTTTGTCATATTTTCTATGTATTTGTTTTTATTATTATTATTTTTTTGTTGTTTTGTTTTTTTTTTTTTTTTTTTTTTTTTTTTTTTTTTTTTTATTTAAATATTTTATTTAATTTCTTTCCTTCTATTTCTGCATATATCGAAATTAAATTTATAAGTTCTAGTTAAAATCCATTTAAATAGATTTCTAGTATTTTTTTTTTTTTTTTTTTTTTTTGTCCAGTTTAATGTTTTCATATTAGGTGTATAGAGTAATTTATATTAAATTTACATTAAACACAATTTGAAAAGCTTTAAGAATATGTAGTTGGTAGTAATAAAGTATTATATGTATTATATTCTTATCTGCACTCATGTTGGTTTTTCTTTTGGTTACCTTCACTGTGCATAAGTTTTAGACATGCCCGGCTGATTTGTTGCCTACTGACCAGGCACTATCCCGGCCATATTTAAAAAGCCGTCTCGACCATAATCACAAAATATGACGCCATTTGCTCGCAATTTGAAGAGCTTAACTATGTAAATCTTTTAATATGGCCAATGGATGCACCACATAAAAACTGCATAAAAAACAAAAAATAACTGGGAAGCATAAACCAGAATGCAAACAGCGCCACGGCGGCTGAAGCCAAAAGGCAAACAATGCAATATCGCCAAGAACTCTGCTGGCATTGCTCCCAGACTCTATCCCTGTGTCCCTATCTGCCTCTCCCTCTCTCTCTCTCTCTCTCTCTCTCTCTCTCTCTGGAAGAATGTTATGGCGGGCTCCTATCCCAGCGGAAGACATAGAACGAAAATATGCCTTGAAGGCAGCAGCTTGGCAAAGTTTTTCGCATAAACATGGAAAACATGAAAAACAGCAAACAACTTGCGAAACTCACGGCAAATGGAGTTGAGCTTGAGATAAAGGTGGAGCTGGAAGCTGGAAGCTGGAAGCAGGAGAGGCAAACCTTGGCCTGACCTGACCGGGCCGGGTTTGGCATGGGCTTGGGCTGGGTTATAAAGCATAAAGCAGCTCGCAGGCACAGTTCATGATATATGCGCATCTATGTAAATATATGTATATATATATATATGCACAGAGAATACACATACATACACATATCATATCATATGCGCGAGGTTACAGATATATATATATGTATGTACATATATTTGGTCTGTGTATTGGAATAGTTGCTGCTTGCGCCTGTCTGTGCCCGCGAGCTGAAATTTTGTGTGCAACTGAAACAATATTTGAAATTTACAGCACTCTCGCCCCCAGCCTCGTCACCTCGGCAGTCATAAGGGTTGTACTTGAACGCCAGTGCGTAGTTCTTGAAGCACGTGCCGAGGCTTTAACCGAACCATTAATCAAACAATTAGAGCTGCTGCTGCTTTGCCGTTGGAGTTGGACTTGGACTTGAGCTAGGACTAGGAGTGAGTGAGCTCGGCAAAACGTATTTGCATAAATTATGGCTTCATAATAACCGCTATTTGTAATTTCGGTCAACTGGCGGGCGTACAGGTTACGCCCACTTCTAACAGCCCGCCTCCCGGTGCAAGCATGGGCTTAGCTGTCTGCTGATGATAAAGCACTCCGTCTCGGTTTCTTGACTACAGCATTACAATCTGTTATTTTACGAAAACTTCGAGAGGCTGATAGGATTTTGAAGTCTCAACTGACCTGAAATGGAAGTATTTGATTAACGGGTGGCTGTGGCCGGTGGTGTGAGGCACATGTGGCCACTGGTCTGGCGTACAATTCGATTTGATTCTTCAACATGGCTAACCACACTCATAAAACACAAATCATTGGCAAATATAAGCAAAGACAGAGTTGAATCTACATATGTAGTTTATTCAAATTAAATTATAAAAAATTATAATTAAAATTATATTTTTTTAAATTGCTTATAAAATAAATTATATACATTTTTTTTCCTATCAGCATCTGGCAGCATCTACTTACTCTTCACTAGCCTTGTTTAGCTTGTTAATATTAATATAAATTAAAATTAATTTCTAAATTTAAAAATGCATATATTAAAAAAAAATTAGCTTAAACTATTTAAAGCATAGCCGAATCAGGTAAACAACGAACTGGAATTTGTTATTGATGAAAAGCTAACAAATGTGATGCAAACGAATTTGCCAAAGCGCCAATTCAGTGGTTAATTATAAAGCTGAAACAGCAAGTGAGGCTGTCTCACTCTCTCTCACTCACGCTCTGCCTTATTGTGTCCATGCTAAGGCAAGCAACAGGCAAAGGTTTGTAACTTGACTAGATTTAAGAACAAGGAAGCCAAACAAACAATTTGGGAATTATAAGTGCTAGCAGGTAGACGAATTTCGGCAGCTCTCTATAATTGCATGCGTGTGAGTGAGTGTCCATGTGCGAACTAAATGCTGCAGCTTCTAATTGAGCATCGATTGGAATTAAAAGCCAACTGAATAGCAATTATCGACGATGCAGACAAAACGCACGCATAACAATAACAATTAAAATGTACGACAACTGCATATTGAAGGAGTCCATTTTTTCGTACGTGTGTGTGTGTGTGTGTTGGGCAATCTGGCAACGTGCCCAGCAATAGAGTCGAGGGAGTGACAAGAACTCGGGATTGCAAACAAACTGCGTGCTGTGCATAGCTACCTTAAAAGCATAAATAATGGGCTAGGGGCTGACCGGGCCGTCGAGAGGAGGAGAGGCGAGGTGAGGTGAGGTGAGGCGTCTGGGTGTGGCAGTAAATGAATGATAAACGGCAGCAGCCAACGCCAATGCCAAATGACGTCAACGCCATCATTGTCAGACACAGCAGGAGCATGAGTGGAGCAGGAGCTACCTGCTCCTAGTCGGTATCAGAATTATTGCTAGCTGTCTGCATGACCAGGAGACAGTGACTGAGAATGGGAGCTGAGGCGGAGTTGGAGGCAGAGGCAGAGACAGGCAGACAGCCAGGCAAATGGGTTGCGATCTGACACGCTGAACTCTCCACGCAAAATGAAGCAAAAATCCTGTGACACACACCGGAAACTGGAACACACAGAGGGCGTAGAGTCAACGTTTCAGTGTGTGTGTATGTGTGTGTGTGTGTGGGTGCAGCATCAAAAAGCAATGGCTTAAGTGCCTCGGCATTGTGAAGGCAACGGCTGACAGGCGCAGAAAGCGCTTCGAGCAGCCTCTGTGTAAGGGCAAGGGCAGGAGCAGCAGGAGAAGCAGGAGCAGGGCAGCAGCCGGGGCAGACCCGCATTTTACAGCCACCACCAGCAGCAGCAGCAGCAGCAGCGGCGTCGCCGGCAGTCCCTGTTGGTCCTTGACACACCATTGTTCTTTTCACTTTTTACGAGCATGCTGCAAATGAAATGCTGCCCCGAGTGCCCACGGCTCCCTCACCCGGCCGCCCGCCCACTCGGCTGCCCACGGCCTCTGTGCTAAGGTGTTCGACGGTCTGGGGGCGAGTTGATTATGGCCACCAATGCCGACTTAAGTGGACTTGTTGTTGTTGCTGTTGCTGTTGCTGTTGCTCTCTGCGCTGATGAAGCACCTTTTGTTGTAATGAGTTTCGAGTGTGATTTTTTATTTTCTTTTACGCCTCCCTTCAAAATAGGCAAAAAGATGATTTTAAGCGGCTTAAGTCAGCTGGCTCCTTGTTTTGCTCAGCGGCTCATATTTTGACTGATTCTGTTGGCATGGCTCTGACGCATTTTCCGAAATTTGCCTTCATTGTTCGCATGATTCCACAAATGTCTTGCCGCTCTGGCATTTTCCGAGCGAAATGTTAAAAGCGAATTTAAAAGCAATTCCTTTGCTGGTTCTTAATGTGCTTACGGAAATATGAAACATATTCTGTACAAGAATTGAGCGGGTATATCTGAGATCTCATTTAATATGGCATATTTTAGGGAAGCAATATGGCAATAGCTTAAAATATATTATCTGTTTCTAGGGCGATGTCTTGAAGGTTTTGGCTTAAAATTGTAAAAAAAAAAATAAAAATAAAAATAATAAATTATTTAAAAAATTAAAATTGAAATTTATTTCTGTATTAATAAAGATCAATGAGACTCAAATAATTTTTCTGTAGCTTCCTCAAGCAAATCTTTAGTGTTAAGCTTTCTATAATCTTTTCATTTGTAACTAATTATTTCTCATTACATTCTTGAATAGTACTAAAATACGATCATATATAAGCTCATATACATACATATTTTTTTCCTTGTGAAGCTGGTTAAGGATCGCGCTATGCGACCCACAGGAATGCAAACTGATGAAGCTCAAATAAAAATCTTTAATTTATCATATTTTATAAAATTAGTATATCAATTTCATTATATATAGTACAAAGTTTTACCTGTCAGCTTACGCATACACAAAATCTCTTAAATGCTCAGAAATTTCTTTCTTGAAATATTTTATAAAATTTTTATAGCAGGCTTCACATTAGTTCAAATTAAAGTTTTGTCTAGAGAAAACTTTAAAAGAATTTGCTGAACAATTTGAAGCTTATTCACAATGTCTTAGACATTTCAATTTAATAAATATTTTAAAACACTTTCATGACAAGAAGAATTAATTGCTTAAATATGACTTTGGCAGGCAAAAAACTTTAATACAATTTGCAAACTATTTTGGCTTTAAACGCAATGCCTCGAGCATATTAAATACTGAATCTGTTTCATCATAATAATTTAATTTAAAACTTTGCCTACATTGAATCCTGAGTTGCCCAAGTGGAGTTTCTCCTTCAGCTCTGCTTCGAGTTGCCTAAGTATTGGTCTGCTTATTGCATTTCAGTTGTCCAGTGCTTGGGACTCATCAATGAAGCGTAGCAGCAGCTGAGCGTCAAGTTCTTTCTCCATTAACCTTCACCCGCTCCTCAACTGGACATATCAAATTGATGATGCATACGGCAAACAACAGGAGTTGCAACAACACCAACTACAACAGCAACAACAACAAAGACAATTGCATTGACATTTCGACAGAGCAGCGAACGAGCACAGCAGCAACATGTCGCGTGTCTGTCTAAACGGCCGTTTTACTAGGCAGCCCAGAGCTAGAGATGGCAGCGTGACACGAGTGGAACGCTGCTTGAAGCTTACTGAGTAAGTGAACTCTTTTATAACATACATATGGTCAATGCAGTAAGTAGATGTGTCTTTTAAATAATTACTAGGCCAGTGATATTACTCAATATATTCATAATATGAATTTAATATCGATATCTATAAAGCACAATATTCTCAAATATATAGATATTTTTATAGCATTCGAGAGAAGAGATTCTATTATTCATTATGGAAGTCTCGTGTCTGCTATATATTGTTATCGATATCTCTAGATATCGATATTTAAGTCTGCAATCGTATTCGAATTCCGCATCGCTTCGTTTTCGCGCCCATCTCTGCCAGTATTTCAGCTACCAAACAGTATATAACTCCCACAGTCAGGCTCTGCACTACCCACACCGCCTGACTAAGATTTCAGTACTGCCAACAGACCGAAACACGACCATTTACTGTGTGTAAAGTGCGACTGTGTATGTGTGTGTGTGTGTATGTGTGTGTATGTTCGGCATATATCGATTGCAATTGCTTGATTTTGTCATTGGGATTTGCTGTCTGTCAGCTACGATTTTTGGTCATTGTATGCAGTTTATTTGTTCAGTCAATTCAGTGAGTGCTCACTGTAGCTCACCTGAGCTGACAGCTCGGCCCGTTGTATGCAGTTTATTTAGTTATCGTTGCGAAAATGCTCGGGCATTGTTAGGCGGATGTTCCTTATAGATATCGAGCTCTGTCTCTCGGCTGTTCGTGGGGAGCTGCCGACTCCGTTTAAATGAACTTTTCCTTTGCCGACTTTAGCCATTTTACAGCATTTTGCATTTCATTTTCAATTTGCGTCACACTGCACACGCCCACATTTCCGCCACGGATGCCAGGCGCCGCCCATGGAGGGCGCTTTTGCTTTTCAACGCATCGCGCTTGTAATTGGCGCCGGACAACAATTTCGCCTTTTGGGGCTTGCCAATGGATTGCGCAAATTTCATTTTCCATTTGCCGCCGACCCATTCTCGCAGCGCTCTCTATCTGCAGTGCTTCATCGACCAGCCGTCTGCAGTCCCCAGCCACGCCCCGCAAATACATTGAATTGAATTCAGTCTACCAGTTTATTTCAGCATCGATTTGTTTACTAGCTCAGCATTTGCTTCAACTAGGCCTTAGTCGAATCACTAACGAATAGCTTAATGTATTCCATGAACATAATTTTGAAGAATAGTATGTAAAATATCAGAGTATGGTAAGATTCGGTTACAAATGGATGTCTAGAGCAAAGCTAGAGCTTAAAAGAGCTCTTCAAATATTATTAAATTTTAATATATGTAGTTTCTTTTTTAATTAGAGTTAATAGTCACAGTGTGCTTTATAAATATATATATTTATCTTTGAAAACGATTTCGCAATATGTAATAACTATATAAATGAATACCTATATGAAAATATGTAATATGTTGTTTTTCCAGTCATATTAAATTAAAAGTGAAAAATATACATATATAATATATTTTATTGTATATAGATATATATTACTATCTGTAAAATACGTGTTATTTAAATTAAACTTTTCTGCAGTCTATTGAAATATACAAAAATGTATAATTTTTAAATTAAATATTTATTAATTTTAAAATTTAATTTTTTCTGTTAAAAAAAAAAACAAAATTTTACTGTTACTTTTTTTTTGGGGTTTTATTTTTTACTATTTTTTTGTTGTTTTTTTTTCTTTTGCTATTTTTTTGGTTTTTCTGTTTTGCTATTTTTTTTTTTTTTTTTTTTTTTTTGCTTGTCCGTTTTGCCATTGTTATTATAAGAATTGCTACCATATTATTATTGATGTTAACCCAAATTCCCAAGATGAGTTTCACTGTGCCGAGCTTTGTAACGTAGACGTAGACGTCCTTCACTAGATTGATTTGTCATTGTTGTTATCAGTTTTGAGCACCTCCTTTACACCTTCGATCGATCCAGCTAATCATATTCATATCCATTATTTGACGTGACGATTGACGGTTGCTTTGTGTTTATGTAATGATGATTCCGATGTTGTTGTTGTTGATGAGATGATGATATGATATTTGATGGCATTGTATATCACGTCACCTCTGTCTCTCAGGTGATGAGGAGAGACCACCGAATGCCGAGCGAATCGTTGTTGTGTTCCGTGTTAGAAGTAGTTAGTGTCAGTGTTTTAATTCTAACTTATGACTATTGAGATGATGTTGAATTTGCAGTGTTTTGTGCTTATGTATATATGTACATGGAGTTGTAGACGAATACATAATTTACAATTATGTGTGTGTGTGTGTGTGAGGGGGAGGGGGGGGGGGGGGGGGGAGAAAGTGCCAAATTGGCACTTCGAATATTTACAATTAGGAGGACACCCATGCCCGGGGCGGGACTCGAACCCGCAGCTGTTTTGTAATTAGCGTTGAGATCTATTTACACTAACAGACGTGTGCTTAATAGCACAATGATTCAACGCTCAATGCCAAAACAACCGGCGAGTGTCGAGCGTCTAATTGTCATCTTAATGCCCGATGTGGTTTGTGCATGTGCTAAGCTAATTATGTCCAAGCTACGTTTTCTAATCGAAAATTGATAATTATATCGAGTTGGGAATTGTAAGGGAAAAAATGAAAGAAAAAGTGAATTTATTTATATACAGTTGTTACAAGCAGCACTTTTATTTTTAAATTAAATTAAATTTTTTATTTATTTATTTTAATTTTATTTATTTATTTATTTATTTTTTTTTTGTGAATAAAACTTAAAATCTAATAAAACGCCTATTAAAGCTATTGTGAATGTTGAATAGGGCATAAGTAAGTCGTTGCATAACAGTTCAGATTACAACACAATCTTATGTACCCTAAAATTTTTTATGTTTACAAAACGAGTATGTAAAAAAAAAATTTTAAAAAATAAAAATAAAATAAAAAAATTAAAAATTTATTATATTTTTCTTGTATTTTAGATATTATATATAATGGAGCCTACTCTACTCACAGCTTAGCTATAAATTGTCACAGCCCGCCGCCTCATTTGTGCTGTGAAACGCCACTTGAGCACGTTTCAGTCGCCCACGCCACGCCCACCAGTTGAGGTCTCCTTTGGCGGCTTATCATTAGATGAGCAGCAGCTGCGGATGCTGCTGCTGCATCTTTAATTGGAATTAAATGGGATTTTTATGAATAACTCAAGCTGGCAAATGGCAATGGCGAGCTCCCATCGCTTGCCTATCAATTTCAATTATATAATAATCATTTCCGTCTGCCAGCAGCCACGCCCCATTGTCCGGCTGCCGTCTGCCGTCTGCCAGCTGGCTGCCTGTCAATCATAGGAGCGACCTTAGCAGCTGAGCTCTATTTCCACTTCTTCGTCATCGTCGTCTTCGTGTGCTTCTTCCTCTTCGTCGTACAAGTTCACGCCAATTAAGGCTAATCAAATTATTTATAATGCTTAACCTAATTTCTGGCCTAGTCGGCCGCGGCGAGGCCAAGCAGCGCTCTGCAGTCGTCCCGACGCGCGCTCTGCGTTTCATGCTCCTGCCGTAACTCAATAAAAAATGCGCTCCAATTTACTGGCACCCAATATGGCTGCAATTTGGAGGGGGCGTGGCAATGGGCAATGGGGGCAACAACACTTTCGCCAGTGCGAACTTTTGCAATAACCACTTAAAATTCACTCAGCCGTGAATTATGCGCACGTCGAAGTGTTGTTCTTGTTGAAGGAGCACAGAGCAAGCAAGCAATGGCTGGGCAGTCTGTGGGAGCAGGAGACGGCTGGGTCTAAAGGGCTGTGACTGCCACAGCTACAGCTGCTGCTGCTGCTGCTGGTGCTGTGGAATGCGGCACGTAGCAATAAATGGACGCATGTGGCGTGGCTGTTGGCCTGGTTATTCGGGTGTCGATTTTAATTTGTGCACCCAGCCTCGGTATGCGCCTTCAGCCGAGCTGGAGTGTGGGCTGTGCGTATGCAATTGTTTTAATTGAAGGGAGACTCGAGACTTTTAAGAGCAGCCACGATTTGCACATCCCCCAACAATAACTCTAACAGCGAGACTGGAAAGGCAACAGCTGCTGCTGCTCTAACTGGAACTGAGCTTGAATCACTGTCAAAGGAAGGCAGCTAACTCGAAAATGTGAATAATATGGCAAATAGTATGTAATACTGTAAAAGAAGAAATCTTACAAAGTGAAAGAGACAATATAAAATAAATAATTTAATAAATACACAAAATAAATATAAATAGATTGTATATTTCCGTAAGAAAATACAAAAAATAATTATAAATAAAATTTAAAAAATATAGAAAATATACAATTTTATATAAATGGAAAAATATATATATATTTTCAGTGCAAAATATTCAAGATATTTGTCATATGTCAAATTATTTATATATTTACAAAAACAACAAGAATTGAACACGAACTTACAATACAATTAAAAAAAAAATAAATAAAATAAAGTAATATGATAAATATTTCAAATAAAAAATTTAGAAAATATACAAATTTATATAAATGGAAAAATATATATATATTTTTAGTGCAAAATTTTCAAGATATTTGTCATATGTAAAAATATTTATATATTTACAAAAACAACAAGAATTGAACACGAATTTACAATACAATTTAAAAAAATAAAATAAAGTAATATGATAAATATTTCAAATAAAAAATAAAAAATTAAATAAAAAAAAACCATTTAAATTTAAAATTAATATTAAAAATATTAAAGATTAAAAATAAATTAAAATTTTAAAATTGTAATAAAAACAGATTTCAAATATCCGAAGGTACCTCTTAATGCCCAAGCAGTCGATTGGAATATAATATTCCACAAGATTACATATGTATGTATATGAAATGAAATAGTACGCTAATATTGTCTTGTTTCCTTATCAATGCAGCTTAGGCTACTATTTTCTTGCAAACTAATAAACAAATCCTTGTATTCTGTCTCTTTTAAATTGAATATTTTTTATAATTTTATATGAATTTTAAATTGAATTCAATATATTTTGCTTATTGTCTCCAATCAAATCTCATAGACTTTAAATTCATAGAGAAATTTTGAATAAATTTTCCGCATTGCCTTATAAATGTTGTCAGTGTCTCGGCTGCGGCAACTTAATTTGTCAAATCAACTGTAATTTATCTTTTTCACTCGCTAAGCCCGAGCCGAGAGTCTTTCATTATTGTAATTTATTTGCCTGTGAAAATGCCAAATATTTATTTAATTTTGAGCATTCTTCAATTTATTTGTTTGCACAATCGAACTCAAACAAAAAGGCCCCCTCGGCAAGCTCACAGCTCCCAGCTCACAGCTGAGTGACATTTGGCAAGGCATATCGATTGCGATTAGTAAGAAAATTGAAAATTTTCTAGCCAAGCATTCGAAAGCAAAACAAAACGAAAATCACAGCCAAACAAAATGTTGCAGTGCATTGGGGGGAAGGGGCCGACAGCCGCTGGCATTGTTGACACCCAAGAGGCAGCCCCGCTTCCCATGAACACAGCCTCCGCCCCGCCTTGTCCGCAGCCTCAGTCTCTGCCGCTGGGCATGCCGTCTCTCGGTCTAACCGCTGTGAAAATATGGCTCAGTATTATCGATGTCCGTAACAATGGCAACGTCTACGCCTGCTGACACTGCCTGCCTGCTGGGTCTCGCCGTCTCCTGCTCACGCTGCTGCTGGTATGTCCCCTTCGCCTTCAGCATGCCGGAACGCGGTTTCTATTTGAAAACCATTTTTGTTTGCTTTATGGATTTGCGGAGCTTAAAGTGGCTTCGACGCTTCGTTTGCTTCATTTTGCTATTGTTGAAAATTTTGAGGCGTAAATGCCGCCCAGACCAAAGCCGTGGCCGTTGCCGTGGCAGGAGTCGAAGCTGTAGCAGCAGCCGCTTTAGTAGTAGTAGTAGCCGCCTCTGCAGCCGCTGTCTCTATCAAGTGTTTGCTCAGCGACTTGCTTTTGTTTTATTTTCACATGTTGACTATTGGCTTAGAGTTATGGCCAATGGCAACTGTTTACACGGCAACTTTGCTCCAATTGCTGCCTTAAGTCGGTGGCTCTTTTAATTGGGCGCGCGCTAAGTTTGTTGTGGGATTAGCTCGATGCGGCGCTGATTAAGTGAGAACTGTGAAAGCTGAGACGGGGATATAATATCAACAGGTTTACATTTCAAGAGCTTGCTTACTGTGCTCCTTGACTTTTCTATATATCAATGGGATTTTTAAAGAGTTCCGGGGCTCAGATCTTAAAGTCTTTGATATTTAATTTACGTTTTTAGTAGGTTATCAAATACGGTTGAAGAATACAGTACGCGATTCTTCTTTCCCTATTAGTTTTAGGTAAATTATATAAAATATATATTTGTTTGTCTGATAATAAAATACCAAATATTTTCCAGTATTGTTATATTATATTTATTATATTAATAAGTATGTGGTTACTAAATTTTATTTTTAGATATTAAATTTTAAACTTTTATCAGCGATCGATATTAGTTTGGGTCATGTCATGAATTTCAATTGTCTTAAGGTGGAGTCGTGGAGGTCGTCGTCAGTTGAAACACGATTTGTTGCGGGAATCCCGGGTTCGAATCCGGAGAGATTCGTTTTTATTTTTTTATGTCTTAAACTTATAAATGTCTGAGAGACTCAGGTTCAAACCTAGAGATATACATTTTTCCAATGGTCAAGTCAGTTGAAGGACCCAGAGAGATGAAAATTTTTATAAAATTTAAAGAAATGTGTTGGACTCGGGTTCAAATCCAGAAAAGGCAAACTTTTTTTTTGTAAAAGAATTATAAATTTCAGTTGGACTCGGGTTCAAATCCTGAAAAGTCAATTTTTTTTTTTTTTAATTTTAATTGTTAAATTTCAGTTGGACTCGGGTTCAAATCCAGAAACATTAATTTTTATTTACAATTTTTTTTTTTTAATTTATAAGTTTTTGGAAAATTTATGATTATTATTATTATTATTATTTTTTTTTTTAATACGTAATGTTTACATTGGAGATAATTGAGATGAATAGTTCTTCACATACTAAGTAAATGTTGGGAAAATTCAAATGGTATTAAAACGAAGGCCAGTAACTTGCAATTCATACATTTAATTTTATAAACCATATAAGGAAGCCAGCCCCAGCCTCTTCTGTCTCCTACACTTTAGCTAAACCAGAACTTA
Source organism: Drosophila arizonae (assembly GCF_054131065.1). NCBI lineage: Eukaryota > Metazoa > Arthropoda > Insecta > Diptera > Drosophilidae > Drosophila > Drosophila arizonae. Next base: position 3,662,115 of record NC_142923.1, read on the forward strand.
TTTTCTAAATGGCTACAGACTCTAACAAACAAAAACCAATTAAAAGCGATAAAACATTTCGAGTTTATATACATACATGTACACATCTATACATACATGTATATATACACATACAGCTGCTTCTGGTTGGCTTTCCCATTTGATTTATTTGGCTCGTCTCATTTCCGTTGCTCGGCCGCTGATTATCTCATTTCTGAGCCGAGCTCATCTCAGCTCAGGCGTGCGTGTATCTTTGTATCTGTGTATCTGTAGCTCTTGTAGCTTTGTATCTGTGTGCAAATGGTGTATCGCTGTAGCTGCAGCTCGTTGTAAATTCGTTCTGGCAGCTTTAATGTTTGCCAAAGCGGAAATGAAAAACTTTTGCACGTAGTCACCAAAAGTGGCCAAGTGCACGTTCGTTCGTTGCTCAACATTGTTGTTATTGCTGTTGCTGCGATGAAGCATGAAAAGTTTTGGTTTAATTTTGGCATTTTCACGTATTTGCACCCACACATACGCACACACACACAGACACACAGACACATGAGCAACACACCTAAGCAGAGCGAGCTGCTGGATTTTCATTTTGTTTTGAATTTGAGTTTGGGTTCTGCCAGGGCACGCACGTCTGCTCATTAAATACGCATACGCATCATGGGACAGAGAGAGAGAGAGAGAGAGAGAGAGAGAGAGAGAGAGAGAGAGAGAACGAGCGACTTAGAGACACAGTTGAAGGAAGTCACATACTCCACAGACACAGTTGCCATACACTTATAAATGTTGTGCTAGATAATGAATCTCTTGTGCACCCCTCCGCCCTCTGCATCACCCATCCCTCCCATACCACGGCCCGCATCTAGCTTTGGCCTATCGAGTTGCTGTCTCTCTTGTTCTATTTGCTTTTATTGTCTTCAACTTTATTCATATCCTGTTAAAATGTATAACTTTGTGCTTTTCGGGTTATAAATTAAATGCAAGTACAAGCGAATGCAGAGACAGAGCGAGGGTCCTTGCTGAAGGACGAGTGCGAGTAGGTGTCTGTGGTAAATATGTTGTCAAGTCGACGATTGTGTTGATAAACTGCAATATCCAGCATAATTAATGAGCATGTCGTACAATGCCAATATTTTACATTGCCTGACAACCCAAAGACGCACACATACACACACACACACAGACACACCTCTTGGATGGAATTATGTGTGTAATTGCAGTTAATGAGCAATTGATGTTAGGTGCGCCTCAAAATGTGTTTTACAGTTATTAGTCCGGGGTTTTTTGAATGGAAGACGAAGCAAATCAGGTTGTTTTTTCATGTTAATATGACAGTGAAATAAAAAAATCTTTTCCCTTATGCTTAGAACTCATCAACAATATTTAAGTATATACATTTTATCGACTTGAACTCTAATGTATTTTCTATTAAACATTACTTGGCTAAAAGTCTTTATATGTATGTTAGCTAATTGGAAATGCGCTGAGACTCATATGATTTTATTATTACAGGAGGCAACGTATTCTAGTTTGAGTAAATATAGAAATTGTAATATAAGCATGTAAGGAAAGGGAGCAGTCGATGAGACGACGTAGACAAGAGAAGACTATTGAATACGAAAGAAGAGAAGAAAAAGGTGCAACTAACGGAACGATTCAGAAACCCTATTTTACTCCAGAATATATATATCTAGAGCCCTCTTTTAATAATAAAGATCTTGATTTTAAAAGAGTTTTATTCATTTTTTTTTCTGCATGAATTAACCCAAATTTATGAGTATTTATTAAAAAAAAAATATAATGCGACTCTAGTCTAAGTCTTTTTGTTCCTATGTTTCATAATAAAGATGAAAATAAAATAAATAAATAAAATAAAATAAAAATATAAATAATAATAATAATAATAATAATAATATTAAAGCCCCTATTATTTTAATTTAATTTAATTTAATTAATTAATTATTATTATTTTTTTTTTATTTTTTTTTTTTATTTTATTTTATTATTTTTTTTTTTTAGAAAACTTAATTTATTAATTTTTTTTTTTTCGCCTATTCAAGTCTTGTAACCAAGCCCTTTGATATTTTCTAGAATTCAACTAATTTTCGTCTCCTAATTTCAAGAGGGCCAGACCACACTTCAAGTAACTCAAGTACTTTGCCTGGGAACGATTAATGAACTATTCTTTGGCTATTTGCTATTCGCGACTTGCGACTTGCAGAGTCATCAATAATGGGCAATCGCTTGACTCGAAACTCGAAATTGCCACAGAAAGCTCAAGTGAGGGAGCAACTTCTAAAGAAATGCCAGCAAAACCCAATGAAAAGTCAAAAAACATTGACTTTTGAACTTTTTCATTAGCGCTGGGGAGACGAACCCAAAATCGGTGGCATAAAAACAAAGCGAAGCCTGAGAACCACTTGAGGAAGTTGAAGCAGCCAAGTGGAAGTCGCGATGGAAATCAATACAGATTGAAAGAGACAGACAGAGTGAGACAGTGTGAGAGAGAGAGGGAGCGATGCTGACGATAAAATCAAGTTCATTTACGAGCTAAAGAGACGACCATTTTGTAGGTACATAGACCAGGTAGACCAGGTAGACAAAAAGCCGCCGCAGCAGACAGTTCCAGACTTATAGCCACATAGTTGGTAGCTGGTGCTTGGCTGGTCTCTGCTGGCATTAAAGTTAATAGAAAAAGTTGCTGTTGGCCAAGATTCAATCATGCGATATAAATAAGCACACACACATACACACGCACACACCTGGCTAGCAGGTAAATAAAACAATGAACGACCAAAGGAACCGAAAAAACGATAAGAAGTCACAAAAACTTTCAGTCTCTCTCTTTCTCTCTCTCTCTCTCTCTCTCTCTCTCTCTCTCTCTCTTTGTCTGTATGTCTAACTCTCTCCCTTTTGACTGTATTTTTATTTCTTATTCGGCTTTGTGTTATCTCTTCTTGGTCGGTCGCTCCACTTGAAAAATTACACAATGCGGGACAGTTGGTCAGTTAAGTTTGTCTTGAGGTTTTCTACCTGTGATATTTGCTGGTGTTGATTGAAGTTTGCATGTTGCCAAAAACTTTCACAAAATGACTCTTAAAGTTCAGCCAACGACAAAGTTGCCAAACTAACCAATGAGCTAGCTACCTGTGCCCCACTGCCCGCCTCTGCTAAAGCCAAGCACAAAGGATAGCGACAACCAACTCAATAAGGGCGGTAGCGAGGGCGTGACTGCTAAATGAGATTACCAAATTTTAAATCCAGTCTTTAGATTGCAAGGCAACTACTGCCTTGACCTCGGTAATATTAAAACTTTAAATAAGACGAAGTATCTCTTAATATATTTAATAGATTTTTAATTTTCTTCTTTTTTGCAATTAAGAGTATAAATAATTTAATAATAATAAAAAAAAATAAAAAAATAAAAAAGAATACTTCATTAAATTAAGAGTTGATCCCGATCTCAACTTTAAATATCCTTAGCTTGGTATAAGTCTTACAAAATAAAAGCTTATCTATCTCGAATAACGGATGTTGGTTTAATATCCGAAGATTTTAGAACTTACAACAAACCACTAATAATATAAAAACTTCAACGAATATTTTACAAGTTGTGATTTGTATGCATCTCTATTAGTTATGGTTTAGATTGTTCAATATTTTATTCTATCCATATGTTCTTCTGGTTTTTACTGACTAACCGTAAGTCGCTTTAACAAACCGCTACATTTACAATATTGTATATATTCCTATTTGCATATGTCCTCCAAAAAATTCTTACGAACTAAAAATAGCTACGAAGAAATGCCTGAACTTTTATTGATTATATTAAAAACTAAATCAACTTTGAAAACAGACATGAAAATTACTTAAATTAGAAAGAAATGGAATGAGCAATGCAAGGGCTAAAATTTTTCGAATATAAAATTTTTAATAAATATTGCCAAGTTGCCTGATATACTGCAGCCCAAGGACTGAACAACTTAGTTAATAAAAATTTGTAAATCCAAAAAAAAAAATTCAAGATTTAAAAAATCATCCAGTTTAATTCTCATACGAGATAATTTCGCCATAAATTCGCCATCTCCCTCAGTTTTTGGCACACCCGGCTAGGAATCCCATTCGGTATTGTAATATGTTTAGGCTCTGCTTTCTCTACATGACAACACAAATTTTTGTGACTTTGATCTCGGCATCTGCTTATGCATGTACATTGTTCCAAGTAATATACCCACTCTCTCTCTCTCTCCCTTTCCGCCCTCGGTCTGCCCATTCCTTCGGAAAACATGCGCCCGCATATTGAAATCCATTTAATTCAATTACACATGGCCACAACTTAAAGCGCATTTCAATACAAGCCACGGGGCTGGGGCCAAGTCTCTTCGATATAGGTGGGTTGGGGGTAGGTTGGGATGGGGGTCAATTCAGCAGCTGGTGACTGACCGACCCTTCGTCCACGCCTGCCTCTCGGAATGGAATCCCCTTGGCCGGGAGTCGAACGCAGTTTCACTTACGATTATTGCCTACTTTTTGCTGGAGCTGGAGCTGGAGCTGGGGCTGTTCGTGTACGACACGGCTAAGCGCCACATGCAACATGTATTTACCGTTCATTTCTTTGCTCTCTCTCTCCCCCTCTCTCTCTCTTTCTCTTGCCCTCTGCATACTTTACATGCTCGAATTGTCATTGAAGCGTTTAGCCATTTTATTAGATTGTGCTGTCGTCTTGAAGCAGCATCAGCAGACGAGCCAGCGAATCGCCCCAGTTAGCATTGAGGGGTTGGCCTCGGCTCGACTTTGTTTCTTGGCATGCTTGCATCGTCCTGGCTGAGATTTATGCGCATATGCTAAGCACACTGTATACGACGGACAGCGTGCGATTCTGTATCCAGGTTTCCTCTCACTTTTGGGGTTGGCTCTTATTTCTGTCCGTCTTCTTCTTCTTCTGGCCAGACATCCGAAGGGTTGGCGCTGTCTACTTCTCCAGCCCGCCGCCTTCTTCTTATTGCTTTGCCTTTTCTTTTTTCTGCTTTGCTTCGCATTTTTCCAACGCTTTTTTGCTTGTTTTCTAAATTAAAATTGATTTGATCTTTTGCTCTTTTGCTATTGTTGTGCTCGTCCAGGCTCTGTGTTTGCCAACGTCCTGCTCCAATTTGCGCTCGAGCTGCACACATGCCTGAAGTCCTTGCAGCTGCTGGGCATACAACTTTGCATTTGATAATGAAACATGTCCTGAAACTAACCTCCACCTTTTCAAGACAGCTCAGGCTTAAATTTATATTTTAAATGTTTGCCAAGGCCCGTGAAAGATTAAATATTGTTTACTTCTGTTATTTAATGGAAAAGCCAATCTTTGTATACCTATAATATATAATATAATCTCCGACAACCTAACAACAGCTGAGTTTGCTAAATGTAAATCAGTATCGCTGATATATTGCAATAGCATTAGGCGTGATATGAGATGTTTTAAGTCAATTTACACAATTTCAATCTGGAACGAATGCAATTAGGCATGAATAATCGATCAACGGCGGATTCGAACTGCTTGTAAAGTAAAAAAGTAATTTTCCTTCAGTTCTTGAAGAATGGTCAGGTCATCTTATACGTTGTTTGGGATTGTGTTTCTGGCACTGGCTGTCTGAGAACTGATTTTTGCCGTTTCAGTAAATATGAAACTTATTACAGCTGGTTTTAATGACATTTATCTACTGATCGACAGAAACCGAACAGCTGATCGATTACCCAGACTATGAACTGAAGTTGAAATTAGGTTGAATGATTTTAGCTCTTTAATTATCGTACTTAAACTTGTATGGATATAAATGTGATATGAATAATTTCATTCTATATTAGCTTTGCCTCGACTCTATGGCTTGCCATGCCGTGATTGAGCCCGCAACAAATCTTGCTAATAAGCATTTGCTTCTCATATATCGTATCGCATGAAAATATATTGTAAATATAACAATTTACATCGATTCGCCAAATATTCAATTAAAAGCCTGCAAAGATGTTTGGCATATTTTGTTAAAAAATCTGTTATATAAATTATCATGGAGCCCATACACTTGTCGCTCACGTTGAGATTTTTTCCGCCATGCAAATTCCCCTGTGCCGTAGGAATTTGGAAATATTTTTTTAATGAAGCCCGTGCCCGGCTGGTGAGTGTAAATCTCGCTGGGATTTGGGCACACAAAATTAATACGAAATCGAGAAAAACATTTACCAAGGCTTATCGCGGCGACGACAGGCGAACGTTGCGTATGCGCAATGTCGTCAAAGTAGCTTATTTAAATTATCAACACGTTTGCCGCCGCCTTCGTGATCGGGGCGGCAGGCCTCGCCATATGTTTGGTCCATTAAGATAAGCGTCAATCGAACGCAGGCAAAACAAAAAGCCAAACGCACACACACACACACACACGCAGGCGGGTGGGTGGGGAAGTGGAAGGTGGAGAAATTGTAAATCCCAGCAAATGTGTAAAATTTTTGTTGTAGGCACGTTTTAAAATTACCATCAATAACATTGAATGTCGAGCTAGCCTGCCTTGCACCGGGGGTTGCTTCCAATGCCCTTTGACTTTTCACTAAGCCAGCAGCCAGCAGCCACAGCTCTCAGTTCTCTCAGCTCTCCCAGTTCTCAGGTCTCAGGTCTCATTGCCAGTTTGATGGCTTGATAGAAATCTGGCTGCCAATGCTCCCCCGAGTCTAGAGCTCGAAGCGTGCCAGCCCGTCGAGGGGTTGGCTGGCTGTCTGTCTGATGGAGTTTCTTGACATTTTATTGTGTCGGGGCTCGCTTCGTATTTATTGAAAATCGCTTTAGAGCATTTAAAAGGCCATTCCCACTTTGGCCAATAGCTTGCTCCCCGCTTATCCTGAAAGTCTTTAAATAATCAATTGATGATTGATAGAATGGATAGGTAATTGATAGACAAATCTTAATCTGTAAAGTATTTGAAAACTTCTGAAGATGTTTTGTATAAATAAAACTTATTCGAACATTTTATATAAATATTTATTATTAATTTTTTACTATTATTTATATATACAGATTGAAATTCAGTAAATTTATTCAAAATTAATATTACTTCATTTTTTTTTAATTTTCTATTTAATAACATATATATAATTTCATATAAACCATTTCTATATTTCAATAATTTTTTGTTTAAATATACATAATATCATTCAAAAAATTTCTATATCTCAATAAATTTGGTCTCTTTTTCTGTTATATTTCTGCTCTTATTTAAAGGAAATCTCGATTGATGGATTGCATTGATCACATTGTTGATCAGTGATGCGTTGCACGTTCTCTATTTTATGTTTGCAGGCGAAAAAGGCTTAAATAATTGATTGGCAAGGACATTTGATATTCGCTGCACCTAGGCTCAGCTTTAACAGCCGGCTGTGCCAGCTCACTCACCTCACCCCGCTGCCACTCTCCCCCCCCCCCCCTCGCACACCTTCTGGCCAAAGCGGCTTTCGTGGCATTTTGTGCGTTAATCCGCGCAACTGTAGTCAAAGCAGAATTCTTTCCCACTAGCGACGGCAGCGAGTCTCTAGTTTTATTCAGGTGAATGGCAAACGCTGAATGGTAAATGGCACATGGAGGTTTCCCTGCGCATTCCGAAGCTCGGCAATTCAATAAAAGAGAGAATCGAGTTGCGTTTTTTATGCGGGCGCTGGCAAATTTGTTGTTCGGTCGCCGCCGCCGCCGACGACTGCGACGACTTTTGCATTAATCACTTTTGCAAGCTTTCCGCTACAGCCAGCAAGAACAACAACAGCGGCTAGAAAATAGAGTCTGAAAAATGGGAAAAAACGTAGAACGTGAAAAATTGGGCATCGGGAAAGCGGCGCAAAGGCCAAACCGAATGGTGAGAGTGCAAAACCCCGACGAGACCCTTTAATCCGCTGTGCAAATGAGCGGCAGGGCCACAGTGGAAAATTTATGGGCTCCATGTTTCGGTTTTTGGATTGAGCTCCATAGGCCCCTTTTTTTTTTTTTTTTTTTTTTTTTTTTTTTTTTTGTTTTGCATACATATATTTTTATTCAGGGAATTGGTTGATTTTCGACTCGTGAAATATGGATGCGCAATAGAGACTGGCAAATGTCAAAGATGGATTAGATACGGACGGCACTCGCGGGTCAATCAATGAAAGTCAACCAAGGCAGCTGCACGGCGATTGAGATGTCAAATGGAGTGAAAAGAAAATATAAAATAAATTTTAAATAAATAAATAAATTAAAAATACAAAAACCGAAAACTGAAGGAGAAAACCAAATAAAAGAAAAGAAATCGATTTACCAAAAAAAGATATACATAATAATTATAGAAATATAGTAGAGATGAATAAAACAAATCATTAAAAAAAAAAAATTATACAAATAAAATTAATACATTAATTCAATATACATTTTTATTTGAATATTTTATTTATCTATTATTAAACCAAATCAAAAAACGTATATAAAATTTATAGCAATATTATATAAATAAATACAAAATAATTTAAAATATTAGAATGATTAATTTAATTTTAAATAATCGCTCCTGTCTATACTTTACCTAAGAAAACAAAAGTTGTGCAGGAAAATTTGCGCAGCGAATTGAATTTTCAACTTTAAACGAATACAAATTGAATATTCATTCAGTCATTCATTTTCATTCGTACAGAGCCGAGGGCCATTTGCCAAATTACCAAATTAAAGTTAAATTTGTTGTAAAATACATCAAAGTTTGAAAGAGAGAGAGAAAGAGCGTGGGAGCCACAGAGTGAGATTGAGAGAGAGAGAGAGAGAGAGACAGTGAGGAGACGGCAGGGGCAGTTGATAATGGACAAGTTTTGTCTTCTGATTTCAATTTTTATGATTTATACAAGTGAACGCAAACTTTTCGGCAGACACTGTTATTCGCTTTGGTGTTAATAGAGTTTTCAAATTGTGCTTAAATATTTAATGCTCTACAGTTTTCACCATTCGCAAACAGCTGCAGCTCTGGTTGTGCATTTTTTTATTGAATTTTCAGTTGAAATGCTTTTATGAAACATATTTTGTGGCTCGACTCGAAATGGAGCCAAATGCCAAGCAAAAGCAGAATGAATGCAATTGTAACTCGCTCTACTATGTAGATGCGTGTGTGTGTGTGTGTGTGTGGTTAACCGAATTTTGTTGATATAAATAGGTTTCTGGCATACCTCATACACACACACACACACGCACAGAAGCTGATATGCATATGCTTATTTATGAACTGTTTCATGGACCGCAATAAAACAGAGCTGAGAATTCCCTTGGAGCTGAGCTCCACTTTTTGCTAGCTCATTGCGGCAAATGGGTTACAGAGAGCAGGAAAGAGATAGAGAAAGGGAGAGACAGATAATGCTAGTGCCACAGTGCCACATTGCCACACTGGTTGCATCCTTCAGCGCATCCTTATGCGACTTTTGCGGCTTGCATTTGACTGCCATTTGGGGAGCTTAGATAGAACTCGCAGCGCCAAGAAGCTGCACAAAACGAATGCGAATCGTACGCAAATGTGTTTGGCATTTAGAATAGAAAAGACACAGGGAGAGCGAAGGAGGGAGAGAGACAGAGACAACAAACAATAAGAAGAAGAAAAAACAGCATCAGGCAAATGGCATTTCAACTGAAATGGAAGTTTAATAAAATCTGCAAGCTGCAAAATCGAAGCTAAGCCAACTGCTTTGGCATTTTCAATTTTAAATATGCCAAGAACGTAAACATAAATTCTATAATAAGCTGAACTTTCCTAAGAGGAATGATTTGAAGAGTGTGTGCTTAAAAAATTATAACTGCTTTGGTAAGAGAGAAGGAGAGAGGGAGAGAGAGAGAGAGAGAGAGAGAGAGAGAGAGAGAGAGGGAGAGAGACTCAAGGCGATAACTAAGACATCGAAAAATAAGCTGAACTAACAATACAGCAGCAGACTTAGATGAAGCTATAAGAAAAATTGTGAGACTCTAGTTCTAAAAGTTATATTTTCGATTCCTAATCGATAACGTTAAAACGTAAGTTTTTATCGATTTCTTAAAAGAAATATATACTTTATGTTTTCCCCATTCTCAAAGGATTCTGTGTATAAAAATGTTTAACTTTTCTGGGTTAAAAATAATTTTAAAAAATAAAAAATTAGCTCTGGAAATTTATAATTTCAAAAATTTTTCAATTTCTCGGGATTCGAACTCGAGATAGCCTAAATGAATCGTATTTCAGCTAACGACGACCTCCACGACTCCACCAGAAGATAATTGAAGCAAGCGACAAATCTAAAACTAAGATTGATTGCAATTTAGATATCTAAAAATAAATTTAAATGCCCACATATTTATAAACATAACAAACACCCGATTTCCCATTTTCATTGGTATAAATGCATGCAATGAGCGTATCATTATTTAATCTAAATTCTAAAATGCTAAATTTCATTAATCGATCAGCTGCTTGGACTTGAGATAAACGATCGGTTTCGAAACTTTAAATTTATTTTGGTAAGACATAAAGTTCGTACAAGGTTCAGGGAGCCAAGTGCTCCTACCGCTCTCTTCGATAGCACTTCATTTCGACAAGTTCCTATTTAGGCGCGAAGTTGACACGTCCAGCGAAAAAGACATCGTTGCCTTGCCGGAGAAGAAACACAAACGGACGGTCCACTATAAATTTCTCACGTTTCGGGGATGATCCTGGAAGATAAAATGAAAAATTATTTCATAGAAATGATTTGAGCTTGTTGTTGTTGTAAATTGAAGTACACACTTGCAGCAACAGCCATTAAGGCGCCCCGTTCATTCACATCCAGTACGACTCTCTGTATTATATGATCCACTTTCAGTACCCCCTTATAAGTGGCCAGCTGTGAAAAATTCGCCTTTTTGAACAAGTCGCGTATGCCCAGGTTCTGCATCGGTTTCTTCAAGTCAACTTCAAAGTCGATTTTGAACTTGGGAAGCTGGACACTGACTGTTTTTGCTTTTCCCCTCAGTCTCAGATTCCTCATGTGGAGCTTCGTCAGCTTCTGGATGAGAGTGCCAATGCCATTAGCTTTCTTCGGCACTAGAATCGTCATCTTCAAATTGTTCTTTTTAAAGGGCATCTGCAGGACGTCGGCGTCAACTGCCTTGATATATTTGTACAAAAATTTACCCTCTAAACTCATCATATCGACGGGAGTAGTTTTAGTTGGGCTCGTGTAGAAGTTCACCTTCTTCGTAAGCTTCGGATTGAATCTATATTGCCACTCTGTTTCATAGTGGGCCGCCGTGATCACGACTATTTTCATATCTGGAGTAGTTTTTTTCATGAAATTCTTTATTCTGTTGTTGGTTGTTTGCGCTGTCCACTTATTCAAGACTTGTAAAGCCTTTTTGGAAGCCTTAAAGTCAAGTACTTGCGCAGAAGTTCCCGCAGCAGGTATAACACCTTTAGCGACAAACCAAGTACTTTTAATGCGAATAACATCTGGCATTGAACGAAACTGGATGTCCTTCAGGGAACTAACATCTTCACAGTTCGTTCTGTAGTCTTCGTCGGTATTTGTAGGTTCGAAATTTTCAGAACTTTCGAAAATTTCGTCAGTATAGTCAGTATTGATATCGGTTTTTTTGGCGGCACGTTGCATATTGTTTGTTTTGAACAGCATAACTTTATTTATCTGAGCAGCTGTGTTGCCGGCTGTCCATTTAGCAAATTCTCTCATGGTGTTTGTTAAGATATGAGGCGAAAAGACGGCACTGGCTGTTGAATTGCCCTGAAGTACGGCTTTAATGAGTTTCATATTCAGGGATCCCGCGAAACTCAGTTCCCTGGCGGCCAGTGCCAGAAACACAATCCCAAACAACGTATAAGATAACCTGACCATTCTGCAAGAACTGAAGGAAAATTACTTTTTTACTTTACAAACAGTTCGAATCTGCCGTTGATCGATTATTCATGCCTAATTGCATTCGTTCTAGATTAAAATTGTGTAAATTGACCTAAAACATCACATATTACGCCTAATGCTGTTCCATATTCAGGTTTACATTGAACAATCTATCACATTTATAGATTAGTTTCGGATTTTTTATCAAATTGCAGAATAATGAAGCAAAACGAGGAGAAATGCGATGCTCGACTAGAAGATACCTGTACTTACACTTAACACTACAGGCATACATAAGTATGTGAATATGCATGTGGGCTGTCCATATTCGACAGACCCATCTGGCAACACTAGTAGGTGGCCCATAGGCGACGTACCAATTATTCTTTCTTCTTCTTAATCAGGGAAAACAAATTGTTTCTTTTTATTTGGTTCAAGCAGATTTGTTGACATCGGTTTTTGAATATAATATCTGTATGGCATCTGTATGGCGTATGGTGTCTATCTCTGCCAAAAGACACAGCGTTGCCAGATGGTTTCGACGTATATGGACAACAATTTATGTATTTAACTGTGTACTGAAGTAGAGAAAACTTTAACTTTAAAGTATGAATGCTCGACTACTAAATACCTTAAACCCACAGAAGCTCTGATATGAACACGATTAGCGGAGGTCGCAGTTGACGCAACTCCGAACCACATATGTAGCTTTTGCCCACTCTGTGTCTATTAAATTATTATTTTCTTGCTTAGCTAATGAAATATTAAAATTATTTATAAGCATAAATTTCTTTGAGTACTCATATCAGTCTTGACAGTAAGAGTTCTTCCCCAACTTCTGGCTTATAAAATATGCTTCTTCAACACTTTCAATCGCTCTGACATTCTGTCAACTGTTTTCCACTCAATTGAATGGAATTCACATTTATCAGCTGTGAAATCGTACATATTTTCAATATCTTCTTCAGCGCGTGCTTAAATTGTAAACTTTCTTCTGGCAGTAAAAATTTCATATTTTTATGCAAATATTTGACAGCAGGGGTAGGGAAGGGGCAGGGGCAGGTCGAGGTGTATACTCGATTACCTTGATGCATTTACATGGTAAATGAAATAAATTCATAAATAACAAGCTCTAAGATACATTTCCACAGCATTAAACGCGCGCTGAGCCGGGCAGAGCTCGCAAAGAGGCCGAACATATGAGTATTATGCAAATTAGATTGTTTGCCAAAATCAGCTCTCGAGGCATTTACGGGGCTGCAGAGGAAGGGCATCGAAGGAGAGCTGGCATTGTGTGGGTGGGGCGGGTGGTGCGGTTGGGCAAAAGGATTCGCACATTTGAAACGAGTCTGAAGCGAAAAGCCCGCAAATGAAATGAAACGAAATGTTTGCATAAACGATTTAATCGAATTCCAATGCAAATTCAGTTAAATTTCATTTCCGACCCAGAACGAAGACGAAGCGATGCGACGCGACGCCCGCAGACTCTGCACTCGGCAATTCCCGCTGTTTGGTCCCGGCAACGGAAATTAGCATAACACTCGCGGTAATACAATAAAAAGAAAAAGGGATACAGCCACAGCCGCAGCTACATTTACAGTTACAGTAACAGGCAATAGCTAGAGTTCAAGATATACAGATACAGATACAGATACTCTGGCTAGGGGAACAGCTAATGGCGGGCTCTAAGAAATTGAAAGAGGAAACACTTTTTTCCTGCTAGGAAACTGAAACAGCTAACTGACTCTGGGCCAGACTCTCTCCATGTATGCCCTACTCTAATTCGAACAGGATCTATATACATGTATATTGGTGGAAATGGGGTGACATGGCTCATATCAAAAAGATACAAATTGTGCAGTTGAGAAAGGGTGAGTATGGAGTTTACTCTGGCATTTTATAGATATAAATATACATATTCCTGATTTGTCGCCATTTATTTAAATGTGGGAGGCAAAATATTGCATTACTTGTGGAGAATTCCTCATGATAGGATTGACGATATTGGTAGCTCTAAGACAATACGAAATAAATTTGGTTTTATAGCAACAGCTATGTAGGAGTTATATAAATAGGAGTTACAGTGGGCGAAAAAGGACTGGCACGCTTGATACATCAAACTTTTATGTGCTGTAATATTACTTACAAATGATAATACAATAGTTGATCGTTCTTCTTGAGCTCTTGGAAAAATAATATATATCAGTTTGAAGTTATAGATTAATATGGAAAATAAAAATAAACCAATAAATTGTTTTATAGATAGAAATCTAGATAAACAGATTAGAACAAAGACAATAGGTAAGATGCTAAGAGATTAAAAAGCATATAGATATATAATTAGAGAGATAAAAATACATACAGTCATAGATAGAATCATAAAAAACCAAATTAAAAAAAAATAAAAATAAAAATAAAAATAATGAGTAAAAATAAAAATAAATTAATGTATTGATACAAAGAAAACACAAGAAAATAATGAAGCCTATGTATATATGAAAATAAAGGATAAAATAGATGTGAAAACACACTTAGTTAAATAGAGAATTCGAAATACATAGCTCTAAAATTAAAGATAGATACATATATCTAAAAACTCACAATAAATGCAGATTTGCATTTTTTTTAAACTCATCAATTCACTCTCTAACTACCAGTTAAAGTCCTTGTTAAACTCATTAGACTATGCAAATCGTATTTACAAAAAAAAAAAAAAAAAAAAAAAAAAAAAAAAATAGAAACGCCGGATGTCTTCCCTCTTTAAATCCTTTCGACATTATGCAGTATTTATATTTATGCGCAATGTTTAGCTGGCTTCGGGCTTGGCCTTTTGCCTAATAGAGCGAACAGCTCAATTAATGAGCCACGTTTGTGTGTGTGTGTGTGTGTGTGTATGTGTGTGTCGGCTTTTCTTTGAGTTTATGGAGATTGGTCAAGCTTTGCTGTCTGGACGAAAGTTTAATGAAATCTTGACACGAAACTTGCGAGTGGGATGTGAGTTTCTCTATCTCTCTCCCTCTATCTCTATGTCTGTCTCTCACTCTTATTTTTTTCTTTATTCGCTTCTTGTGCTTAGCAATTGTCGCGTCATGAATTTTATTTCGTTCTTTACAAGTTGCAGAGGAGCGAGAGTAAAAGAAAAGCAAAAGAAAATATATTTGAAGTTTTTGTGCCGCTTTACAAGTTGTTGGCCATAAGCCAGGCGCAGGCCTGCTCTATAGAGTGTGTGTGAGTGTGTGTATGTGTGGAGGGCAAAAGTTTTTCGGTGAGGCACAAAGTTTTTACTCCTCGCGCAACAACTGCATATTCAAAGCACTTACCAACACTGGCACAATGCGTGTGCGAGCTGCTGCCGACTGCTGTCCGTCTGTCCGTCTGGTCTGTCCCCGGGCGCGCATTTCCGCTACATGCCAAACACTCTTGGCCTTTGTCCCAGGGACCGCAAAAGTCAGCGCCTGGCGCATACAAATTAATCACTTGGTCAAAAGGTTGGAGTGTCAGCAATGCCAAAAGGCAAAGTTAATGGCTTCGGTTTCGGTTTCGGTTTCGGCTACCCTTCTCTAACGCACGCTCGTTCTCTCCCTCTCTCTCTCTCCCCTTCTCACTCTGTATAGAGCTCACTCTTTATCTCACCTCAACCCATCTCCCCTCTCTCTCACTCTTCCCCTCTTGACAGCTTTGTCCATGCCGCTCACGTACGCGACGTTTTTATGATATACCAATTTTGACATAATCCACGTGGATTACGAACACGAGCATTGGCTGTCCCACACACACACACACACACACATACACGCGCAGTTGCTCAAATTGGCCAAAATAGAGAAATGCTTCACGGTAAATGCTAGAGGTAGACATACATCAAAATGGCGAGTTAGAAAGAGTGAGAGATAGAGAGTTAGTGAGTGTGAGAGAGAGCGCAGCAGCTGTAAAGAGTTGAAGTAGCTCTAACTTAATATGCGAACTGTGAACTAAAGTCGATTTTACGAGCATCGCAAAAAGCTCTACACAAACTTGATATTCGATTAAATGATTTATCCAGTAACTAGCGAGGGTTGTTTTATATCAGATATTACCTAATCAATGAAAGTACATATAATGTGCATTTATATGACGTGACATATCAGAAGTTATATCATACTATATTCCATTTCTAGACATTCAATATATTGTAGTATTAAGTAAAGCACTTAAATTCTAACAACATTAAATATTAAAATCATGTCTCTTGACTTCAAATCAATAACTTGAACAATTAACCATTTGATCAATCAATCAGTAAGACAGAGAAATCAGTCAGTCAGTCAGTAACCATGTCCCATGCCCATCAAGCCATCAATCGCTTATTCCATCTTTCTGATCGATACTAATCAACTTGTTAATCAATCATATTCCTAATACATCAAGATATAATCAATCAGCTATTAATCAACAATTGTATATGAGTCAGTCAGTTAGCAAGCCAATCATCAATAATTCTAGACAGTAAACATGCCTGTGTTTCATCAATCACTCAATCAAAAATTGTGTAACTCTATTAAACAGAGATTCTATCATTCAAAAAGTTGATCAACTCAATCAGCTATGTCATTCTAAAGAATTAATCAATTAGTCTATTAGTGACTCAGTCAATCACACAATCATCACTTATCAATCAATCAGCTCAGCAGCCCAGAGTCAATCCTTCAATTAAACTGACAAAATCCATTTTAGAAATCATTCATCATCATTTAGAAATCATCAATCATGTCGTCTACACCCTGCTAATCAATCTGTCAATCAATTCATACTTAACTAAAATATAAGAACAAAAATATATCTAAATATGAAAATTATTGTTACGAAAAATAATAAAAATAAAATAAAGATTACAAAAATGTTTTTTTATAACCTTTTCCAAAGGTCTCTCTCCATGATACCCTACTGAAGACTTGGTTCCTCCATTTCGTATACCCTACAAAGTCGCTTTCGTTGTCAATCTCTGCCGAAATTTCGCGTGAGCTGCATCGATTTCTATATAAACAGGCCATAACGCTGTCGGTCCCGTGTCTGCCAGGCTAATGGAGTCGGTGCAAGGGGGCGGGGCGACGTGGCTTGTATTTACCTCGTAGTTGTAGTTCAATAAACTTTTATGCTAAAACCTTGCCATTCATTACGGGCTCGACGAGGCGAGCAAACAAGGCATAAATATATGCCCAGGCATGCTTCCCAGATAACTGTGGGCGGGCAGACGGTGTCATAGGAAGGGGCGGGCCAACTATGTAGTCTACTACTGGGCACACATTGAAACCGAGATTGTCAACAAAGGCATAAGCGAAAGTGATACCGGGATTTTCCACATGACGACGACGATGACGGCGACGGCGACGGCGACGACGATGAGGATGATGATGATGACGGTGCCTTAGACGACGCAGCTGCCTCTACTCTGCTGGCAGTGCCGGTGCCCATGTCGATGCCATCGCAGCCATTGCCGATGCTGAAATATGCATTATAGTTATGGTAATGGCCCGCTCAGCTACCCACACAGATCCAGCTATGGCCACAGCCGACGCGACTGCGCTGCTGACGCCGATGCTGACGTTTACGTTGATGCTGATGTCAAAATGATGACAGGCATATTTACGCCCATTTCGGCATCTCAATGCTCTACACGAGCCTTAGAGACGATGCTATGTGATGGGCAACTGATATTATTATATAGCGCGAGAAGGGAATGCGTAGACATGGAAAATATTTTAAGGAATACAATTTTTTTTTTTTTTTGTCATTTCATTTTTTTTGTCACTTTTTATACAACAATATATTTTTGCTAAATATCACTCTCTATATATTATTAATATTTACACAACCTTATAAAGTCCATTCAAATATTTAGTAATATTTTTGGTACTTCATTTATTTATTTCTATAATTTGGTAGTTATTCAGAGAATAATAATAATATAATATATTTATTATTAATAAAAAAAAATAATAATATTTTATTTTATATTTATATTTTAGGAATAAGCTATTTTTTCCCACAAAATATAATTATAATTAATATTTCAGCAATTTTTAAAAGTCTATATACATTTAATATTTTATATTATACTTCTGGTATATGATCTTCATATCAATGTATTGTAGGAGAAAAGTATATATATTTTATAAGAGTTTGTCAACAAATAAAATTAAAAAATAAATTCTGAAAATTCTTTTATATTTTATACATACATACATACAAATTTGTATATTTTTTCTTACAAACTTTCATTCTTAATTTATTGTTATTATTATTATTAATACTATTTTTTGTTTTTTAATTTTTGCATTATTAATATTAGTTTTTTTTTTCTCAATTCTCTCATAGTGTATCCAGCGTTCGGCCTTATCGCATCTCTGTCTGCAACATGTCTTGCATGATGTGTTTTGCTTATTTTTCTGGCTTTGCGCGTCGTCTTTGGTTTTATGGCTTTTCTTTTCATTTTCCATGCCGCTTTGCGTAAATTTTCAGCGGGCGCTTAGCGCTGGGTTGGCCGTGCCATTGAGGGCAAGTGTGCGTCGTCCGGGTGAGGGGCAGCGAAGCGCCGTATAGGCATGGCCATGCCCATGGCCAGTGGGAGGGAGTGGTGCGGGGGCAGGGGTAGCACTCGCTGACAGGCCTTGCAAGGTTAAAGTGACAAGTGCGACGGCAATGGCGCCTTGCATAATGCCAAGGTAGCAGCTTAGCATATGACAGCGCATGGACAGGGGGTTGGTTATGAGGGGGGGTGGGGGTGCGTCGTAGCCAACAAGGGTGGCTCCCAGAGGAGTGGGGAGTGGCAGTGGGAGTGGGGAGGATGATATGCTAAGTATCTGCGGGCTTGTAGCGTATAAAAACTTTTGCAGTCTGTGCAGCAAAGTAAATTTTGTTGTTGTTGTTGCCGGTGTTGTTGTTGTTGCTGTTGTTGCTGGTAGTTGGCAGTTTGAATGCGGCTTTTGCTTTTGTTTTTATGCCGCACTAAAAACATTTGAAATGCGATACTATTGTTGCAACAACTGCTGTCGTTGTTCTTGTTGTTGTTGTTGTTGTTGCTGTACATTGTTGTCGTCGTATGATGTTGCTGTTGCTGTTGCTGTAGTTTTGCAGCACATTACCAACACCTCTGGTTGTTTGTTCCTGTCTCGCACAATATGTGGCCATGTTTGCCATGCTGCCAGCATGAAATCTATGGATTTACCAGCACTTAAACTTTGTCACACACACGCACACACACACACACACACACACTGACAATAATGACGATCATGATGATGATGTCGACATTGGCTGGATGGCGTGGATGAGACATAACGCATAGACGACAACTGTCCAATGGTGCATTAACCTCTGCCATTTGGCTGGCATTTCATCCAACCGAGTGCAATTGCCAGCTAAACATCAACAGCGGGCGGGGTGAAGGGCGTGAAGGGTGTAGAGCTTCGGCTTGGTCTCTGATTGCACAACCGATTGGAGTTGGGGCAGCTGCGCCAGCTGTGGGTAGCCTGCGGAAAAGTTCAACTTAAAAACTTGATTACAAAGTAGTTCGGGCAAACAGAGTCTGGGCTGATTAGAAATTGAAAAAATTGATAAAATTGTTGCTGGTTTGGAGCTGATTGCGATTAAATTAAAGAATAAATAAATACAAATATATACATATATAAAAAAATAAATAAAATAAGTAAAAAATATATATATAAAATAAAATTAATAAAAGTATACATAAAGTAAGAAAGAAAAAAATAAAAATAAATATTAGATGAACTAAAAATAATAATATTCAATATAGATGTAAGAAAAGAATTGCAAAACAGCAAAACAGAATTTGGTGAAAGTACAAAAAAAAAAAAAAAAAAAAAAAAAAAAAAACTAGTAAAAAAATTTAGTATTAAATATACTAATAAATTATAAAAATAATAGTACATACAAATAAAATGAGCAAAAATGTAAAAGAAACCAAAAATAAAATAAAACATGCAAAATAAATTAAAATGAGAAAAATAATATGCAAAGCAAAATTTCTTAAAAATAAATTGTAAAAATACTGCTAAGCAAAATTAAGTACATTGTGTCTTTTGTTTTTTCTTTATCTTATTCTATTTTATTTTATTTTATTTTATTTTTATTTTTTTTTTTTCAAAGTTAAAAACATATATATGTATATACTTTTATTTTCCCCCAATTTCGGGCATCATTTACATTTCCGTTTTTTCATTATTCATACATTGTTTAACATCCATAAAGCTATAATAGATAGACACACAACTCTATTTGATGTTGCTAAATATTTAATGTCACATAATTTTTTTCTGGCATTTCCATTTAAATATTCTTTATTTTTTAATGACAACAACAACAACAACAATAAACTATCCATAATTTCACACTTTTTATAGTATTGTTGTTCGCTCGCTCTGCATGATTAAAAAATTAATAGAATTAATTAAACGTCAGCTTAAGCGGAATATCATGCAGCATTAATAAATTAAGCAAAAGCAAATATATGAGAAAAAATGGCAAATAAATAAACCCAATGAGAGCCGCAACAATGATCACAAAAAATAAACAGTTCGCAGCTATAAACAACTGACTAATTAAACATGCAACAAGAGCAGAGCCAAACTGCCACAAAAATATCAAAAGCAAACAAATCTGTTAATACTCTGCAAAAAAAAAAGGGTAAAAGAAAAAAAAAAATAGTAAAAAACTGAATAAGCAATGTGTGAATAATTGGCTTGATGAAAAGATACAAAATATATGGTATTAAATATGAAATATTAATTAGCTTCAGATGTATCATAAATACTAAAATAATGGGCAAAATATGGGAAGAGACGAGATAACGGACATAAGATAAAAGCTACGAGTTTGAGGATGAGATAGAGATAAGATAGATAGAGAGAGAGAGAGAGAGAGAGAGAGAGAGAGAGAGAGAGAGAGAGAGAGAGAATAGAAAGTGAGAGAGAACATAAAAATAGAGAATCTAGATTGGATGGATAATGGAATGGATGATGGAAAATTTACAACAGATAGTAATAATTAAACCCGGATAATTAATGAATGGATGGTTTATAATGGATACTGGATAAAGGAAGATGGACGATAGTGGATAGTGGATAATGAATAATGAATGATAAGGGATAAGAGATACGGGATAAGGGATAAGGGAAGATAAATGGTAAAGGATAATGGATAATGTCTAAGGGAAGATGAATGATAGATCATTGATAGTGGATAATGGATAAGGGATAAGGGAGGCTGAAGAAATATAACTGATAGTGTATAATGGATAACTGGCTATGGAAGATGGAAGATATTAAGTATATGAAGTAAATTTTAATTAAATTACATAAATAATTTTTGACTGCCTAAGATACATGTCCACTGAAAGTAGAAAAAAAAAATAAAATAAAAAAAAATATAATAATCTTTTAAAACTTTTAGACAATCAATCTTATCTCATTAATATATTATTAAGTAAGAATATACAAAATTCGCTAGTTGCCCATTTCATTATTAATTTTTTTTTAAATTTTTTAATTTAATGCCAGTTTTTTATTCACCACTTGGGCAAATTAAATTGTCAATTATTGGCCAGTAAACCAGAGCGAGTAAAAAATAGCTGTGCAAGCGAAAGTCGGGGCAATATGGTAAAGTAGCGCTCTATATATAAGTGTGTATATACATATATATGTATGTGTATAGCTGCCCACACGAATATAAAACAGAGGAGAAACCACAGACGTGGCTGAGACTTATGTGCTGGTTGTTTGCAGCAGCAACAACAACAACAACAACAGCAGCAGCAGCAAATGGAGTAAAAAGTGCAACCGCATTTGAGCCAACGTCCCATTTGTCAGACTTTTGGTGTGCCGGGGTGTCCTGGGGAGCCAGCTGCGGCGCAGCATATCCTGCGCCGTTTGCCAATATTCAAATAGCAAAAAGTCAGACATATTCTCATTAACATAAAACATAAATATTTACTTTCGGCTTGCACACACACACACACACACACACACATGGACATGCACTCGACTTTTCTATTTGATTTTGGTCAGCAGCTACTCCCTGCACACACACACACACACTCCATATATCCTTTTACTGTATGTGTGTGTGTGTGTGTGGGTTCGTTGCATTTCCATAAATGCAAATCAGTTTGTTTATTCACAGCGCGAGCTTCTTCGCTCATATTTCTTGCAAATGGCTCAAGTTATCTGCGGACGAAGGAACAACGAAGCCACGAATATTTGTTGCATATTTTGTGGCCGCATGGGCGGATGGGCGTGGCGCATGCACTAGAAAATTGCCTTGGCTGCAATGTTAAGGCTGCATATTTCATGCTAGGAAAATACGTGCAAATTTCGGATTTTCACAACTTTTCACGAACAACTTTGCCAAGCACGCAGAAATTCCCCCGAAAAAATACCGTTAAATATTTCGTGAGATATTTTTGAAAAGGACTTCAGCTACTGGGAATGCATTTAAAATTATATTGGGTACTTCATATAATTTAATTTAAAGGGCTTAAAATGAAGATTTCATCTCTTTCAAATGTCTCAACACACTCGCCCTTGCCAAAGGACCTCGTCCTCATATAATTGCCATTCGCTGTCAACAGTTTTCCAAAAAGGCAACTTTGAACCTATATTTAACACTTGTGCTGGGAATCCGTAACGCCCCATTCAGGTACTATATCATTATAGCGAGTGTATATATTATTATAGAGAATGTGCTTACATCAATGGAGTAATAACTGGAATAATATGAAGCAGACCATCATTAAATCAGAGGGCAAACAAAAATATAGAAGGGAGACCCACGCGCGCAGACAACCTGTCTGGCAGACAGGACAATCCTCCCCAAGCAGCAGGGACAACAAGGACTACAGCAAGGACTAAGTGCAACAACGCCCAAGTCATTAGAATTCCCGTTTTTCGGAAAACTCTATGCAGAAAAGTTGGAAACAGAAACCAAAAGCCGAAACCAAAACCAAAGGCAACAGCAACAGCAACGGCAAAAGCAAAAGCAAAACGAATTTCATTAAATTAGACGTAACGGAAACAAAGTCGTTAAAACTTGGCACAGGACGAATGCAACTGCAAAGGACACTAACGACTAAACGATGCAAGCGCAAAGGATGTGCGTGTGGCAAATGCCGTTGCCCAATCGACTGACTGCTGGGATCCAACTGGACACAGGAGGGCCACACAATGTTCCAACGTCATTTTAATAAAAAACTCCCCAAAGGCGAAAATCCCCACACACAGACAAAGAGGGTGGAAGGGAGTGAGAAAGAGTGAGAGAGAAGAGGAAAGAGTGAACGACAGTTAAACAATTTTCATGGCATACCTTTTGCATATGTATTAGAGAGCAAACGCATTGTCTGCTAATAGAGACTTGACTAAAGTGTATCCACACACACACACACACGCACACAGGCACATTTAGCAACTCTCACTCACTGTGCTTATTCGCCCTCCCTCTCGCACTGCTGCTCTGGCAAATTGCCATTTTTAGTTGGTGGCATTCAATGTAACCGAAACTGGCGACCATTGCCAGGCTACAAATTAGTATAATAAAACGTTTCATAAAATGCTACACACACACACACGCACACATTCTATTATACTAAGCGTGTAGAAGGGAGCAGCAGTGAAGGCGAGAGTTAGAGAGAGCGAGAGGTCGGTTTATAGTTGAGCTGCTATTTCGCCGCACTCTTAACATTTCATGTTGAGCTTTAGTTTACGTTTAAGCTACGCTTTCTGGCATTTTCGCTTCAGTCTGCGCGCTCTGTGAGCATTCATTACATAACGCAGTTCAAGCACTCGACTATACATATTCCATCCACTCCATGGCATGGCCGAAATGCTCGTTGAAATTATATTATACCCACGGCGACAGTCAGTAGGCGTCAATGTGCTCAACTTCTTTGAAATTGTCGCCATATTTTGCAATTAGAAGCGGCGACGTCGGCTGACACATTGAAGA
This sequence comes from Drosophila arizonae, assembly GCF_054131065.1. Classification (NCBI taxonomy): domain Eukaryota; kingdom Metazoa; phylum Arthropoda; class Insecta; order Diptera; family Drosophilidae; genus Drosophila; species Drosophila arizonae. The sequence continues at coordinate 3,685,965 of NC_142923.1, forward strand.
AATTACAACGCCTAGAGGCGAGAGACGGCCAACCGGCAGCAACGGCAACGGCGGCAGAGCGACCCAGCGACAGACGACGAGCTCAAAATGTATTTTATGGCCTGTTTAAGTGTCCGACGTCAGCAATGGCAGCGACTGCGACGCTGGCCGCGACAGCGATTGTCCACGCTCGCACTTATACCCAGACTCACTCACTCTCCCTTTTCGTGCTCTCTCTCTCCCTTTCGCTCAGTGCTGCCAGAATTTTGAAGGCAAGAATTGCTAGAATTTCAAAAAAAAGTTGCTAAAATTGCTAAAAAATTTATTAAAATTGCTAAAAGAAATGGCCAAATTTTGTTAAAATTTTATATGTTAAATTTATTACTTTTATTTATGATTAAGTTTTTAAATGATAGTTAAAATGTCGTCCAATTGTTCCAATATACTTTCTTCATCATTAATAGCATATTTGGAGCTGCATCTGCTATGCATATCGCGTCGCCCACTTCAATAAGTTCAAGGCTTAGAAATGTTGAGACAATTGTGCCTTTACTATTGCTGAAATAGTTAATAGCAACTCCTAAAAATTTAAGAAAATTTAAACAATTCATCTAGCAAAAGACTGAATCACCAATATCAGCCCGCAAATTTTCCGCAAAGTGCTCGGCAAGAACATTTTTTATTATATGACTTCTCTTTGTTCTGCCCAATTTTATGTTTGCTGCCGATTGGCAAGCTGCAAATTAGTGCGCACATAATTGCGACAAATGATCGCTTGTCACTATTGCTGCGTGTTTTGCAATGTATGTATAGGCACAGTGCAGCCTCATGCTCCTCCGTCTTGTCACTTTTTACAACAAAAGGCAACTTGTTTTTTTTTTGTGTGCACGCACTCATCGCTCTTATATATTTTTTTGTGGCAGCGTGGTGGCGCACATCATAAAGCTTCGCGCCAATAGTGCACTTGCAATAGGCGCAATAGGCCCTTGTTGAGTCTGTGTCATCCTTGCGAATCCACTCTTTAATCTCGCCACTCAACCACACATCGCGAAATTTTTGGGTATACGTTTTTGGCGTATTTTATAAAACTTTTAATGAATCTAACAAAAAGGCATACAATTTAAAGCTCAGCGCACTAATGACACTCGATCACTTTCGATGAATTTGTAAACTACTTATTGTTCACAACTATTGAGCTATTGTTCACAAGTTTGTGCATTCATCGATATTGTTATGATTTTGAACAAGTTGAGTTCTTTTTAAGATGATGTTATTGTGAGATCACAAAAATCACAAAATTGCTAAAAGTTGCATAATTTTTTTTAAAAATAGCTATATTTGTGGCTAATAGCAATTAAAAAAAAAAATTGCAAACTCAAATTCAAAATTGCTAGATCTAGCAACTTAATGGCTAAAATGGCAGCACTGCTTTCGCTGTCTTCGCCTCACTCTTATACAGCAGCCATGTTTTTTGTGTCTGCGCTGTAAATAGGCTGTTAAGTTTTATGCATGCTTAAATTACAGTAACTAAACGAAATGCGTTTACTTTTTCGAGTGCGAGCGAGTAAGTTAAATTTAATATGTATTAATGGCAAATTACGCTCTTTTCCATTATTTTTTTTTCAGCATGTATAAGAGTAGTGGCGGCGCACACAGCCATTTGATCTTTGCCATAAGCCATGTTAATTTTTACCGCTTTATGCTGTTATATTCGGCATTTAAAAGCTTAAAGTGCACAGCTCATGCTGCCGCGAAAGCTCATTTATTTTAATGCATTTTGCTAATTACTCACAGAGGCAGCACAGCCTCGCTCGCTCTCACTCCCACAGCGTAAATTAAACTTTTTGGACTAGTGGCGAAGTTTAGTAGCTTCACTAAAGGCGAAAGCCACATATCACTTAGCAGCGTAACTTTTTCGCCGCTAAATTAGAAAAGACCGCGAGTGTGAGTGAGACAGCTAGCAACCCTTGGGCATTGCAAAATTTCAATTTGCCTTTTTCGTATTGGCATCAAAAATCAAAAATAAAGCTTCAATTAAAATTCACTAGTTCCATTCCATTTTGTCTCTGGAATGTTGCTCTGCACATTTTTGGCATTTAGATTTGTATTTTTTCTCTCTCTCTTTCCTTTCTTCTTTTTTTTTTTTTTTTTGTTGTTGGGGGAATTGGTCAGCTTAAATTAAATTGTGGCCATTTAGCTGAAGCAATGGGAATTCTTTTGGTTTTGTTTTTGTTTCGTAGTCGAACAGAAATGTGAAATTGGAGTTTGCGGACTATTTGCTGGATAAACAAATGAAATATTTTGTCAGACTTTGGCTCTTGCATCTCGAATAAGAGGAAGAAAACAATTTATTTTTGGTGCGAAATAATTCCGTTTTTTAAATGGGTAGATTGAATTGGTCCTTGCATTAGTGTTGGGTAACGATTTTATTTTATTTTGTATAGCGTTTGCTCTCTTTTCATTTATATTTGGGGTTCTACTCTTTCTTTCGAAATGTTGGATTTCTTGGTGTTAGTATTGGGTAACTTCCGAGGTCCGAAATTTTACCACAATTTAACTTTTTGCTTACCTTTTAGCTACATTCTCTAGCTACTTTTCGTCCTCACTCGTTGTCTTACTTAACATTGAGCCTAGGCCGGTTTCATATCTTCTCTTTGATGCTGATTTAGTATGCCTTATCTTAATTGAAGTATGCTCTATCGGAAGATAATTCTCTTTGCTTACGACGCAAACAGTTTCGCTTCAGTTTTTGTTGCTCTTCTCAGCTTGAATCAATTTGTGCTGAGGAGTTAAGCCTGCCGCATCGAATTATAATGTACATGCTCCAGATACACACACACACACACATGCACACATGCACACGCACACATACATGTTCATGCTTGTCCATTTAGATAGCTGGCAAATTTTCTGTACTTTGAGCTAATCTCATCAAATTGCGTTGCACAATTTTGTTGTTATCAACAGGCAGGACGCAGGCTGTGCAGGACCAAGTCCATTTTTATGGTCACTCAAATGCGCATAAAACTTGCCATGTGTGTGAGCGAGTCGGCGAGAGAGAGAGAGAGAGGGAGAGTGAGAGAGAGAGAGAGTGAGGAAAGCAGTCTTTGTCTGCTTTCATATTTACGAGTCTTTTACTTTTTTTTTTCTTTTCTTTCCTTTTTTTTTTTTTTTTTTTTGGTTTGTCTGCTTTGTGCTGCTGATGAAACTTTATGACGAAAATTTGCTGAATCAGAGATTGTTGGATATTATGTAAACCTTAACAGACGCCAGCCCACGTCTGCCACGCCTCACTTTATGCATGCGGGAATATCCCTAATCAGTTCACGCATTAGCCGTACTTTGTGGCGTTGCATATTCTAATTGATTCGCATACAAAATTCATTTAAAGTTTCCATTTGTCACATGTGCTGCTCAGCTCAGCTGCTCGATGTCCTGGCGCCGCCTTTGTCCTTTGCCACGCCTTGATGTCCAGCAGCTGGTGCCCCAAAACAAATTGCGAATTGATTCTTTATAGACCATTAGTTTTGATTATACAATAGAGGGAAGACGTCGCCCGAGATGTAGCTCTGGCCGGGGCTCTGCCAGCTGGGGCAGGTCCTTGTTCAGGCCAGGACATTCAATTGAACGCTTCAACGCCTATCGAACAAATTTTGTGTGTTGCCAAAAATTATGACCGCTGCCGGCCATGGCCATTATATATCCACGATATATGCTTACTCCAGCTTCCTTCCTTTCACTCTCTGTCTCTGTCTTACTCTTACTCCGTGTATAGCTGTCTCTTTCTGTTTGTGCCCATGTACATGATAAATTTGGGTTTATTTATCGGCCTGCTCGCTGCCCAGCAGACGTGAATTTCTATTTGTAGTCGAGCTTCTATACCAAAGGGTGTCGATGTGTGTGTGTTGGTGTGTGTGTGTAGCTAATGGCATGGGCTATTCAGATACATTAGGCAGAACTCCATTGGACGGCGTTGCAGCTGCTGTTCGGCCTCGGCTTAAAGTCGAACAAAATAAATTTGGAAATTGCAGAAATTCACATTGAAAAACTAAAGAGCTTAGCGGCTTAACATTAGGGCATGCCTGACTGCAGATACTCTGTTAAAATGGGATTCTAGCAATGCTTTTAAAATTTTATCGCTTTTGGCTTGAATGAGATAATTTGTTTGAAATGATTTCTATATGTAAGCCTTAAATATTTACGAGCAACAGGAAAGCATCGACTACATATACCCTGTAAAAGCAAAATTTAATTAAATTTATACAAGTGTTGTACAAGTGTTGTACTCAAAAGGAAATGTTTAACTTGACAGAACCTTTTAAAGAAGTTTCTGATATGTATGATATTAATTTGTATTTAAAATAAGATATAGAGGTAGAAAAACAAGAAGAAAAAAAAAAAAAAAAAAAAATATATATATATATATATATATATATATATATATAAATATATAAATTAAAATAAATTGTTCAAATATATTTTTTTTATTTTTATATTATATTTCTTCTATTTACATTTTGTATTTAAAATTTTTCATTATATCATATATATTAATATATTAATTTAAGAAAATAAATAAAAAATATAGTATATTTATATTATTTTTTATTTTATATATATTATAAATATATTTATAGTTTACTGTTATATTTATGAGATAATAAATTTATTAATAAAAATATATTTTATTGATAAATCACTTTGTAAATGTATGTAAATAAATATTTATATTTAAATATTAAATTAAATTAAATTTTTTTAATATGTATAGAAATAAATATATTTGAATATTATAAATATTTTTTTAAATTAAAATAAAATAATTATATATGCCTATGCAGAACCTATATTAATATACATATATGTATATTTATAAAATATTTCTAACATCTAGATATTTGCTCTTAAGAAATCTAGTTTTTTCTTCCTTAGCCCATTTATTCAAACCCAAATATTTCAAAGTCTTCATGGGTATGAAAATGTTTTACTTTAGTTCTTACTTTAAGCGTTTATATATTTTATATAGACAGTATATATGTATATATACAACATTTCTATTATAAACTATTCCCATTCCATATATCCTATATACATACACATTTAATTCGTTCTAATAATGTCCAATGGGATGTTGAAATTGTTGCAATTGGCATTGCGCTTCATTTGGTTGAATTGATTTTCATTTGTTTGCGCAATTTGCAGGCACAATTCCGAGCTGCATCCGTTGGCCGAGCGAATGAGGACGAAAGGACGAAAGGACATGAACACAAGTAAAACAACAGAGAGCAAGAAAAAAAAAAAAAACTGAACAGAAAACAACAGACATAAATTGTCAATAACAATTTGTAAAATTGTTTTACAACCAAATGTGAAAACAAAAATAGAGATTCGACTAGAGCGAGATAGCACTAGGCAGGACAAGAGTGTGTGTATGCGGCAGGGAGAGAGAGAGAGCGATAGGCAGACATTTCATTTGATTATTGCTGAAATTCCAATTGCCATGTTTACAGCTAAATGGGGGCAGGTGGATCGAGTAGGGGGGGGGGGGCGTGGCACAGACTGTATCACTATAAACAATAACTCATTTCGTTTTAATGAAGCTCGGCGCGGGCGTGGGCGTGGCTGTGTGCAAGGGGGCGGCATAATTAATTAGAGGACAGCCGGCAATGCGAATCGAACTCGATTTTTGTATTTTTATGCGCTTAACTGATTCGGCTAGGGTATGTGGGGTATATTGGTTATGCTAAAGGGTCTGCAACAAGCAGCAAGAATTGTGAGGGACTCGATGGAGTTTGTATATGTTCCTGATCTGAGCTACTAATTGAATTGATTAAGGCCTATCCATATATCTTATCAACACTTCGATCTCGCAATCTCTAGAATAACTCTCAAAATTAAAGTTCGTTTCAATTAATGATATAGATTCACATCTATTTATCAGCATATATGATGTTGAGCTTGGTGTATATAGAACAAATTTTGGATATTCGCAGTAGGTCTCCGAATTACCATATTCTTATCTATATCATTCACGCATGAATCGAACTCGTTTTCTGATTGGTCTTCGGCAATCTGCAGTCGCCCCGAAGATGAATCAAATCATGAACCATCTATACTCATAAAAATGTAAAATAGGAAGATATATACATAGATAGATATATAGATATAGATAGATAGGAAGATATGATATGAAGCAAAATGATATTCTAGATGATAGATCTAAGATCCTGTCTAATCGTCGGATTGACTTAAAGTACCAGAACTAAATCTCTGGTTGCCATTTGGTATTGATTCTAAAACATTCTAAATAGTATAGTCTTACTTAACTAAAATTATTTATAAAAAAATAAAATAATTCAAAAAAAAAAAAAAAAAAAAAAAAGTTAAGAGCTCTCTTTTGACTTTATTTTTTTACTTTTATAATTTTTCTATTAGACACAAAATTCTAGCGTTCGTCAGCTTAAAGGCTTGTTCTTCTATGCATACTCAGCAAATGGGTCAGGGTATTCGCTAGTCGAGCATTTCCTCTTGTACGCTTGATTTACCTCTTTTCAAATGGTATAATCCATGGAATTGTCCAGCAGAAAGTAGGTGTCGCTGTGACGCCTCCAAACAGTGGCCGCTAAAAATATCGAGAATATAAATATTTAAGTATATAAAAAAATGAAACAAAAGCTAGTATTAACTTTTTTGATAGTTATTTAGTATTTTATTTATTTTAGCATTAATTTTTTTCTTTTCTGTTTTTGCTGCATAATTAATTAATTTATCGCTTACAATTCGATCTGCAAATATATATATATTATTCAGATTTATATATATATATTTTAGCTGCTTTCTATTTTTCAGTTTAGCTACAGTAACTAAAACTAGTTCGTCAATTAAATTACAATTTAAATGTTTCAATCAAACAATTTTGAATGCAGTTAAAGAGTTCATTTTACGCTCTTCTTCTTCTATAATTCGCGTTTTCCATTTGGGGGGGATTATTTATTATTTATGATATTTTACATTTAACAGCCTTATTATTAGCATTTATGTCGCCTATCTGGGGGATTATTACACATTGCATGAATTCTCTGTATTTATTATTTAAGTGCTGCTGGATTTTAAATACATTTCTAAATGTTTAGTATTTTAGGTGAGTTTTTATTTTGTAATTTTTTATGTATTTCGTTAGGGTTTACTTTTCCATAATTTTACTTTTATTTTCCTTCTCTTTTTTTGGCTCAATTATGTCGGATTTGGTACTAAAAATTACATTTATCTTTACTTAGTATAACTACGTCGGTGCTATTTATTTTTATGGTGTGTGTGTGGGTTTGTGGGAATTTCTTTTCTATGTCAAGGGATTTCTTTGTGTCGCTTAGCTTTTTCAGTAGAAATTTCATATTCCATATGTTTTATAAGGTTTCAAAACTATTTACAAGCCAATATGTACTATATATAAATATAGATTATATATATATATATATATATATATGTATGTATATATACCTTTACTATATATATATATATATATGTATATTTCATATATGACACACTCACCTTTTCGTTGTTGTGGAAATCGAACTGGCATTACGGGTTTATCTAGTCTAGCGGGCGTTAGCTACTCTTAAGTTGATTTGGGATTTACTAAAGAGTTTTTAGGTTTATCTATGGGAGTTCTGTGAGTGCAAACTATTTATGTGGGTGTGCAAACTATATTGATTGATTTGCAATTTATGTTTAGCTAGTCTGTGAGATTCTAGAATGCGGATAGCTTAAAGCCTGTAGAGTTCCATGGATTGGAAAGATGTAAAAGTAAAAGTTAAGCATTAATCGATATTCTTTTAAATCTCAACTCTGAGTTAACATAAAAATGCACAGCTATAATTAGTATAAATTAACATACCAAGCTCTTCGTCAAGCATTGCGCACTGTACAATTTGTTTGGCTGTTAACAGATATTACCCCATCCAGCGCAGGCTATTCGCATTACAGACTATGTTAGCCTCCAGTTTCTGTTCAGTTGTTAGCTTCACAGTTTGCCTGTTTCACTGTTAACTTAACATTGCGCAATTCACTTAAGTCTGTTTGCAATGTTATCGACAACAGAGACTTTGGAATATGAACTGCTATTAGAGACTGTTTACATTCCAAAGCTCTCTTGCAGCGGCTAATACTGTTAACAATGGAGTGACTTTAACATTCCAAAACTCTGTTATCATTGCATAGTCTATAAGCGTTATATTAACAGCAAGTTTTCTGCAGCGAATTGAGATTCTGGCTTCATGTGCACTTTTTGATGTCTCTTGAGCTTTTCAAATTCAGCTAACTCTGATCTTCCCTTTATATTCACTGTAGTCCATGTTATTTAACAGTTCACTTTTAACTTGCTCACTGATTGGAATCTCATTCACTTTAACATGTTCCCAGTTCTGTTAAGTTGTCTTCTCTTACAATTACAGATATTTCACTCTCTCTTTCTCCCCCTCCCTCTCTGACACTCTCACTAACCCTTTTTGTAGTCCAACACCTATAATGTAATGTATAATGTAGCTTGCCCTCAGCCAGCTCTTACCCAAATGCAGTTCACAACTTTCGTTTCAAGCCTTTCACTTAAGTCTACTGAGCAAAAACACAACTCAAGGGATTTCTCTAGATAATCCCCTTCCGATATATATATATATATATGCATAGATATATGTATAGGTGCTTAGACATTGGCGCTGGTGCCGAAGCTACTCAGGAATTTGCTATCAGACGCTAGGCTACTCGAGCTATGGGCGGGATTGGCTATCAGCAGGGGCAGCTTGTTGTCACCTGAGCCGCCATGGAATTGCTGCTGCTGCTGTTGTTGCTGCTGCTGCTGCTTGAAGGTCTGATAGGCATCGGAGCTGACCGCGGACCAGGTGCCATCCTTGGCCTTGACATACAGATGCTGCTTGCTGGGCTGCTTGCTGCCGAAGTGATGGAAGTCATTGGAGCTCCAGTCGTTGAGCAGCTGATTCGTCGAATTGCACAGGGCCGAGAAGTCGGCGTCCAATTGATCGGCTCCAGTGGCCGACGATGCTGGCGGTCCGCCGGTTAGATAGTCCACGTTGTTTGCTGGCTGCTGCCTGCTCGACTTGCCCAGGATGTTGTTCTCGCTCTTGAAGAGCGTCTTCGGCTGACGCTGGCGCCTCAGCGTGCCGGCCCCACCGCCGCTGGCTATTTGAGCCGCCAGCGTGGTGTTCGCATAGGCGCCCAGGCCCTGCTTCAGGGCGTTGCTGGCGAGCAGCAGCTGCTGCTGCTGATTGAAGGGATTCGTGCGCTCCGTCTTCGGCATCGTCGTCGTCGTCTTCATCGTCGCCGTCTCGTTCTGCTGCAGCTGCTGCTCCAGCTTGTTCTCGGTGATATTGATCTTCTTCAGCTTGGCCGGCGAGTTGCCCACCAGAGCCGTCGAGGCCGTCGATATGGTCATTGGATTGGCCTCCAGGCACCCGTAATGCGCGCTGGCCGGCGCCGAGTACATGCCCGCCGATTGGTAATCAGTGTTGCCTCCATTGCTGCCGCTGGCCGGCTTTGTGGCATAGCGGTTCTGGTAGAGCTTCACATTGGCCACCACATTCGTTGTCGCATACGCGCCGCAGCTATCGTACAGCGACGAGCCACCGGAAGCCGGCGCTGCATTGTTGTTGTGGGGGCTTTTGAATGTCGAGCAGGCCACTTCCGCATAGTCCGGCATATTCAGCGGGGACAGTCTAGATGAGAGAGCGAGAGAGATGGAGAGAGAGGGAGAGTTTGAGGTTAGCTTATTAACTGTTAGCTTAAAAAGCGTATGTCTGCCACACACACACACACGCACATGCGTCATAAATCAATCGTAGGAAATTGCTTTTGTTAGCCCCACACACAGAGCGCATTATATGTAGCCTGAACCCATTGAAAATTGGAAATCGGGGTATAATGGTTTTGTTAAAAGCTGCATAACGGGTAGATGGGGGCGTGGCAGAGTCCATAAACCATATAAATTGAACGGGAGAATGAGCTGAGAGCTGATTCACCACTGTCCGGCTGATGCTGTACGTCCGTATGTATTTTTATTGTAAATCCTTGTATGGCAAAAGCAGACTAAGTTGGATTTAAAAATCGATAGATATAGATTATCGATTTAAATATTTCATATACATATTATTAAGTTAAATGAACTTTAGTTAATTTCATAATTTTTATTTCTAGATATTTTTTAAAATGATGTAGAGGCGGTGTTGGTAGAGCTCTGCTGCCTGTTGCCCAACAATTGCCGTTAGAGCCCTAATGACAGTTTTTTTTAAATATAGATCGATTATCGATTTTAATATATCATATACATATTATTAAGTTAAATGAACCTTAGTTAATTTAATAATTTTTATTTCTAGATATTTTTACAATTCTGTAGAGGCGGTGTTGGTAGAGCTCTGCTGCCTGTTGCCCAACAATTGCCGTTAGAGACAGTTTTTTTAAAGGGTGTCTCCAGGTCGGACACTCCCTACTAGAGAGCTTTCCTCGAGCATGTTTTCGCGGTTCGCCATTTCCCTCAGTCGAAAATTGTTTCGTTGCAGCTACATTTATAAATTTCGCTCAGTATCATGAGAAGTTCTACCCTTGCATTAGCTGGGCGTGTCATCCATTTAAACTTTCTAATTAGTGGGCGAAAAACATCAGCAACAGCAACAACATCAGCAACAGCAACAACGACAGCGAAACAGCACCCAAAATTGTTGGCCAACAACTTTTTGGCCAATTGCAAAAATTGGTATGTGAAAAGTTTTTTATTGCTGAAATTTTTTCTCGCGCGCTAATTAGCTAATGAGATAATGCTTATCTATTGCAAATTCGCCAACGTATTTTTCACAATTCGCTTTTGGCCACATCTCGTTGGCTGCTTTAGCCAACTCAGTGGAAAAGTTCAGCGCTTCGTTGAGCATAAATTATTGCCAATGAGGAATTAGCCATGAATACATTGCTCTATAAAGAGTAGATGATTCCAGTAGTGTGAATGAGTTGGTCTATGAATAGCATTTGCATTTTTGATTGAAATCGGCAAAGCTACAGATTTGTATGAATAGAGTGCAGAAGCTTGTTGGCAATTTGAAAAAGGAGCCGTAAGTTCCTTGAACTCTGATGTGTGAGGAGAGGTTTACAATCAACATGAGAGCATGGGAGACTTAACAAATTTTAGTTTAGTTTGATTTATATGAAGCTCAAGTCTTACAATCGAAGATCTCTAATCTCAACATGAACTTAAACTTAAGCTTATTTTATATTCAGTTTCATTGTATTACTTTTGGGTAAACCCTTCAAGTTTGATTGATTCATTGATTGATTAAAGAGAAGAAGAGAGGATATAATATATACTCGTTTGGTTCTTCAGAACTTCAGAAGTTGATAATCATAATTATAATAATAGATATAATTTTAATGATAATGATAATTTGAATTTGCAATCAAAATTTCAGGAGTCATCCGAAAACTCCACTATAAACCTATCCCATAGGTCTCTAACAACTGTTTATGAATACATATAACACAGCCAAAAATTATCTCCTATTCTACCTGGGAACACAAGGGATTAATTGATTCATGATATTAGAGAGAACCATTAGAACCAATAATTAAAGCTGAGAAAGTATGAAAGCTTCAGGTTAAACCTGTCACAGAGTCATAAAAATACATATACATATACACACATTCATATGTATGTATTTATGTATGCATATATTTAACAGTTACCTGCAGCTCGGCCTAAACACGCCTGAAATTATGCAACGGAATTTGGAAATTTTCCAGCAATTAAACGTGACTGCGACGAGGGAATCGAAAGGCCTATGGGCACACAGGCCCCACACGCCTAAGGCCCCCCCCCCCCCCCCGCTCTACTGCTCTGTTTCTCTTTTAAGTATAGCTGAGGCATTTCCATACGCTCAAGGCTTAAGGCTCAGCAAAGGGGGGTGGGCGGAAGTGAGGCTACGCCCCTGGGGCTATCAATTTTTAATTGTTAATTTAGCGGTGAAAATGACGTTCGCATGCTAATAAACAAAGTGAACGGGGCAGGGGGAGCAGGCGGTTTAATAATAACCAATGCAAGATGTTTGGAAATCAGACAACCCGAAAAGAAATTAAATATTTTAATTGGAAATTCAAATGACACGCGTGCCAGGCCGCCCACTTGGTGTGTGTGTGTGTGTATGTGTGCGCGTTTGTGTGTGTTGTTTTTTACGACTTTACAACGTTGTTAAAAAAGTGAACAGCGCAAGGAAAGTTTGGCGAAAAAGTAAACACAACGGAAAAATTGAAACGGAAATAATGAAAATCGCGTAACGGAAGTGGCAACAGCATTAGAAGAATACGGCAGCAGGAGCAGGGGAAGGAGAAGGAGGAAATGGAGGAGGCATAGCAATAGGATGTGCTCAAACTGAAGTAGTGTGAGAGGCGTGTGACAGACAGAGCTAGAGAGTGAGAGAGAGAGAGAGAGAGAGAGAGAGAAAGAGAGAGAGAGAGAGAGCTCAGACTGGATATTCTCTTCGGTTGGAATATTGTAAAAAAAAGTCAAAACAAATAAATGCGTAAAATGCCGCAAATAAATACGCACAAGCCGGCAGAGGTGGGTAGTAAGAGAGAGATAGAGAGGGGGATGAGAGTGAGAGAGAGGGAGTTGACAGAGCAATATGTCGCAGCAGTTGCCTCTTTTTATTGCGCCTTGTTTGCTTCTCAGTTATTGTTGCCACAACGGTACATTAAGCTTTAAAGAAAAACTTTCGTTGGGGTGGGCGGGAAAACAGAAAATACAAAAGCATAAAAAGAAAACATGACAACAACAAAAACAAAGGAAAACAAAAACACGGCGCAAAATTGTTTAAGTAAGAAGTAAAAACAAAGCAACAGCACGCAGAGGGCGATGGCTAAGAAGAACAAAAAGAAAACTTGTATAAAGTTAGCTTAAAGATATATGTGGATTAGGGCAGCTTAAAAATGAGAGAGCAAGGAAAAATTTAAAGAACGAACAGTGAAGGAGATTTGGGGGAAACTCATGAAGAAGAAAATTTGCTAAATAAAATATGTATAAAAGACAATTATAATAGCTGAAGATGAATCAAGATGAACTGAAGAGAGTTAGACCTAGTTGGGAATTAGAAAGAAATATTTAAGTAAACTTTAGTATAATATTTGAAACACATGGAAGCTGAAATAAGGTAAAAACGAGCAAGCGAATCATTTTGATTCTACTCTAATTGAGATTCGAAAAGAGAATTATAAGCTTAAGGCAAAAACGAGGAATAGATAAAATCAAATTCACTCGAGTCTCGATAATTTGTATCCCTCTAAATCGAAAGTCGCGATAAATCGAAGAAAAGTCTGTCCCATTGAAAATTTCGTTCTCGATAATTATCGATAGCTTGAATTTCTGAGTAAATCGAAAAAAATTATCCCATTGCTTTTTTTAATTATTTTTAATTATCATAAAAATATACATAGACATTCAAAATTAAGAATTAAGAATATAATTTAAATTTCTTCATATGAAGTCATTTCCCAGTTTTCAAGAATATATTTTATAAATAATTATAGAAAAAGTATATTTAGTATACTACAAATAAAAAATGTATTTTCCTATTAATGTATCGTTTAATTACTTTTTTTATTTATTTATTTTTATTTTTATTTTTTTATATATATATTTTTTTTGTTTTGACCAACCAGAGATGGAAATAATAGTACGACAAAAGTAAAAGTTGAACAGAAAAATTTCGTGATTTATTTTAAAAGCACTCTAAAATTTTAATATCATACAATCATACAATAATTTTTAAAAGTAATTATTTTTCAAATTATATAAAATTATTAATAATTATATGTTTTTGGGTTGCAATTAGGAACATGTAAACTTCAGATGATTAAAAAAAAAAACGAATTTTAGTAGTTCATACAAAAACTCGAATGGGCAGAGTCAAAGAAAACTTTTCTCTATTTTAAAATGCGCATAGCTAGATTTTAAATGCAAAAGTCAATTGCAAAAGATTTATTTTATATTTAACTCAGGTTTACAGCACTTCAGCTTGAAATTTATGTATTGGAATAAATATTTTTTTAGCTCAGATTTCAGTATATTTGCAATCTATTCCCCTTTTATAGAAGTCGGTCGCAGGAGAAAATATTTGAATTTTTTTATTTCTGGTAAAATAAACAGCAGCCTTTAGCATGCACAGACACACACACACACACACACAGACAAACCCAACGCAAGGCAAACAGACCAATATTTAAAATAAAATAAAAGGAAAAGAATACGCAACGAGAAATATGGAATGCGTATATGGAAATGAATTAAGGGGCCATCCCCAAACATAAATGGCCGCGATTGCCGTCGGTTGGGGAGGTGAGGGGGCGGGGCAGTAAAGCTGCTACCCATACAATAAATAGAGGCCAGTACCAGGCACTGGCAATCGCCATGGCCCAAAGTAAAACCCGTTCAAGTGTAACAATTTAATGGCGGTTGTTGTTGTTGCGGGGGTTGCTGCACCACGAGAGGGGTGAGTGTGCGTGTGCGTGTGTGTGTGGGTGGTTTGTTTTTGGGTAGCTCTCATTGAAGTGGCTGCGACTACTGCAGCTCCGCAATTTTTATGAGCGAATCGTAAATAGTGCGGCCTGGCAGTCCGTGTTTTCTTTTGGCCCCCAGCCCCAGCTCCGCCGTTTAACCCAACCCCCTGCTGCCCCGGCAGCCGTCACCACCCTCTACCCTCTCACCCGTGGTAGTAAAACATTTAAGCATTTGGCTTGCTTTTTCGACTGCTCTCTGCAATTTTTCGTAATTAAACAAGCAGCGAAGCGTAGACAGGATATTAAGGCAACGACTGATAAACCAGCCGACAAGTTCCACAACCCTTACCCCCCGCACCCCCGCTTCAGCAACCCTTTTTTCCCAGAGCAGCTTCAAATCAATCTCACCTCTCATAGTCAGGCAGCGGCTGTTGGGTATTTGATTGTCCTTGTTGTTGTCTCGGCTGTCCGCCTTGTTGCGCTGTGGCCTGGGCATAGCCCGGAAGTTGGTCCTTTGTCGTGGAGCCGGAGCCCGCCTGTCGCCAAACGCCGCCGCTGGGATCGATCCAGAGGCCACTGGAGCCACCTGAATTGCCACCAGCGCCACAGCCAACGCCAACAGAGTTGCCACCACCAACACCGCCGCAGCCGCCGACGCCGCCAACTCCTGCTCCGGCGCCATTCATCGGAAGCGTTGGAAACTTTCGCACGGTGCCGATTGCGTGATTACCTGAAATAAAGCGCGAAATATCGAATAAATACACATGCCACAGATACAACGGTTATCTCTCTATATACAAAGCTTCCTTAGAGGTGAAAAGGAGAAAAAAAGGCCAACGTGCAAATAGTAAAAGACGGTTATAACTTTTTATTTTCAATTGACAGAACAAGAGAGAGAGAGAGAGGGAGAGAGAGAGGGAGAAAGAGAGGGAGAGCCTTCGCCTTCGCCTTGGCTTGCCCTCAACTGGATTTTTTACTAGACAATTGATGTGATTTTCACGTGCGCCTCTGTCGTTTCTTGAGCCATTTTAGTTTATCATTTTATAGCTGCTTTAACCTTTGAGCAGGAGCTCCTAATGTCATGAGTGCGTGTTGTTTACTCCGCTTTATTTGTTTCTATTTCGGTGGCTCCCTAAACGAGCGGCCTAATTGGAGCCAGCCACAAACGAGCCGACCATAAATCATAGATTATATGAGCTCTATTTTGGCAATGCCTGCAGCTCAGCTCAGCTCAGCGTGAATTGCTATCTGAGGGATTTTATATTTAGAGGGAGAGAGAGAGAGAGAGTAGTGTGTGTGTGTGTGTGTGAGGGCTATAAAAGGCAGAGGAAGCTGCTAATGTGGAGATTTTGTTTAGGTATATTAGCATTTGGAATAGCTAACAGGAATTAGAAAATGCTACAGCTTTTTATTTGTATTTATTTCACTCTCTTCTGATATTAGAATTTACTGTGAAAAGTCGTAGAAAGACTAGAAATAACGGGTATAGCTTCAAATTATTATTACAAATTAATCTTTTCTATTTAAATATTAGTTTATGGTTTTATAATGTAGTCGTACATTAATGATTATGTAGAAGAGGAAAACATCGATGAACAAAATAAACTGCAGTAGAGTTTGGTTATAACGACTCGCCTTTAGCGTCCGTACGGACGAAAAATCTGGTATAGCGTCTTCCGGCTATAGCGACGATTTCTTCAGCGTCGTTATAATCGAATTCTATTGACTACTTAGAACTTAGCAGTTAGGTCAGATCATTACGTGAGAATAATGTGATTCCTGACATTTGCTAAAGAAATTTTGCAATAGTTGCGTTAGTTTACTTTATATCTATTGGCTCTGTAATGAAGACTCAATAGAGGAGGGAAATTTAAGTTCATTCTGAAATCTGAATATTGATGAACGCAATAACATATATTTATTTATTTGTAAAATCTTCATGCCATCGCAAAATAGACGAGGCAAATCGACAATTTAAAAAAAAAAAATCATCTCTTATCATAGACGGTTCTCTCTACGCCTCTGGGTGTATCTATATAGAAGAACCTTAATAATTTCACCTTTTCCTATACTTCTGAGCTTGCAGTCAATTAGTAGACTTACATACATGGAATAAGTGTGCTGAAGGAGATACTATAAATTTCAGTATGAATTTTTCTCAGAGTTGTGGAAGGTAAATCTAACCTCAAAGTTGAGCTTCAATCATTGACAGGAAGTTTCTAACTCTTCACATATTCCCGTTGTGAATCAACATTGAGAACAACTAATTCACTTACCCAATCGCACACTGCCCCCAGAAGAACTCGGACACTTATATACTAATTACTGAATATGAAATTCATATATAAAATTAAATATATATATATTTTATATTTTTTTTATTTTATATTTTATATTTTTTTCTATACAAGCCGAAGGGCCCAGCTGCCAGTGCTTACCCTTTAATAAGCTTTAATTTTAATTCTAGTTTGTTATGAAATAACTACAAATAATTTTCTATAATTATTTAAAAAAGAAAAAACTTATCAGCAAATACTTGAAGCGCATTAGCCCAAGTTGCAACAAGCTTTCCCATGCTACTACTACTTCCTAATGAACAATCAAATATTTATACACACATTTGTTATTCTATCTATATTTCATATAACATTGCCATTTTGGACTTGTTGCCTAATCCATTTGCCATCTTTATAAATTCATAATTTGCGCAATTTCCTGGCCTAACAAGTGCAAATGAGTAAGAGATTTAAGCAGCTTAAGCGCTAAGCTCTATCGACTCTGACGTTTTCTCTATTCAATGGAGCAACTGCCTCATCAATTTCAAATGTCTCCGGCGGAGTCGGACTAAGCTGCAGTTAGCAAAAATTAAGCCACAAGGAAATAGAAAACGAGCGAAACAATGAAAACAAATAGGAATGAAACGTAAAATGAATAGCAAAGATAGCCAACTTACCATGTAAGCTGCCCAGCGAGGTCTGCTTGATAAATTGATAGCGCTTGAATAGAACCAATGCGCCCAATAGAAACACAATTATGGCTATGATGGAGCCCAGCAGGACGATAAACCAGGTCTGCGTTAAAAAGTCATCGGCTATATCACGACTGATGGGATAGCTGCTGGAATGGAATAGAAATGAAGACAAAGAGAGAGGAGAGGGGGAGAGAGAGAAAAGAGACCATGAGCATTGATAGCTGATAGAGGAAGTACGTGCCTTGGCTAGGCTTAGTTTAATGTTCAGCTCTCTGGGCCTGTCCGCAGTCCGGCTGTCCATTGTCGTTTGCTGTTAATGGATTGATGTGAATGCCGCTGCTTCAGCCATTGTGCTTCTTGCCAGTCAAATGAGCTGCTCGTAACACAATAAAGGACCACCCAGTGCCAATGGACCCAATGGACCCAATGGACCCACTCACTCACCGTGTATAGCCGGTGTCCAGCGATTGGGTCCGCGCATCGATGCGCAGCACAGCCGGCTTGCTGAAGGGCCCGACGCCCACGCGTGTGGCCGCCGCCACGGCTATGTAGTAGGTGACGCCCGTGGTGAGGTTGGCCAGCAGGAGAGTCGGGGTCGCCGCATCGATGGTCATATTTTTGAATATACGCGTCGTATTGTGCACGTCCAGACCTTTCACGAGCACATTGTAGCTGGTGAGAACGCCTGCCAACAAAGGAAAGAAAAGAGAGAGAGAGAGAGAGAGAGAGAGAATACGAACGGGAGAGAGAGAGAGAGCATGAGTGTTTGTTTGCACAGCAGATAAATGAAATTAAATGTTAACAAGGAAACAAGGCAAATAGTTATTTATTCGGCCAGCCGACTGCTTAAATGCCCTAGCACAGCACTGGATAAACATGTTGTTTATATTGCAGTAAACGTTCTTTTTTTCGGCCATGAAGATTGATGACAAAAAACAGTTAAGCTGTATTTACTTAAGTCTGCTTTCCGCTCTCCGTTTGCCGTATAAAGCATGGACTATTTACATATCGGACTAGAGGCTGCCCGCACGGGCTATATAAATAATAACATTGAGATGATTAAGTTCATTAATGTAATGAATATGATTTAGCTAATTTATATCAATATTAATAAATAATTATAACAATAATAGTAATAATAAACTAGAATAAAATAGTATAAATAAGTAGTAAATTATATATCAGACTGTAAATTTAATAAAAAAAAAATAAAAATAAAAATAAAAAAATCGCTGAAATGAAATTAAATTATTAAAGAAAAAATAATTTAACAAAAAAGCTGAAATATATAAAAATAAAACGTATTCATTAAAATCAGTTATATTTATTAAAATGTCTGACAATAGAAAATATATACTATCCGAATATAATGCATTGAAATCATTATTAATATTATTATTTACATAAATCAATTATAAATAATAACAATCAATTAAAATATACTTCATAAATAAAATTAATTATAATATTGAAAAAAAAAAAACATACAAATAATATACAAAATACAATATATGAATAAAACATAAGAAATTAAAATATATAATGAATTACCAATAAGTAAAAGATTATAATGCAATGAAATGATTATAATATTATTTAAAAAATATAATTATTATTCAATTAAAATATAACTCATAAATATAAAAAATTATAATTAATTTTAAAAATATATATATAAATACAATAGAATAAGAAAATAATATATATACAAAATAATCAGTAAATAAATTTAAAAACATTAAATTATAATTTATAAATAGAATTAGTTATAAAATAATTACAAAAATATACAAAGGCACTAATAAATAATAGAGTAATAAAAATTTATATTCGTATTGCCATTCTACATATATTTATTTCAACAAATTAAATATTAAAAGAATTTTAATTTAGAATTGACACATTTAGTTTTAATTTATTTTTATAAATCATAAATTCCCTAAATGCTAGGATTTGCCCTATAATATTACATTCATAGTAGAAGCTCAAGATCTACTCTCGAAATTAATGGAAATTTCTCGGCCCAGGCGCCCAGCTGTCTCACACCTAACTCATACAGATTAGATAAGAGGCCTCCACGGTAAGGAGCCCATTCTAGGCCGCTCTGAGGGATTTATTTAGTACGTACCGTTGTGCGTGCGATTCGGCTGTGGCGCAAGCCATTTGAGGAAGACGGAGGTGCGATTAAATTGGATGGCCTCCATGCCGAACGGCGGCGCCTCGGGCACTGTCAGAGAGCAAAGAGAGAGTGGAGGAGATTGAATTGCGAATTAGTTCTAGTTGATAAGGCGCCAGTGAAGCAGCTCTGATTAGCAGGTAAGCCAGTAAAGCCTGTAGTTCGGGCAGCCTTACCATCTTCCATGGTGCGAGCCTGTCTCGAGTTGGAGGGTTTGCCTACGACGCTCTTGTAAAATGGCACAAGAAAAAACTCATACGTAGAAGCCTTCGCCAGACCGGGCACCGTGCACGAGCTCAGCCCCTGCCCCTTGTTGAGCAGCGTCAGCATCTTGTACTCCGAGGAGCGCAGCTCTCTGGCGTACAGATAGTAGCCCTCGATGTACTGGCCGCTGTCAATGTCCCAGGCCAGCCGAACGGAGGTCGAGTCGCTGGCATTCGCCTCGAGCAGCTCGACAATGTCGTTCGCCTGCAGCAGCGTCTCCACATCGCTGAGCATCAGCTGCGAGCTGGCCGAGCTGGAGGAGCTGGCGCCCACCAGCTGCCCGGCTGTGATTGGCTCCGAGATGGGCGAGGGGGGCGAGAAGCCGAGCGCGTTCTCGGCGCGCACAATGAACATGTAGGCGGCGCCCGCCTCCAGCCGCTCCACTGTCACAATGGGCTCGCTCAGCCTGCTGGCAATGGGGATCCAGGTCTTGCTCTTGTTCGTGCAGTACATCTCCACGCTGTAGCCGAGGAAGGGCGAGGCGCCCAACTTGTCGCTCGTGGGCCACACGATTGTCATGGCTGAGGCAGTGGCATTCAGCACTGTCGGCTGACCGGGGGCAGAGGGGCACTTGCTCTGCTCGGGCGCGCGATAGAACTTGATGTTCGGGTTGGTGGGCAGCTCGATGCGCAGGAAGCCGCTCCAGGTGGACTTGCCGGCCCGCGAGCTGGCCACGCAGGTGTAGAGGCCCTGATCCTGCTGCCGGTCCAGGTCGGATATAATCAGATCTCCGGCAGTCGTGATGTTCAGCTTGGCACTGGGCTGCACGGGGATGCCATCGCGGTACCAGGAGATCGTCGGATTGGGCAGGCCAATCGCCTTGCACTGCAGCGTGGCCAGACTCTTGACGGGCAGCGTTTGGTTCACGGGTCCCGCGATGATTATCGGCGGCGGCCGATCCTCCTGCGAGTCGAGAGTGAGCTGCACCCGCGACGTGATGCTAGCCACCTCGTTCATGGCGTTGCACAGGATGACCAGATCCTTGTCGGTGCGCTGGAAGCGCGTCAATGTCAAGATCGAGTGCCCCTCCTCGGTGTTCAGGCTGTGAAAGCGATCCAGTGGCGGTGCCCCGGGAAAGATCAGCGTGCTGTTGTTCTTGATTGTCCAGAATATGGTGGGCTTTGGATTGCCCGAGGCACGGCACTCGAACGAGGTGTCCGCTCCGAGCTCAACTGATTTGCTGGCGGGTCGTTGTATGAATTTCGGGGGTGCTACAGTGTGCGGAGGCGTGGGAAGGTAGGGTATCAACTAATTAGCTAAGCGAGACTAGCACTAAATAGAGTCAAATGACACAAGCTTCAAGCGAATCTCTCTTATTTAATCTTTACTTTAATGCTTTGACTCGACTTGACTTGAAATGAGGAAACTCTAAATAGTAAATTGTATCAAATTAATTTTTTAGATGTATTCATTCTATACTATATTTAATATCGTATGTTTGTGCTTGCAAAGCTTCTTAATTTTAGATGCCTAATGAAAATTTTTATCATGAAAACTGGATTGCAAATGCATTTAAAGGACTACTACTAATAAATCATTTTATTTTAAAGGCTCATTTTGCGAGCATTTAATAATATAGAGCAAGAGCTTTTTGTTCTAATTTCAAATTATTTCATGACTTTTATAACAGCTACAGAGTTCATTCCACAGTTTGGAATATTCAATGTGCTTTCGCAGCCTTCTCTTGCAATTTCAATTTATAAGCTCTACAGAATTAAAATATCTATGCAGCAGCTTTGAGGTGCTTTTAATATCTTAATGACATATTTAAGCTTTAATATAAGTTTTTAACTCAGCTCGTATTGAGGTTCAGTCAGAACTTGAACTTGTAAGCTTTAATGTGCTTCTGCATCATTTGTATTACATTTCGAATTGATTCAGCTTGAATCTCGAATGTGCTTCTGCTTCATTTTTAATACATTTCAAATAGAGTCTCTTCCTTATGCCAAAGCTCCTCTTCAGTTCGAATCTCCTCCAGTAGCTACGTCCTTTCAGCTCGTGTCATTAGCTCACAACTATTGAAGCAATTGCTGCCTTCACTTACCAAACACCGTCAGGGTGCCCATTGCTGTAATGGCGCCGACCACATTATCGGCTTCGCAGCTGTATTCGCCCTCATCCGCAATTGTGACTCGCTCCAGGCGCAGGCTGCGATCCTCCAGGACGCTGACACGGTCTGCAGGCAGCCGGGAAATTATATTAGTATTAGATGAAACACCTCCAGGCAGGCGGACAGGTGGACAGGCGGACAGGACTCACCTAGGGGCATGTTGCCGCCGGAGGCTGTGCGCAGCCATAGCACATCCGGCATGGGATCCCCGCCCACACGGCAGGGAAATGTGACGGAGGCGCCTTCGAGAACCGTTTGATCATGTGGTCCGCGTATGATGTAGGGCTTAACTGCAATAAACATAATGAAGCGCTTAGCGGCATTTGAGGTGCTTGCTGTGCACGGAGCGAGAGAGAGCAGCGACCCAAGTCACAATTCAGCAAATTGGACATGACACATTGATTCGAGGTGTGCCACACCGTCGTGGGCAGAGCTGGGTAGGGTAGGGAGAGGGAGAGGGAGGATGCTTACCATGTACTTTGAGCGTGGCCAGGGATGATTCGCGCACACCGACCGGATTCTTGGCAATGCACTGGTATTGACCCTCGTCACTTTGACGTGCATCCTGTATGGCCAAATTGCCGCCATCAACGATGCGTATACGCTTCGTGCCCTCCAAATCCAATTTCTGGCCGCCCTTCTTCCACGTGACCGTCGGTTCCGGTATGCCCCGCGGCGCAGCACACTCCAGCAGCGCTGTGTCACCCTGTGCGATGCGCGTGTTCTGTGGCTCCAGGCGAAACTCATCGCGCAGCACTGTAAAACGACGAGCAGAAGCAGACGATGAGTGGCAAAACCTTTACAGACTGTGTGTATGTGTGTGGGTGTGTGAGTGTGTGTGTGGGCTGGCCTCTGTCCATTTGATGCCCGCCTGCTGCCTGGTGGTTATAAATTATCTTGGTTTTGCATGATAAATGCCTGTCCCTGTCCTGCCTTAACCCGAAGCAGTCCAAGGCACCCACACTCTGTATGTGTGTGTGTGTGTGTGTGCATGGGTGTTTGTGGTCTGACAGCAAAGATAAATTGTTGCTAAATGGCATAAATGTGATTTTTATACACACACACACACACATTCGCACCTGTGCCTGCAGCTCATTTGTTAAAAAAGTCTGAGAAGGCCACGCACAGCTTTTTAACTAATTTAATTCAGTTTTAATGCAACTGAAACACATCATCGATATAGAAGATAAATAAAGTTTAGCTAAATCACTAACCAGGCTAAATCAAACAGAAAAGTGTGAAAAAATCCCACAGTTGAACGCTTTCCCAGCCAATCGATTACTCTTAGCAATCGATTACTTTTAGCGCAGCTTTTCCTATTGCTGTATAAATAAGATCTCTTTCAATATATTTTTACATCAATAAAATCTAAAAATTAATTTTGTTGTAGATCAATGCATTAACTTATTGATTTATAATTGTTTAATTAATTTTTTCTCTTTTATTAATGTAAAAATAAATATATTGAATTAACTCGCATATATTTTATGCCACAATGATCTGAATAATTTTTAAAAATTCTAAATAATTTTTTTTTAACAATTTAGTTTTAATTTGTATATTTAATAGACTTCAAAATTCTCAGAAATTTATCAAACACAAATAATTAAATTTTTTCATTTTTATTTTCATATTTTCTTTATAAGAGTTAAGGATATTCATACATTTTGAGTAAATATAATTTTTAGCCATTATGCAGCTTGAAGTATTTTTGATTATTTAGCCATTATGCAGCTTAAAGTATTTTCGATTAGCCATTATGCAGCTTTAAGTATTACATATTTTTGTGTATCTAAAGTACTTTAGAAATATTAAGCCATTATGCAGCTTTAAGTCGATTTGTCTGTTATAATCTCCATACGTTATCTTTCTATGTATTATCTCTCTATGTGTGTTCCGTTCAAAATATCTAGATACTACTTCCTAAGAAACTAAGTACATATTAAACTAGCATTAATTATACTGCCTACTTCTATATCTTGATATATATTATATGTATGCATATATTCGCCAAGAAGGCTGGCCAAAACTTCTTGCGCGAATGTACACATACTATAGATGTTTTGTTGTTGTTGTTTATGTATATATTCGCCAAGAGGTATCCCCGAAGCTCTTGTGCGAATCTACACATATTGAAGTATAGCTATTGTACATATCGATTGTAGTAAAACATTTTTGAAATCCATCGTCCAGTATCCTCGAAGTGTTTGTTGTATTTCATCAAATTAGAAAATATTTAGGCACTCCGAATCACCGTCACCATGTTAAGTAATTTAGATTGTTGTCAACCTTCCATATTACAAACTATTGTTTAAGCCATTATGCAGCTTTAAGTGTGATAGATTGTAAGCCATTATGCAGCTTTGTGTGTGATAGATTGTTGTAAGCCATTATGCAGCTTTAAGCATGAATATCTGATGTAAACTAATTTCTATGTTATTCACGTTTTTCTTTTTTTGGGAGCTCTATATGCATGCATTCGCCAAGAAACCTCGCGAAAACTTCTTGCGCAAAAATGCATATACTTAAATACTACTGAGTGATCGTTTAAGTCCAAATTCCAAACAAGCGGCTGGGATATAGTTGAATAGTCTGCTCCACTCCTCCTAACGCAAACGACGAGCCTCGCGCTCCGATTCGAGCAGCGTCAAAATGTCGCCCTCGCGCACGGGTCCCTTGACATTGCGGATGATCTGGCGATTCTGTTCGCCAAGGAACTCCACCTTCACTTGGGTGCACTATCCCTGGGAGCCGGTGCGGCCGAGCACCTTCACGACACGTGCCCAGACAATTGGTTTGTCCATGGCTTCAACGTCCCTTGGTCCTCGGATGATTCCCCTGGGAGACCAGTTAACCTGCTCAGCTCGAGAGTCGACGACGGAAAGAAAGATGACCGGAAGCTTTGAAACTTAGCTGCACGCCAGTTGGCACTTTCGATTCCTACTTTGTAAGCCGCGTTGCAAGTGTGAGACTTTCGATACAGTGTTGCAAATTGCGCTATCGATAGTTTCTAATTCAATAATTGAATTCGTATGCTAGTCAACCTGAAAGCTGTATTCGAGTAGTATTTCGGAAATGCTAGCAGAATTTGAGTTGACTTAGATAATGATAATTTATGGCAAGTGAAACAAATATCGTATACCCGAATGACACTTTTATCGAATGCAGTGTTGCAATTGCAATTATCACTGACCAATTATCACTGGTCAGTGCAATTATTATTGCCACTATTCGATAGTCGTGACTGCCTTAAATTGGATAGCGATAGTAAATTGCTAATTATATCGGCAATATCGATAACTATATATACGAGAAGGATTTAAATTAATAATTGTAAGTACTTCATTTCATTTAATTTAAATTCGATTTGTCCTTCTATAAGCTCAGATTTTAGATACTCATTTTATTAAATTTTTACTCATTGTCAAATGTACTCAAACTATCGATAACATTAACTATTGCAAATGTGCTCGTGCTATCGCATATTTATTAAAATGCAACGTTTTCAGGGAAGACGTTGTTTATAAAAGCTTATAATATTATAGCAATAGCCATAGTAATTATAGCGAATATTGGAAAATTTAAGAAAAAAGAAAATGCTATTTCATAATAAACAAGCTTTCGCAATTTGTAACAGCATTTTAAAATAATTTAAATGGAATATTGGCCATTTACATTTTAATATATTTTATAGATGTATATATTATTATTATTATTATTATTATTTTTTTTTTCAATTTTTTCCTGTGAACAACTTTTCGTTAAGCAGTTGAAAACATTTGCTTCACCTGGACTGCATGATAAATCAGGCTGCATTATCAACATATATATAATTTTGTTCTCTTTTCGCTTTTGGTCTGGCCAACCGCAGATTTAAGGCACTAACTCAGCTGTCTGCATTTATTTTGCATGGCGTTCGCTGCTTTTGCATTCTCCATTTACCATTTCCCATTTTTATACCCTGAACCCATTGAAAATGGGAAATCAGGGTATAATGGTTTTGTTGAAATGTATGTAACAGGCAGAAGGAGGCGTGGCAGACCCCACAAAGTATATATATTCTTGATCAGGGTGACGAGCTGAGTTGATTTGGCCCTGTCCGTCTGTCTGTCTGTCCGTCTGTCCGTCTGTCCGTCTGTCCGTATGTTTGAACGCGTCGATTTCCGAAGATATAAGAGCTAGAGACTTCAAATTTTTTGTAAAATGTTCGTAATTACAGCGCGGATATCGAGTTTATCATTAAAATTCGATAACTCATCCCGATCTTTTTTTATCGATGAAAAACCTTATCGAAAACCAGTTATAAAATTATATCTTCTACACCTTTATTGCTAGAGTCTCCAAATTTTGAATGTATGCTTATATGCAATTTATACAATTTCGGTTTTTGTTAAAATTTACCCCCCACCTCTAAATTCACCCCCTCACCCTCACTTTTGTAAAACGCGTATTTCAAATACTAGAGACTTGTGCTTTGGCAATTACATGCATATTCATGTTATAATCATAATCTAAAAGTTTCATGAAGATCGTACGTCCACAAAAAAAGTTATTAAACAATTAAGTTCTCATAGTAAGCGCACACTGCAGCCCATGCGTGTTTATGCGTGGGTGCTTGTATGTGTATGTGTTTGTGTATGTGTGTGTGTTTCTTGTGTAAGCTGAAAGACGCGAAAAATTATTGAAATAGCTAGCACTCCAAGGGTTCAGGGGATCTCGTAGTCGAGCAGTCTCGACTAGAGCTTTCTTACTTGTTCGTGTTCCGTTTTCTCTGCTGGCAGTTTTTTTTTTTTTTTTTTTTTTTTTCTTGTGGTCAAATTGTGAACCTGTAATTTGCACACCTTTCCATCCTGCTGTCGCTGACACTGGCAGCTAGACCGATGTGCTCAGTTATAAATTCGGCTAAGGTGAATATTTTTCCTCCCTATCATACACACACACACACACACACACATACACATAGAGACATTTTTGAATAGACAGCGTGGGAGAGTAGTGTAATAAATCAAGTAACTTTCAAGCACTTGAAAAGCAGCTGAAAGTACAAATTTTTGTTCTTTTTGGTTTATTTTCGGCGCTCTGAAAAGCGAGCTTTGTGCATTCAACAAAATATATAACGAATAAATCCAGTAAAAAAAAAGGGGGGAGAAGCAGCAGCTGCTTTTACGTAAATTACATTTTACTTTTTGCATTTTATTTTATTTCATTTCATTTCATTTTAATCTGCAAAGTGAATAAGCGCATTTGCTCTGCGCCTTAGTTTCAAACCTGTTCGAGCATGACTTTTATTAAATTTAAAGTGATGTCTATAAATCAACATAAATCAAAGTCTTTCAACGCATGGAAAGTGAACACGAAAGCGAATTTTTCCTCGACAAAAAAAAAAAAAAAAAAAAAAAAGAAAAAAAAGAAGAAATACCTAAAATACAGACAAAACTTTTAATGCGAGCACAGAGGGCGGTCCGGTAGGTGCTGTGGCTATGGCTGAGCACAGCAGGAAACACGCCAACCATCAATAAATTAATCAAAGTCATAATCAGTGTCAGGTTCAGTGGCACGGCCAAGAGTTCTAGGCCAGGCTAACTACGATTTCAGCTTTCGGCTCAGCTTTCGATTCAGTTTCAGTTTCGGTACGGCTCGGCACGGTTCGATTCGAGGTCGTGACTCAGTCAAGCGTTAAACAGGCGCTGAAAAGGTGCAAAATGCCAGCTGCTGATAATGAGTTAATAAATGACCGTTAAGGCAATATTTATAAGGCACACACACATAAACATATCTGTATATATATGTGTGTGTGGAAGATTTATGATAGATATGCTTGAGCTCTGGCGGCCAGGCAAGCCATATTAATATTCATAAGGCTCGTTATGAAAGATATATGATAAGAAGAGAAGATAATTGAATATCTTTTTTAAGTTTCTTGGGCATGGCATCTACATATATATGATGATGAAACTTTACCTTTTTGTAGAATAAACAAATATAAGAGAAAGATTAAATAAAAATAATTACAAAGAAATATAGATGAAATTTTAGATGAACAAAAATGCAAGGAAATTTTTAGATGTACAAAACATTTCTAGTTTCAAAATGAAAAACGTTTAATTTAATTGTACATTAATCATTCACAAGAATCTGCTACAATTGTGAATTACATTTTCTTCTTCTTCCCTTAATAACATTCTCGTCGAGCGCAATAGTTTTATAATGCAGTATCGATAAACTCATTGCTAGGTATCGATACTTAAATACGGTGCTATCTTCTCTAATGTATTGTGATCCACCGCAAAAATATAAAATAAGATATAAATTTAAATATGAGCTTTGTGTTCTGTATATATTGCAAAATGATGTAACATATATTAAGTGTTTGAAAAATATTTATATTATAATTTTCATATAGCTGAATATTTTATTGAAATTGTCAGGCTTTTATATTCGTAAGAAACAAAAATTTATTTATTTTTTGTTTTGTTTAGAAAAAACTAATACATACTTAAAACATAAATTATAGAATCATATGATTATAATATGATGGTGAATACATAAGATAAAAAAACATAAAAAAGAATATAACCAACATTTCTAGTGCCATAAATTTCTAATTTCTAATTTCTAATTTGTTTCTCTCATGAACTGCTCTCTCGCTTTAACTTATATTAAAGCCAACCCGGGTGTTTGACTTATTTATTATTGTTTCTTTGTTTTGTTGTTAGCCACTCGCATTTGTGTATTCAGCCAAGTGCAAATATGCTTTTGTTTTTGTGCGCTAAGCAACAGCAAATAAGTAGCCCACAATATTTGTATAAACCTGACTGACTTTCATATTTGATAAGCTCTACCCCTTTCTGTGTAAGTGGGCTGACATTGCGTATGCGTAATGCTGACGACGTTCGACAGAAATTGCGCTGACAACATCAGAAATAGGCAACTTATGTTTTTATTATTGACAGAGACAACGGCACCCTGCTCCCCCCTACTCCTCACCCACTCCCACGCTAACTGAGCAAGTGAACTGCCTTTTCCAGCTGCTGCTGCTGCTGCTGCTGCCTCCTGCTCGCTTTTATTGCCTAACCCAATCAATGTGAACGCCTTGCTCTTGGCTCTTAGCTGGAGAGTCGCAATAACGACGTTTTAACCAAGCAAACAAATTTGACGTGCTTTTCGTGATTTACATGCAAATATTGAAAAATATTCCCCAAGGATACCGCAAAAAGCAAAAGCCAACCACAAAAACAGAAAAAGGCAGCAGAACAGAACCGAACAAAAAAAAAAATGAGCTCAGAAAGTCAGGAAGCAATATCGATTTTCATGTGGGCGGTCGTGCTCTGCAAAAGTAGGGAAGGGCACAGCTCGCATTGAGGGCACACGAAAGGAGAGCAGCAAATAAAAGAAATATTAGCCAACAAGAGACAAAATGTTGGTCTGCGGTAGCAATAGGGCAACCGGGAGTACAAATGGCCCAAAAGAAATACAGAAATCGAACAATGTGGGCCACAGCCAAAAGACGTGGCTGAAAAATGATCCTCAAATGGGCTTTCTATATAAATAATGAATATTTTAAGTAGAGTAGAAAGTGATATGCTGTCATTAAGTTATAAATACGAGTTTATAAATAAATTTAAAATTAATTTATGAGGTTTAAAATATATTTTAAATATAAATATATAAAATATATTTTGTAAAATTATTTATACACTTGAAATTTAACTGTATCTTAAAAATGTTATATTTCAAAAATTATTTTTATTTGAAAAATTTGCTGTTGGTTGAAAAATTGTACTAAAATTATTTTCTTATCTTTATATATTTATTTATTTTGCTCTGATTTATATTTATATATATAAATAATAAGAATATATTATTGATATAGATTTTTGAAACTAAACTTTAATTTAATATAGATTCAGTTTTACTTTTTTTTTACTATTTTTTGTTAGCAGTTGAAGTTTTGTTATTTTACATATCATTTCTATTCACATATAAATTGAGAACTAACGCAAAATAACAGCACATAAATATTTACTTCGATTATATGAACATTTAATGCTAGTTGAGCTGCCCTTGAGTGGTTCATTTTCCAATTTATTGTGCTGGCATCAAGCTCTACGCAAACAGACCTAGCCCAATCTAAATATAGCTACACCCATATGCAGATGTGGCCATAAATCACACACACACACACACACACATACGCATATTCACACACACACGCCCGCACACACTCGACAAAATAAAAAAGTAAGTGAAGAAAAATGAAAGAAAAACTCAGACTGAGCTGCGTTCAGTCAACCAAGCAACCAACTAACCAGCTGAAAAGGCTTTAAAAGTCACAAAAAAAGGACAAGAAAAGAGATGGGAAGATAGAGAGAAAAAGAGACACAGAAACTAAAACGGGTTAATAGAGGCAGGAGACGGAGACCTCTGACAAGACAAGTGGGTGCGTTCATGCGAAAAACTTGTAAACGCAGCACCAGCTAGTTAGTTAAGTGGGCGGGGCAACAGCTCAGCCCCAATATTCAAAAAAGAAAAAAGTCCCTGGCTGTCCCTGAAGCATATCGAAGCCGAGCAACAGCAACAACAGCAGCAGCACAAAAATCAACATCAATTTAGAATATTAAAAACGCAAATCCATGTTGGCAGCGAGAGACTTTGGTTAGGGATATGGCACTTACCCGCCACTTGCAGCGTCGCATTGCGACTCCGTGCCACGCCCAGCTCGTTCTTGGCCTCGCACCAGTAGACGCCAGCATCTGTTTCGCGACGTGAATTGACAACCTGCAAGCAAGCAGAAGCAGACAATGAGATGAGGTTCAGCTCGAGAAGCTGGAGCCAAATGTGAGCAAATTTTAATTGAAATGAGTAAAAGATTGTGTTTTTTCTTCGCTGTCACTTAGCGAGGGTCAGCCGGGTATGCCCGACTGCAATGAGAGTTGAGGGTTGTTATTGTATAGCCTATTTTTATGTAGTTTAATATATTATCAAATAAATAATAAATTATTAAATATTAAATATGTAAATTTTTATTTTTTTTTTATTTTAATCCATATTAAGGCATATCATAATAATATTTTTTAGGGTATATTAGTAATAGAATGATTTCAAAAATATTATTTTTATATAATTATTACTATTTTATTTTTGCATATACAATGTTACAGATAAAAACAGATTATTTTAAAATAAAATTCTTTAAAAATCGGTATTATATTTTACAGGGTATACTTGAATTTGTACGTTATATTTATTTATATTTTATTATTATTCAACTAAATTAACATTCAGTCTTAAATGAATATAGGGTATATAGTAACATATCATTAGTATGCAATGTAACTAAAGCTCCCACTAGCTTATAGGGTATACAGGGCGGGTTATGTCATATTTTGCCTTTTTGCTTCTTCACTTCGCTTAGCTATATGTATATATATATTTAATACCGCAATACTTTCCATCAACCAATACTGCCACTGCTCTTAGTTTGTACAGGGTATATAACAAGTTATATCATCTCTTAGATTGCTTTGCTTTCTTTCTTATTGTCATTTTACAAATGGACTGCAAAAAGTGCTTTCGCAAGACGTTGATTTGCAGTCTCTATCTCATGTGCTGCTGACCTCCCACCCTTCCCTCCCATTCCTCTCTCTCTCGCTCTTCTCGTTCCCCCCTTCTCACACTTCCTCTCTCTTTAGCTCATCTCCTTTGCACTGTTGCCTCGTCTTTTTTGGCCATAATAAACAGTCAGCAATCTGTTGTCTGTTGCGCGTCTGCTGCCTTCAAGTGCTCAAATCATAAAATGTCTCTCGAGCAACTTTATAGTTACTTCGTGGGCTGCTCCCACCCCCACCCCACTTCCCCTCGCACACGCTCTGCCCCACTGCCTTAGCGCCCTTTGCCTTGTGTTGTTTCACTGTTTTTGTCTTTGCAGTTTGTTTATTTGTTTTTGGCGCACAAAAGAAATTCCCCAACATGCGCTTAAAATTAAATGTCAAAATGTATGTTATACGGAGAATGTGTGTGTGTGTGTGTGTGTGTGAGTGTGGGTGTGTGTGTGTGTGTTTGTCATATTTATCTCAGGCAGAGCAGCGAGCGGCAGCAACAAAGTTCGCACAATTTACACAACTTCTGCGCCTCATCCAAGTGAAATTAAGTGTTGCGCTAAGTGAAGATGACAAAAGGGTTCTTCAGCTCTATTATTCTTTCATTTAATCTTACTCATGTGGCTGTGCGAGTGTATAGGTGTGTGTGTGTGTGTGTGTGTGTGGGTGTGTGCTGCTGTGCCTCGGGTGTGCTTTGTAAAACAAATAAGTGAATGCGCTTCAGGCCTCAGCGCAATTGTCATGCTCAACTCATTTCAACTCAGCTCAGCTCGGCTTCGGTTCGAGTCAAAGGCAAGGCAAAGCGTTTACTGCAGGCTAAACTTGTGGCAATCTCTTCTTATATATGTATATAGATATAAATACACATTGTCTTTATATAATACATGTTGCCTTTCTCATATGCCACCACAGCCATATATAATCCACGTTTGATGTCTACTCGGGCAAGCGGATTAACGTTCTGCACTTTGTGTGACTTGAGAGAGAGAGAGAGAAAAAAAAAACTATTTAATTATTCCATTTTTCTGAGCTTCTAAAGCATTCTAATTCATTTGATGTGGGTATCAAATATTTATATATAGTTTTTATGCAACTTTTAATACGCTTAAAGCAACTTTTTGCCATTGTGGTATGAATTAAATATATAATATATATAATTATTTAATTATTATAATTTAATACTGTAAAACATAGCTGTAGCTTAATATGCTTTCAGCTCAAAAATAAAAATTATTTTCTTTCGCTTAAATGTATTATATGTATATTATGTAGAAGCTATTCTCAGGAATTTTACTTGACTATCTATGCTACGCTTTTGCTGTCTAAAAATTACTGAACGAAATTCCTAATATATATTCGTATATTATATATTTAACATGTACTTCAGTAGTATGTATATTAAATTTTTTTTTTTTTTTTTAATACAAATTCATAAAATGCCAAAAATTCGTAATATTTAAAATTTAATCCACCCACTATATATCCGCTCGTTTCAATAATATATTATTCTATTTGAGTTCCACTTTAATCATGCATACGACCCGTGGGTCAACGCAGCACTAGCCTACGGCTTCGTCAACGGCTACTCCGCCTCCTCCTCTCCTCTGGCTAAAGCTAAGCTCATTAGCTGCCTGCGCAACATTTGTTATTAAAAATTTTATATAAATAACATGGAAAGGCAGCAGCCTCCGGCAGCGTCATCCTTTCTAATGAAAAAAAAAAAAAATGGCAACCAGATCCGTTACAATGGCAACGAGCGAACAAATAAAAATGTGAGCAAAAAAAAAAAAAAAGAATATATATACATATCTATGTACATATCTATATATATATAATACGCACAGTGGAGACTAAGCCAGACAATGTAATCTATATGTGTTGCTCACTCTTTTGCTACTTCTATTTCGGGTCGCCTTTATTTTCCGGTGAGCTGAAATTAAATTTTCTTTTCTGGCGTTTTGCTTTTTTCGGGGACTCCCAGAAGACGGCAAAGCAACTGCGCCGAAAGTCACATAAATTTATTTATGTCTTTAATGACTGGAGCCACGCGAATTGCTGAGAATTGGCTGTGCTTTGGTATTGTTGTTCCTGTTGTTGTTGTTGTTTGGTGCGTGCTGCCAGCGAGCATTGAAACTGATTTGACACCAACAACAACAACAACAGCAACAATAATAATAACAAGAGCAGCAGCAGCAGCAGCTCTGCCGTGTGCTACGTGCGTCTTTGAATTGCGCGGAGGAAGCAGGAGTCAAGGGGCAACAATGCGGCTATAAAATATATTGACTGTGTATATGTATGTATGTGTGTGTATGTGTGTGTGTTGAACTGTGTGTAGTCGCGCGTTGAAAACACGCTTCCGTTTTAATTTAAAATACCCATAAATTTACAACATTTCATTTGGGAGCCATTTCGTTTTCATGTTGTTACATTTTGTAATTGAGAGAGAGAGAGAGAGAGAGAGAGAGAGAGAGAAAGAGGGAGGACAACAGATAGACAGAGAAAGTGTAGATAAAGATAAAAAGTGTGTGTGTGTGTGTGTGTTTTATAATATTACTTAAATTTAAAGTCGGTAAAATGTGGCGTGTAAATGTTTTTAATTGAGCCTGAAATCGATCCAGTCAGCAAAATTGTTTACCTGTCAGCCATCAACTGGTATAGAACAGAGAGAGGAAGAGAGACAGAGGAGAGAGAGAGAGAGAGAGAGAGCGGCAGCGAGTGGGAGAGAGCAGACGTTGCTGTGTTGATAGCAACAGGTATATGTATATATATGTGTATGCATAGTATATAATTAGCTAATGAAAAATGAAATTAGAGATTGAAAAAGTGGACATCATCAATTTTAGAAACTAAATACGTTTATAAAGAATGTAGTGAACAGCTTTACAGAGAGTTCTACATGTGTGGAAATTTGCCATTTATTTATTTTGTTTATTTTATATATTTTATTATTAAATGAAATCAGTGATTATACAACTTTTGAAAGAGTTTCAATTTTTCAAAACTAACAGATTATTGGGTAGGTTTCTATATTACATGTCTCCTATATGGACTCCTCTATAGTAAGTAGTAGTATAGTATAGTTATATGTCTTATATTTAGCTGTAAGTCTTCTCCTGTATTTAGTGCTTTATTAATTTATATCAGTTTAAATATATATTCCTTGCTCTACATGATCATGGCTTATGTTTATTTTCTTCTTCTATTTATCCTCAAATATGTATGTATTCCACTATATTTATGCTATCCTACATATATACTCACTTCAACGTTTCCCGTATTATCTGCTATGTATACCCGTATATATTTATATATATTCTTTTAAATATCCTCAACTACATATTCTTATATACATATATTCTATATGTAATCTCTCTCTTATGAAATCTTTTTACATTGCGAAAACTATGAGTTCCTCTTCTAAGACTCTCATAGAGCATGGGCTAGTTAGGCGTTCCTTCTCTTACTTACATCCATGATATTACTATATTAACTTGTCTTGGCTAACTGCTGCTGATTCAGGCAGCCTCTCTGCCCCACAAGCTGTCCATAAATCAAACATTATGCCAAGCTGCTCTTCATACATATGCGCCTTGGTATGTCGGCCATCTTTTTCTTTACTACCAACTCGCATGACTACTTGACTTGCTGCCAACTGTTAAGTCGTTCATTAAACGGCTCTCAAAGCAGCTAACAGCCTGCCGCACTTCCTACACAGTTAATAAGCGAGCTACGTACATAAAAAAAGATGTACATGTAATGTACATACACACACATATAAATATGTATATATAAAGCATACGCAGCGTGGGCCGTGCGTATAAACTGCCTTATTTTTATGTAGCCGCGAATGTGTCAAGCGTTTGTAAACTCATTAAAATGTGCTCCACGCGCCGCCAGTTGAAAGTTATGTGGCAAGTGGAGCAGCTGCCGCCCCAGGCAGTAATATTTCGCTAACCTGCCTCGAGCAGGTTTTTAATTGAGCCCGAGTGAGGCGCAGTAAAGCAGTAAATTCAGCAAGAACTGCAATCAAATTCGGTTTGATTTATGCGCTGAGCTTACTTCGAATTGCTGATTGCATATTAAAGCTGGCCGCAAAACTACTTCAGCGTTTAAATCAACATTTAGATGGCAACGAACGCTTTACATGGAAAACACTCGACTCAGCCAGACAGATCCACAAATATGCCCGAAAAACAGAGAGCAAGCTGGTGGCTCTTCAGCTGCTGCTGCTGTTGTTGTTGCTGATGAGGCAGGCAAAAGCAAAGCATAGTTGCTACAAATCATCATGTGTACGCCACGCCCCCCCTTTGCTGTACGCCCATGTCTGACTGGTGCTTGTGTTCTGTTCAACTTCCCTTTTCCTTCCTTTTTTTCGTGCTGTTACGTAAATTATTGTCTGTCTCCCTGTTGCTCGCTCTTCCACTGTCACTTTTCACTACACTTCAGCTTTTATATATTTTTTTCGAGCGCGCTTTTCCCTCACACATACACTCTTATACATGTATACGCTTGTGTCTTCTTGTATTTTATTGCATATTCCCCATTCGCTTGTCTGCTTTTGTTACTTAAAGACGTTATTGTAGCCAACTTTTGTGCCACATTAAAGCAACAGCATCTTGACTCACTCCCACTCCCATTCCCGCTTCCTCTCTCCCTCTCGCTCTGCCGTAATTTGATAGTGCTGCATAGTTTTGGGACTATCATTTTCGGGTCTAGGGCGCCCCTCGTTATAATAATGCCCGGGCAAGTAGGAGCTTCGCTCGCATTATAAGCAAGATGAATTGTTCCAAACTTAACAGAAACAGAGAATGATTGAAAGCGAGATAGAACGAGCTGGCATTGTCAGAGCGAGGGAGAACGATGGAGAGAGAGAGAGAGAGAGATAGGGAGCGAAAAGCCGGTGGAATTAGAATGTAAATTATGCAAGTGACATAGAAAAATGGCAAAAGGACTCTAAAAAAAAAAAAAAAAAGGAAAATAGACTAAGCTGAAATAACAAAAGAAATAAAATGCTTGGCTTAAATTTCAAAATGAAGCTGCCTGTGAATTTATGTGGATTAGTTTATGGACAATTCCTTTGTGCGCTGCAAAAAGTCGAGGATTAACTCGAAACGGAAAAAATTTATATCACCCGCAAAGGGTCAGTTCCACAAGTCGAGCTGAACAAAAGCAAAAATTGAATTTAAGACTAGCAAAATTATACAAACTAAAATGAAATATTATTTCGTTGGCATTGAGTAAAAATATTGCTGGGCGAACAGTTCTTAGAAGAAGAACTGAAGTTAACTTACTATATTATATGCCCTTATAAGACTTGCGATAGGTCTCGATAGGTCGTTGACTAAAAAAACTTTACTCTTTCTTAAACTTAAACTTAAATACAAATACTTTA
This sequence comes from Drosophila arizonae, assembly GCF_054131065.1. Lineage (NCBI taxonomy): Eukaryota > Metazoa > Arthropoda > Insecta > Diptera > Drosophilidae > Drosophila > Drosophila arizonae. The sequence goes on from NC_142923.1 coordinate 3,723,000, forward strand.
GAAATTTGATTTTGGATTTAAGTCAAAGCTTAAACACATTTAAAAATAAAAAAAAATTGTATTAAATTAAGCAGATTATCCAGCTTAATATTTAACTTAAGTGGCAGCCTTTTCCTATTGTACAAAACTAGCTCTTCTATTTAATACCTTTTAAGCTCTTTAATTAAAAGCCTTTCGGGCTTTGTCACAAATTAAATAAATTGCATTCACCTGCCCGCCCGAAATGTTCGATAATCAACAAGTCTCAGCGTGCTGCACAGAAATATGCCGAAAATGTCGTGGCCAAATAGAATGTGGCCAACGTGGGGACGACAGGATGGAGTGAGGCAAGCCGAGACGGGAGGCTGCTTTGGAATTAATTCATTTAAAAGCGAGCACAAATAAATAGCAGCAGTGGCAGCAGCAGCAGAAACATTTAGAAAACGGAAGAGCGTCTGATTGCTGCAATCCTGCATCCCGAATCCTTTTTTGCACTTAAGTGATAAACAAATAGACAAACACAAATGCGAATGCGAATGTGAATACGAATGCGAATGCGAATGCCAGCCAGATCGAGTGTGAAAAGTGGCAGGCAGCAAGTGCAGCTGGCAGTTGAGTTGAGGGTAGCTGCTGCCAGCCAGGACCTAGCGCACCCAAATGTCCTGGCCACAGCAGCGGCAGCGGCAGCGGCAGCTCCGGCTCCAACTGCATCATCAGCATAATCAACGCGCGCGCCGTTGGCTTTTTGCGTCGTAAATTGCTGAGTGCTCAGTCCAAGTGCCTGCCACAGCACACACACTCACACAGACAGATATACAGTCAGACTTACACACACACACACACTCATACACACTTAGCTGGCAGCTCATCAGGCTCTGCTCTGCTCTGACTTTTGCTGCGTTGCCAGCCGGGCCCGGACTGGCTTCCGTTTGTCTTTATTTGTCTGGCTGCGTCTGCTGTTGGCTTCGACTGCTCCTATCTCCCATTCGAGCCAACTCCTTGGGAGTCCCTCTTAATGTTTGTTTACCTTACGTTAATGAAGTTGTTGGCCGCCCCAGCGAAATGCTTGCAAAAATATTTTCGCACAGATACACGCGCACTCACACGCACACACACACACACACACACACAGATGTGTATAAAATGTGAAAAAATAAAAGCAATTAGTTTGTTCATCACTCAACAGCTGGCAAAATGAAAATTTTTAAACAGCAAACCAGCGCGAGCAGCTGCCTCGACCTTTCATGAGATATGAATGAAAGCGCGGAGACAGCAAAAATAATAATTATGCAAGCAAAGACTAAGAGAGAGAGGGAGCGCAAAAAAAAAAGACAAAAAACAAAATAATAATAATCATCATAAAAGTAAAGCGCAGAAAAATAACAGAAATAATAATAAGCAAGCGAAGCAGCGAAATGAAGTAAATGTGCCACAGGCTCGTTTCATTTGGCTCTAGCGCAAAAGGATACAAAAGGACCTAACGCTGAGCTCTGCTTGAAAGGAATTTCCGGGCATATTATTGTGGACAGAGGTGTGTCTGGCCAGCTGGGCAATTCGAAGCGCCCGCTCTTTACTGTAAACAATGGGAGAATCATTCATAGCACCAGCTCAACTGATTCGCTCACTCTCACTCTCTCTCTCTCTCTCTCTGCTTCTATCTTACTCTGTCTGATATATTTACTATTTATATACAAAATAAATATTTTTAATTTCCAGTTTAACCAAGCATGCTCGCTGCATGCTTATTAAATATTGTCAAATTATCGATTATCATCGATAGAAAAGGAAGTAAATTCGTTCTGCGTTGGTATACACGAGACCATATTAAGTAATAAAGAATTCTTATCAGCATTTTAGGCATGATGACTAAAGGAGTGGCAGCTGCACGCCTAATTAATGTTGTCTAATTATCGATTATTATTGATAGAGAAGAAATTAGAGTACGGTTAATTAATAATGAATCCCTATCGCAAGCAGTTTAGGCATGATGACTAAAGTATATAAATAAACGCGCACTAAATCAATCCGATTTAATCAACAACTCTAAAGCTAGATAATCGATCAGCTGTTCGGGTTGATAGGTTAAACAGTTGCTGAAATGTTCTAGGAGCAAAGGCAAAGCTTCAGTAACTGTTCCCGATATTATTTCGACAATCTCCTAATTATCGGCGAAGTTGACACGTCCTGCGAAAAAGACATCGTTGCCTCGGCGGATGAGAAACACAAATGGATGGTCTACTATAAATTTGGAAGTTGGCGAGGGTGCTCCTAGAACGTAAAATATAAATATTTCATTGAATTGGTTGGAGGTTGGAGGCTACAATCCGAAATACAAACTTGCAGCAAACGCAAACAAGGCGCCACGTTCAGATACTTCGACTGCGACGTTTTGTACTATAACATTCACTTTCATTACCCCGTGATTGGTTATATTTGGAAAATTCGCGTTGCTGAACAAATCGTGAACGCCCAGGCCCTGCATCGATTTCTTCAGATCAACTTTGAAGTCTACTTCGAACTTGGGCAGTTTTACATCGATTAGTTTAGTTGGCTTTCCTTTAAACTTTAAATCTTTCAGCTCGAGCGTCGTCAAACTCTCAAGAAGCTTGTCTATGCCATTAGTTTTCCTTGGCAATAGAATTGTCATTTTAATTTCGTTTTTTGCAAATGGCAGTTGTAAAACGTCGGCGTCTATACTTTTGATATATCTGCGATAAAATCTACCGCGTATGCTCATCATATCGACGGGAGTAGTTTGAGTTAGGCTCGTATAGAAGTTCTCCTTCTTCGTCAATTTCGGATTAAATTTATATTTCCACTCTACTTCATAGGAGGCCGTAGAGATCAAGATCATTTTCATGTTTGCTTCAACTCTATCGATGAAATTCTTTATTTTGCGTTTAGTTTGCTGTGCTACCCAATCATTGATAGTTTGTAAAGCATTTTGGGGGTCGTTAAAGTTAACTTCTTTCGCCGTATTTCCCAGAGCAGGTAGAACTTCTTTAGAGGCAAATATAGCTGAGTTAATGGGAGTAACGTCTGACATAGCACGAGACTTAGTTTCATCCAAATCACCAAATTGGTCAGACTCGATAGTATAGTCGAATTCTTCATTTATTTCGTCAGTTAGTTCTCTAGTTCTGTCAAATTCGTCAGTTAGTTCTCTAGTTGTGTCAAATTCGTCAGTTAATTCTTCAGGTAGTTCTCTAGTTCTGTCAAACTCGTCAGTTAATTCGTTAGTTAGTTCTCTAGTTCTGTCAAACTCTTCAGTTAATTCGTCAGGTAGTTCTCTAGTTGTGTCAAATTCGTCAGTTAATTCTTCAGGGAGTTCTCTTGTTGTGTCAAATTCGTCAGTTAATTCTTCAGGTAGTTCTCTAGTTCTGTCAAACTCGTCAGTTAATACGTTAGTTAGTTCTCTAGTTCTGTCAAACTCGTCAGTTAATTCGTTAGTTAGTTCTCTAGTTCTGTCAAACTCTTCAGTTAATTCGTCAGGTAGTTCTCTAGTTGTGTCAAATTCGTCAGTTAATTCTTCAGGGAGTTCTCTTGTTGTGTCAAATTCGTCAGTTAATTCTTCAGGTAGTTCTCTAGTTCTGTCAAACTCGTCAGTTAATTCGTTAGTTAGTTCTCCGGTTCTGTCAAACTCTTCAGTTAATTCGTAAGGTAGTTCTCTAGTTGTGTCAAATTCGTCAGTTAATTCTTCAGGGAGTTCTCTTGTTGTGTCAAATTCGTCAGTTAATTCTTCAGGTAGTTCTCTAGTTCTGTCAAACTCTTCAGTTAATTCGTTAGTTAGTTCTCTAGTTGTGTCAAATTCGTCAGTTAATTCTTCAGGTAGTTCTCTAGTTCTGTCAAACTCTTCAGTTAATTCGTTAGTTAGTTCTCTAGTTGTGTCAAACTCGTCAGTTATATCGTCTTTTAGTTCGTCAGTATAGTCCGTGAATCTAAGATTCCCATTGGAGTTTCTAAATCTGTAGGACTCTCTAGTTTCGTCATATTCATCCCTTACTTCGTCAGTATAATCCGTATAACTGTAATTACTGCCACGTAGCAGGTTGCTACTTTTAAACAGCATAACTGTATTAATTTCTGCAGCTGTGTTTCCGCCGGATATATCAGCAAATCCTTTCATGGTGTCTATCAGGATTCGAGGCGAAAAGGCGGCATTGCCTCCAAGATTGTCCTTAAGTACGGCTTTAATAAGTTTTAAATTTATTGATTCGCCATGAACCAATTCCCTGGCAGCCAGTGCCATAAAGACAATCCCGAACAACGAAGGCGATATCTTGACCATTCTGCGCAAACTGAAGTAAATTTACTTTGTCAAACAGTAAGAGTCCATCGTTGATCGATTATTCATTCCTAGTTACATTCGTTCCATATTGGAACTGTACAAATTGATTCCAAGCATCTCATTTTACGCCTATTGCTATTGCAATATATTCCAAACTCAGATTAAGCTCAACTAAAGGTAAAATATTTATACTATATATGGATTTGATACGGCTTTTCGATTCAATTATAAAATTATGAAGCACAACAAGTATTAAAGTAAATTAAGAACAAGCTAAAAGTTAGTTAAATTGATTAGATTAATTAGATGAAGTTCTCCTAAATTTAAAATGGGAAAATAGAATGAACAATTTTTGATCAATTTCGTTCAAAGCTATATTAAAGTATATCATATGACAGAAAAGCTTTGTTGAACATTTTAATTTAATAAAAAAAAAGGTTTTTTAATATCTGCATGCAGTATTTCCAAAATTTTAATGTATTTTTAGCGCTGGGCTTTTATCTTTAGCAAAGAATTTTCCCTCTCTTGAGATCAATTCAATTCATTTTTAAGTTTTGCATTAAATTTTTTGAAATTCATTTCATTTACATTTTAATATTATTCATAATATTCATTTCAAAATCTAAATTATTATCATATTCATATTATCTGTTCGTATTTCTTATAAAAAAGAGAGGATTCAAAAAAAAAAAAAAAAAAAAAAAAAAAAAAAAAATATAAATAAATAAATAAATATAACAAAATCAAAATAATAATATAAATAAATAAAACAAAATCAAAAATAAAATAAATGGTAATAAATAGATAAATGCAATAAAATAATAAATAAAATAATATAAACAAATAGATAAGAATTTTTATGGCATTCCTTTATAATATTTTCATTATCTTGAGGCCATTTCTACATTCATTTCTTCATTTCTTCATTTACTTCATTTATTTAAATAGTAAGAGTCTTATAAAACATATTTCATATTTTTAGCATTAATTAAAAATATTTCCATTATCATCCCATTACTTATATTATCTGTATATATTTCGAAAATAATGTTAGCTAAACATCTTCATTGCAATCTTTTACTCCAGCAGGAGTCTCCCACTCCCGTGAGAGCAACTCCATTCAGACTGTCGCATAATTTACATTGCTGGGACAGAACTTACCTTGAGGAAAAACAATCCGCCCGCCGGCAGGGTGATGCGGTGCGATCCGGGCAGTATCTTGAGTGGTACGCCATCCTTGTACCACTGAATTGTGGGCGTGGGCGAGCCCTCTGCCTTGCAATTAAGCGTTGCGGGCTCGTGTCGCGGCACGGTCGTATCTATGGGGTGTTCCACTATTCGCGGCGGATGTGAGCCTGAGATGAAAGGGAAGAGAAGAGAAGAGCAGAGATGAGATGCGAAGAGGTAGATGAGCTATTGGACTGAGCAATGAAGAGGTTAAAGCGCTTTTTATACAAATTGCAAGGGACACAGAGCCGCTGCCTGTGGGTGGGCGGGGCATTTCCTTTTTCCGCTGCGTCAGTGTCGGCAGAGTCGACAGAGTCGAGAGTTGTGCTCGTCAGCGGTTTGGCAAATGTTAAAAGATCTCGCTGGCAAAATGAAAACAATGTTAATGCGCATTGCCGTTGACGTTGCAAATGAAGTTGCAGTCGCAATTCAACTGTCGCACTGCGGCAGCAGCAGGATGAGGAGAAGGACGAGCAGTTGCAGGAGGAGGAACCTGTTCAAAGGTTCATTTCGGAATTAATTTGTGTGGATTTGCATATGCGGCAAAGAAGAAGAACCGCATAGAGCCCAGCTCAGCTTAGCAGTTAAGTAGTTTTTTGTTTATGCAAAAACTGCTAAATTAACCTGAAGAGGGCGAAAGAGATACAGTGAGATAGAGCAAGAGAGAGAGAGAGAGAGATAACTGAACTAAGCCGAGGATTAGCATAGTTCCAGTTGACTGCACCACGCTCTGACAAAGGCAAATAAATAAAGCCTGTGTTTGATTTGCAGCGACAGCCTGAATAAATACTATCTGTAATAAAAACATTGCCTTTTCGTCTATTCATTTGAAATTGCAATTGGGAATTGTAATAATAATGTTGAATAATATATTATGGCAACAGTTAAACGAGTCAATAATGCAAATTTCGTTTAGATTCGATAGGTTTCAGATGTATTTTATATATTATTTATTTCATTTTGAAATGCTTGAATCATTGATCTGTGTTTTTCAAAGGCAAATTAGGGTAGATTATTGTGCAAAGGAGTGAATCTTATTAATTTGATTTTAAAATTAAAATATTCTTCAATTTTATATGTAAATATTGAATATATTTAAAACTCATATAATATCTAAAGTATATAATTAATTAAAAAAAAATCATATTTAATATTGCTTTTTTATTTTAATGCATCTTTTAAGTAATTTAATCTATACTAAAAGTATTCAAGGCAATAGAACACACAGACTTTTTCCGTTAGTCTCGCATAATATTCAAAGCTCTATGGGTTTATAGCTATGCTCAGCTATTATACAAAAATGCCTAAATCTCTATAAACCATTTAAGTATTTAATTTATTAGAGTTTACAATTAATGCCAGATTAAAACTAAGTTACAACAAGTAAGAAGGCTCCAGTCGAGACTGCTCGACTAGGAGATACCCTGAACCCTCCAAACTGATATTCTAATCATTCTGGACTTCTTTTATGCACACATACATACACATGCACGTATAAGCACGCGCTTTGCAAACTGCGCAGCTAGCAGCGGCTGCGCTTGGGCTGCACTGCAGTGTGGGCAATATAACGAGAATTTATTTGTTGAATAATTTCTTTTGTAGACATACGATCTTAATGAAACTTTTAGAGCGTAATCATATGGCTTAAATGTGTGTACATTTCAAAGCACAAGTCTCTAGTACTTGAAATGCGTTTTTTACAAATTGGGGGCGAAGGGGGCGTGGTATCCAAAATCTGTAAATTACAAAATCTTTGTATCCATTAACTTTATATACAACGCAAATTTGAAGTCTCCAGGTCTAAAAGTGTTCAAAATAAGCTGAAAAAACATTGTCGATTTTTCGATTATTCTCGATAAAAAAGTTATCGGATGAGTTATCGAAAAAATAAAGCAAACTTGTACTGCCTATGGTATACACGAGTATGCTTGCCAAATTTCAGCTCTCTAGCTCTTATATCTTCTGAGATCCTTTTGCTCATACGGACGGACGGACGGACGGACGGACGGACGGACGGACGGACAGACGGACAGGGCTATATCGACTCAGCTCGTCGTCCTGATCAAGAATATATATACTTTATGGGGTCTGCGATGATTCCTTCTGCCTGTTACATACTTTTCACAAAACCATTATACCCTGATTTCCCATTTTCAATGGGTTCAGGGTATAAAAATTAGGCAGTATCAACTTGGGTCTTCGGCCTATCAGTAACTTATTTAAATCAATCAATTGCAAAACGTATTAGACCCGAGTTAAACAAAGATTATCCCGCTTAAAGCTGATAAATTTATCATAAGCCAAAAAGCAGATCTTTAAAGTGCGTTCAAGGCAAGTCGAGGCAAAGCAAAAGAAAGTTTATATTTTATTGTAGTTCGTTATGCTTGGCCATAAGCAATATGTCAGTTGCAAAAACATAAATTTCAATTTTCGTGTCGTATATATCAACAATTTGCTGTCACACACGCACAGCACCCCAAGAGCAACAGCAAAACTTTTGTAGCCATAGATACATTTATATCTTATAGATACACAGATGTATCTGCAGCTGTAACTGTTGCTGTAAGCGGGTTTTGAAAATTGATATGTCAGAGAGTGTTGGAATATTGAAACGTTATTAAATAAGGATTGTTGCTTGTTGTTGTTTGTGTTGCTGCTGCTGTTGTTGCTGCTGCTGCTGCTGTTGATTGCAACATGACAACAACAAACGCAACAACAGCAACAAATTTACAGCTCGAGGCAAGAGTTGCATGTCATGCAGCAGACGTTGCACAAAGTCGACGCTGTAAATCGAATTGGCATGGGGCTGGGTCGAACAGGACCAAGCAGGAAACTGCGATTCGAACCCTGAGTTCGGAATCGAGCGGCGCGAACGTGTTGCATGTGGCATGCGGCATGTGGCATGTGGGATGTGGCTGGCCGGAGGGTTAGCCGAGCAAGACGCATGTCAATGTTATTTTAGCAATGAAAATATATATAACAAAAAAAATTCTGGGGGCGGGCAGGCGTGGCACTTATGGCTGGATACCGAAAATCAACACGCAAGCAACACAAAAAACAGAAATAAAATAAAATAAAAATAAACGTAAGGACAAATGAAACTGGAAGTTCAGCCAAAATGTGTTCAATGCGCACATTCTGAGGGTTTAATGTCGCATGTGGGTGGCTCTTATATTTTAGGGTGGCCCAAAACTTGCCGAAGCGTGGAATTTTTTTTTTTCTGTTCCATTTCGTTGTTTACATTTCTTTGCTTGACCAAGGAGCGAGCGGGCTTGGGGTTTGCGGTCGTGTGACTGTTGCGCCCTGCGGTAATATTCAACACCTAAAAAAAAGGTTGATTTTGTGTTGTTGTGTGTTTATAAATGACAAACTACAGAGGGGTAGGGGCTAGGGGTAGGGGTAGGTGCAGGAGTGGGTGGTATTGCTGCTTGCGTGTGTTTTTGGTAACACGGATGTAACAGTCACTGTGTCAGAAAATACGCATTTAAATGTCAATTAAAAAGATAAGGGTGCAAACGACTTGGAAATGCTGTAGCCAAAGCGATATTACAAAGAGGCGTTTGGACTGAAATTTATAAAAAAATAAAACCAGATGTGTTGTTTAATGAAATGAAGACAGGTAGAGTGTTATTTTAGACACGTTGCTTTGCTAAAAACGAAACTGAACTCAGCTCAGCTGACAGCAGAAGGAGAGAAAGAGAGAGAGAGAGAGAGAGAGAGAGAGAGGGACAGAGAGAGTGAGAGAGAGAAAGCTAGAAAGCCAGTACTTGATACCAAAGAGTGAAGTGTTCTAAATAACTCAGCAATGTTAATATAAGTCAGAATAAATCCACAATAATATTTCAATTATTTTAACATATAATACTATATACATAAATATCTCAAAATATAATATGCTTAAACAAAAAAAAAAAAAAAAAAAAAAAAAAAAACAAAAAAATTTTACATTCACATATATTATTTAAATACTCCGAAAAATAAATATATAAAAAAAATATATTATAAAAAATATATATAAAAATATATATAAAATATTTTCATGTCTAGCCACTCGATTTCTCAGTTTGTTGACGTTGCAACTTTATGTTGCCTGTTGCAAAGCTGATTGGAGTCGCCGTTGCCGTCGCCGTCTCCGTTGCTGTAAAAGTTTGCGTGTGCATTTAATGAAACGAGTCGCAACTAAATAATTCAATTAGTAAACTAGAAAACTGAATTCAGAAAACTCACACAGGCCATAGCCCAGAGGCCTACTAATTTAGTTTTAATTGCATGCCGAAGCCTTTAGCCTATATACGGCATGTAAAAGGAGTTGCTCTACTATAAATATCGTCTATATATGTACATATATGTATATGCATGCATGCATGCATATATGCTGCATACAAAGAATGTAACAACATAGGGGAAAATGCACGAAATTTGCATAAATTGCTAAAACGACAAAGGCATTTCCAAGCGCTTATGCAAAATGCAAAACTGCCAAAGGATACGAAAAAAGGACGAAGGAGCAGCAAGACCTAGGCCAAGACGAAGACCAAGGCGAAGACGGGGACGAAGATGTTCCATGAGTCTCGCGTGGAGTGCCCGACCCTGGTTAAGGCGCACAAATGCCTGAAGTGCATTGCTGAGTGCAGTTTTTGGTCTCTCCAGTTGCGAAAACTGGGTTTCACTTAACAAGCAAAATATTTGCAGCAATTTCCTTAAACATTTTCTTTTTGGCCACACCACATGCGAGCGACTGTAATTTGCATGGCTGCTTTTGTTTGTGGCCTGGCGGCTAAGAAACAAGAAAAGGCACATACATACACATAAATATATATGTACATATGTGTTATATATATGACTAGAAAGCCGCACAGCTTTCGCTCGCCTGCTCACTTGGATCATCAATCAAGGAGCTCGCTTTGGATTGTTGCTTTAATTAGGGCGCTGCTAATTGTTTTAGTAGCTTACTTTCGAGCGCCTAGACTCGGCTCGAGAGATGCGAAAATTGTGTTAGTGCGAGCATGTTGCACGTCCAATGCGATAATTAAATTCTGTGCCATAATTTATGTCCTGCTGCAACAGCAACAGCAACGGCAACGGCAACAGCTGCTGCTACTCAGCAAATTTATCTAGTGGGCGGCCATCAGCAAAGCCAAGCTGCTATTTTTGGCTTGTGTGCAGAGAGGAAAGTGGGAAAAATACTTAATTGCAATATATGAAAAGTAAGTGAAGTGAGTTCAAGTCTAGTTAGTCAAAGGCAACTTTAATGTTGACTTAAGTCAGGCGCTGCATATCGCATGATAAAGATAAGTTTAAGCTATTGAGTAAGATTCATATTCACAGTTGTCTCTGTGTTTCTGGTGCTATGCAAAGTATCAATGCAACTGTTGTACGTTGGTCAAACTGTAAAGAATTTCATAAAATTATTTATTTTATTTTTATTTATATATTTTTGTATGCTCACAATGTCTTTGAGCAGACAAAAAAAAAAAAAAAAAAAAAAAAAAGAAGAGATAAATAAAGAAGTATATAAAAAAAAAAAATTGAAAAGCCAATAACACTCTATTTTTGAATAATCTGGAATTCTTTGTGTACTATTTAATAATTTCATATGTGGTATTAATTTTTTTTTAAACATTTTTCTGTACACTTTTCAAATTACAAAAAATATACAATTTAATTTTTTTTTTCTATTTTAATACTTCTAATATATAAGATATAAAGCTGTCTATATGCAACTGACCCATCTGGTAAACCTATCACACATGTAGATTAAGAGTATTAAAATATAATAGAAATTATTTTTATTAGGTACAAACATTTTAAAATATTTTGAAATGTCTATTGAACAAATAAAAAAAAAAAAAATTTTAATTAATATATATTAATATAATATTAAATTATATACAAAAATTTTAAAGTAATTCGAAAAGTGTATAGAACAAATAAAAAATAATAATAATAATTAAAAAAAAAAAAAATTATTAAATTATATATTATTTGTACATACAATTTGCTATTGATTTTACTCTTAGTTTAAAACATGGAACTTAAATATTACCAAGATTGTCTTAAGCAGTGTGGAGGTTGAGTGAATCGAACATTCCATTATTTAAAGACTGTAGAGTTTACAGAATTGATTCTATTTGATATGAGTGACAATGAGCTCTGTAGGCCTGCATGAATGTGGACCGATCTACTTATAAATTATATAAATTATAATGTAACATTTACTAGCTAAATGCAACTTCTCCTAACAGTCAAGCTGCCTTTACTTTGCTTCAACTTTCAACCACCCAAAACTATTTCATGCACATATAAATATACATTTACATATACATATATACAAATTTAGCTGGACAGCCGAAAATGTTCATTGTCGCGTTCGTTTTCGTTAGAAATTGTGAATTACTTTTCTTGTGAGCAGGCAACACCCTTGCAAGGCCTTGGAACAACAGCCGAAATGAGTTGAAATTGAAGTTTGTAAATGCTTCGTGTGCAGCAAATTGTTTCCGGGGATGTTGTGAAAACTTTTTGTTTAGTTATGAATCATAACGAGCCAAAGGCAGCCAAAAACACAGAATACGGAACAAAAAAACAAAATAGAAAACGAAACTTGGCTATAAATTGTAACATTTAGAACTCAAATTTGTGCTTTTGTTTCGCTTTTTTTCACGCTCCAAGAGGCAAGACGAGGCGGAGGAGGAGCAGCAGTTGGAGCAGGGAAGTGGGAGGTGTGGCAAGGGTTCGACTCTTGACAATGACTCAGAAGTTTTTCAAATGAATTGCTTTTCGACGAGTCACAAATTTGTTGAGGGGGCTGTTTGTTTTTGACACCCACAAATTCAGCTGCCACGCCCCGTTCTCAATGCAGGACTGTAAATATGCCCAAGAGTCAAAAGAATTTTGTGGTTGCGAATGGCGAACTGCAATAAATGCAAAGAGCCGGGCTAAGCGATGCATTGGCATCAAACTCAATGTCACTTGCAAATGTTTTTCCACACACCAACACACACACATGCACACGCATGCACACAGAGCATTTGGAAAACATTTTCACAGAGGAAAACTGTCTGTTTGGCTCGTTGCCTCTGCTAGCAGGCTGCATATAAAGTGCAAGTAATATAAATAATTCAAAACACACGAGAGACTGAGCACACACACACATACACACACACACACACACACACACACACAGTTGCATTGACACACTTCAATGTGGGCTGCTCTGTCTAAACTTTGGCCCACTCTCGGCCCACTAAATGCATTACAATGGCAAATGCAATGCCCCGCCCAGGGCCAAATGTGCAAATACTTTTAGACATTCGTAGCATCTGCAACTTGTATTTGGTTTTACTCGCATATATCCACAGCAAAAGCCCACTCACTCACTCAGTCGACTGACTGTCAGTCACTCAGTCAGTCAGTCAGTCTGCTCCACATGCTCGCAAACCACCTGCGCCACCTTCCAGAAGGCAAGCAAACACATGTCGAATTCGTTGCTATAACTTAGTATATGCATTGGCGTTTGGCTGTGCCCAAAAAAGTTGCAGCCTTGGCGTTAGCTTAGTGCACCACCCCACCGCCCACACACCACCCCAGCAGCCTTCCACACATACAAATTTCACTCGAATGCAAACTTTTCACATTCGGTTTTCCAGCACAGCGCATTGAACGTTAAAAATCCACAACTACACGATGTATCTGGAGGTGTAAGTGTGTGTGTAACTGTGCAGACGTGTGTGCGAAAATGTCTGTGTGTCTGTGTGTGTGACGGCGTTTGCATACTTGCATACTATGTCTGGGCGCCGCTGAGTATTATGAATTTGTGGTTTAATTTGACGTCGTTTGGGAGAGCTTCGAAAATTGAATTTATTCAATCTTTTTCCTTTGCCAGGCATTCAGTACAGCTGTCGTATCGTAAATCTAATTTCAAGTCTACACAGTTAACTCTCAACACTCAAGTCTCCACTTTTCATAATCATTTCAACTCTTGTCCCCACTGAGGCCTTGCTTCTCTGATATCTAAATTTCCCTATCTGTCTCTAATCTACACTCAATTCTCCACATGCGTATAAGCATTTATCTCCATTTATCCATTTGGTTTTAAATTCAGAGATATTTCCGGGACGCTGCGGTAGAAACATTAATCATAATCATAATGAAGTCTCCAAAATCAATTCTACACCATATAGTCCACACATTCAATCGAGTCTACTCAATCGCGTGTCTACATTCGAACAAGTCTCCACAGTCGGCCCTCTACATTCAATTCTTTACAATGAAGTCTCCATAAAAAAATACGTATAACCAACTCTTCCTTAGCAAGTCTCCACAGATAAATTAGAGACTAAAATAGAGATCCTCAATCAAATTTTATTAATTATGTCTTCACACATAAGTCCCTACGACTTTTCATAATCTTATCATGATATTCAGTTGCCTCAATGAAGTCTAGGCATGCAAGTACCCAAAATCAAGTCTGCATACTCAACTCTCCAAAATGGACTCTACATAGTCAAAACTGTATAATAAAGTCTTCAGTGCTGTATATGATGGCATTCATACCATCTATGCTGTTCGGCTTTAAGTCAAGTCTCCAAAAAGAAGTTATTAAAATCGAGCTAGTTACAATGAAATCTCTACACAAAACGACATCAGCAGACGCATCTCTAATATAGTTTCGAAGTAGTTCAGTTCTAATAGCCTTAATTTAATTAGGAAACTATTTTAAACTTAACATTCACAACGAGTTTAACATATTTAGCTTTACATAAAATGAACAAAATTTCCAACTATTCTGAAAAAGAGTTTCATTTGGAGAGTGTATTCAAATTGCCACCATTTAGAGTTATTTACTCTGCCCTGCGCATATATTTGGTGATACTTTTCGAGCTATTTGGCAACAAAAGTTTGTGAAGCGTAAAATGTTACGGCTGGGCACATGGAAGCTTTGCCGGCAGCCATACGATATTTTTATTTGCACGTCGGGGACATTTGAAATTCCAGTTGTGAGATGGCTCATTAAGCAGCAAATACAAGCCGAGCCACGAACCAGCTGCACCACCTGAGCAGCTGAGAGGACGCAGTTGTTGTTGTTGCTGTTGTTGTTCGTGTCAAGCAGCTGTGTCAAATGCTAATTAAAATCAAGCGGCATTCGCTTGTATAAACAGATAACCTAACATCGAGGTAGAGTCAGGGGGGAGGAGGGGCGTTGCGCGTGGAGCAGGTGAACTAAAATCAGAGGACAACGTTGGGCGCCAGCGCTAACGCCATCATCATCATTATCCTTGTCATCGTCAACAGCAATCAAGATAAAAGATAAGTTAAATGCCGAGTGGGCAGGCGAGGACGAGCCGGCTCGCTGGGAGAAGGAGCTGAGCTGAGCTGAGCTGAAGGAAGGGTCCTGCAGCCTCTCTAGCTACAGCTGCTGCTTGTTTGTTTTGTAATAAAGTCCTGGCCAGCTACCTCTCTCTCCCTTTCTCCCTCTCTCTCTCTCTCTCTTTCTCTCTCTCTATCACTCGTTTCGCATCAAAGCAAACTTTGAGCTGCTTTCGGTTTTTCGGCTAGTGATTTGGACGCTTGATTGCTTTCGCTCATTCCCATTTTGGCAGGCAGTACGTGCGAAGCACCAAAGGACACGCTCCTGCATAGCTATGCCCTATGTGCGACTATATGTGTATGGGTGTGCATGTTAATTTCCATCTGCCTGATTGCGGGGGTGTCACTCTCCATATCTCTTCCTCTCTCTCTCTCTCTCTCTCTCTCTCTCGCACACTCTCTATCCGTCACTCTTTCGATCCTTTCGTCCGTCCCATAACAACACGTTCCTCTCATAATTTGGAGTGAAAATTTTCAATTAAACTTAATTGCATTAAAAGCGAAGGGTTCAATCTGTCGTTATAGTCATTCGAAGCCACCCCAGCCCAGCCCTGTCGCTATTCTGTTACCCTAACCCCATTGTTGTTGTTGTTGGGTTTTACTTTTTAACTTGTGCCCTGCCCAGGCATTCATTAGGGGATAGCTCCACTCAATGCTAGTTGTTGCTTTTTATGGTCTCTCAACTTTTTATGCTGCAATAGGTTTAGCTTTTTTGTGGGCGTTTTAATGGGCGTGGGCGTGACTGTAGACTGCACTCGTTAAATATTGTCGATTTACATTCTTAACTCTCGTATTTACTGTGCACTCAAAAGTCAATTTAGTTTTCCATATTCATAAATTCGAATTAATTTGTCAGTTTGCCCTTACAAATTTCATTGCTTCATATTTTTTGAGGTTAATGTGAGTGATATAATTTGTAAGGGATAAAATTTAAGTGTAGCGCTGGACTTTTTATAGCGCTGTGTAGAATAGAATTGCATATATTGTAGAGATGTTGAGTAACAGAAGCTTAACAGCTTTGGCTTTACGTTTATTTTTACATGA
Organism: Drosophila arizonae; assembly: GCF_054131065.1. Taxonomy (NCBI): domain Eukaryota; kingdom Metazoa; phylum Arthropoda; class Insecta; order Diptera; family Drosophilidae; genus Drosophila; species Drosophila arizonae. The sequence continues at coordinate 3,738,904 of NC_142923.1, forward strand.
TTATGTTATGGAATGAAATGTTAAGTTAATTCTGTTATGGAATTTTAGCTTGTTTACTGTAATCATATTATGTTTAGAGATATTTGACTTGCGACTAAATTTATATAGCCCCTTAATAGATCACTTATTCCCATGTTTAGCTCAGTTGAGTTATGGCCAACTCAAGGAACGAGGACTATGCTATGCAGCACAAAGAGTGCTGAAAACGTGGCACTCATTTGGTCAGCTATACAGTAAGCACTTTAGCGACTTCTCTTTCCCATTTCGCCACCTTTCTCCCGCACTCTCTCTCTCTCTCTCTTTCTCGCTCTGTCCCTCAACACCTTCGGTTGAAAAACCACTTTGGGTGCCTTCCACTCGATGTAAGCGTCAAACAAACGTTCTACTCGGCTTTTTGTTTTGTCTACTCTTTGTCTGTCTGTCTGTCTGTCTGTCGCTCTGGCTCGGAGTGTGTGTGTGTAAATTGCAACACATAAATCTTTGTGACAAACACCCAACACACACACACACACACACACACAACATACACTTCAAAAATACAATAGAAGTGATGCGACAGCCATTTTTCAAAAACAAAACACAGCGCAAAAAAGAAGTAAAAATAAAACGAATTGAGAATGGGCAAAAAATGGGAATGAATCATGCTAAAAAAAAGTCGCATTCTGCTTCTTCTTTAAACAAAAAAACAGAAAGAAGCAGGCTAAACGCATGATTGTCTTAATGGCTTCGACATGTTTGCAAAACGACTGTCAAAAGCAGGCGAAGGATCTCCGACTCACACATGGAAATCACAGTTGAGTTGAGCGAAAAAGAAAAGGAGACTCGCCTCTGTGCGTGTGTGTGTATGTGTGCGTGTGTGCATGTGTGTGATTGTGATTGCCTGTGTGTGCTTGTGTCTTTTCGATTTCTCGCATTGCTCTTCATGACGTGCGTCAGCATTGAATGCGACTGCCACACACTTGAGCTCCAGCTGCTGGGCCCAGTCTCCCCTGCCCACCCTCTTCAGGCAGCAGCCAACATCCTCTTCCGTTTGACAGAAAAGTCACTCAGTCATGCAGCCGCAGCACTTGATATACACTGCCCAAAAAACACAAGTACCAGCCGCCTATACACACACGCACACTTAGGCATGCGCGACATGCGTTTTGTTGGGGGTATTCCCTCATCCTGCTATTACTTCTCCAACTCCAACTCCTTCTCCTTCTCCATTTCCTCCTTCTACTCAGTTTTTTCTTGTCAGTTGGCTGGCAAATTGAATTTCTCACCTGAGCGCCTCGCAACCTGTCTGCATGTCTAATTATCGTTATCGATATCGCGTATACGCACAGTTAGCCTCTAAGCTGTGCTTTTTTAACCCTCGTTAAGCAAAATCGAAATTAACGCTTTTGTGCATTTAGTTCACAATAAGCGAAAAAGCAGAAAAAGGACACTTTTAAGGCATCGCCCGCTGTCCCCTCTGCCAGCCCCCCTCCACTCTCTGATTTTGCCTATGAAGTTATTAAAAGTAAATTAGGGTTGTTCCACACCAGCCAAACGAAACCAGAAACCATGTGGGTGGGTTGGGTCTGGCTGCTTTAGGTGGCTTGTCAACGCGCATTGTCCCTTTCGCATTGCCAAGGGTTGCGTGTCTCATTGTTGTCGTTGTTGCTGTTGTTGCTAACTTAATTGTCAACATGGGAATTTTTAAGCTAAACAACAACTTGGATAGTTTAGCAGATAGCTATATGCATGTGTGTGTATGTATGTTTGCATATCTCTATCGCTCACTCCACACATGTACATATATTTTCGTGTGTGTTTATGTATGTCTGAGATTTACGAGGCAAAGTTTCAATTATTTTCAGATTTGTTTAATTATGCGCCTGCCTTCACTCAACTACAAATTGTTTTTTAAGTGTCTGCGACGAGAGTCTTGTCAATCAAGGCTTAATTAAGAATGCGTCTGCTGTATCTCAAAGACGTCTCAACTATCTAGCGTCGTTTTGTCAGTGGATACTCTGCACACATCGTGTGCACTCTTCCTGCTGTTTACGGAAGTCGGCATGAAATAAAAGTTGTATAAAATTTTTGCATACAATTAAGTGAATTGAAAAAAATGAAGAAAATGTTCTTAAGATTTTTGATGAGATTTCCTTTTCTCTGCCACTTTCCACCCCTCCTGCTCCTATTACCATCTCCACCTGTATAACTATTATTATAGAATATTTCATCCCAATATTGCATCTCCCCCCTATTTCTGCACCTCTCAATATTCCTCAATTTCTGTTGCTCTATATCTCTCTCTATCTCTCTATCTCTCTTCCTCCCCCTATTAATCTTCCTATCTCTCCGTCTCATTTCCCATTTTCAGTCTCATATTCGTATACTCTCATTCACGTGCTAATATTCTCATATACCCTTATTCACATATTCTCATATTCGCATATTCTCTTATTCTCATATTCCCATATTCTCATAATCTCATATTCTCATATCTTCTCAAATTCTCATATTCTCATATTCCATATTCTTTTATTCTCACATTCTCATATTCTCTTAGTCTCATTTTGTCATTTTCTAATATTCTCTTATTCCAATATTTTCATATTCTCACATTCTTACACTCTCATATTCTCATGTTATTATACTCTCATATTCGCATATTGTTATATTCTTATATTCTCACATTCCCTTATTCTCATCTTTTCACGTTTCCCATTCCTAACATCCCAACTATCCTTTCATATCCTCAATCTATACTTTCTACCTTTGAATAGAGCATCGAGTGCAATAGCTGCTGTTCCAATCATGCACAAAGCTGCCCGCAGATGAGTTGACAAACAGTAGAAAGGGGCTATACGGGTGCAGGGCGGAGGCTGTTTGAGTGTCGTTCGAATGGGGCGTGGCATGCGCACACCTTTGAAGTGCAACAGCCGCGAGCAAAGTTGAAAAGTGCGCTTGTTAACAATCCTTAATTGCTGTTGTTGTTGTTGTTGTTGTTACTGCTGTTGCCGTTGCCTCGGGGGCCTGGCAGGAGGACAGGCATGTCGACAAGGACGACAATGACGAGTGCAATTATACAAAAACTACTTAGGCGCGCATCCTGCCTGGCAGGCAGGCAAGAATAAGAAGAAGAAGCAGCAGCAGCAGACGAAGATGCAGAGGAAGCCTTGAGTCGACAGGACTCGACTTGACGGGACTCGGCGTGAGTCCTTGCTGCTGCTGCTGCTCCTGACAAACAGGCAGCGCAACAAAATTGAAAGAAAATTCACTTTCGTGTTGTAAATTTGTAAACATCCTTGAAAAAATAGCTAGCAGGCAGACTCAAGAGCTGAATTGTTAACGTCGATGGCAAGAGGAGTGGAGCTGCAGCAGCAGCAGGAGGAGAAAGAGGAGGAAGACGATGCGGCAGCTGGAGCTGCTGATGACAGCCGCAATGCAATTTGCAGCTGCATTTCTCACCAGATCCCAGCATAGGCACACACAGTGAAGCACTTTGCCAATTATCCATTGGTAACCAGGCGAGCTCCTGGCCAACAACAACAGTTGGCATTAAGTCAATAAGCGCATTGTGCTCAAATGTACATAAAATAAAGCTCGACTCGGAGCCGAGCTGGAGAATGCCATTAAATTTCGTCTGCTCATGTGTTTGGCCGGACAACAAAGCCGATTTATGCCCAATTGGATTTGCTGCTAAGAGGCACAATTCATGTTTTTATGACCGGATGCCTATTACGTGGGATTCCCTACACAGCGAATTTTCCTGCTTTGCTCTGCTTGTTCTTTCTTTTTTAATAAATATAAAATGTCCAGCCAGACAAAGCTGCGAAGCAAAGAAAAGGTGAGTTCACGCACACCCACACACACACGCACATACAGACGCAGCCAGACGCGCACACAAAGTCAAGTCCGGCAGGTCCTTTCGCCTCAGTTTCTTTTCACAAAAGGCAGCGTGTCCGTCTGCCCGTCTGTTCGTCTTGCTTGTTAAAAAGCTCAAGTTTTATGGCCTTCTCCTTACGCTCGGCTGGTCGAAATGTCCAACAGGCCTATCAATAGAAATTGCCAGGACACAGGGCGAGTGGAGAGAGGCGAGCCTGACAGCAGTCCAATCTGTTGGCTTGACATTTCCTTCGCGTTCATCATCATCGCCTGCTGACATTGATAAATTATGCAGGCAACAGCTGAGCACAGCTAGAAAAACATCCTCAGCTCAAACTTGGACGCGTATCCTTTGCGTCCTTTAGCAGGCTGTTGCGCTCTTTGACGGCCTTGCCGAGATTTCTCGGCCAGGCCTAAAAGGCAATGAGTTGGCAAAAATTATGACTCCTTGCCGTTAAGTCATAAAAGTGTATATATATATATATGTATATACATATACACATATATATCAACGTTGGTAGAGTCGCAAGCAAAGGGTTTGCCCTTTGGCATTTAAAATTGAAGTTGCTTTTTTTTTTGTTGATTGTGCAAGTGGAATAAGTGGTTCATAAAGCGCTCTCACATTGAGACTGTTAAAGCAGGCTATAAAAATATGATATATGAGAAATATGAGAATTTATTAAGGCTGGGAAAATTATATTTAACTCTTTGCTAAGTGGACGTACTTGAAATCGATATGCTTATACCTACTCGCATATTGCATTTATGTATATAAATAAAAAATATCATTCAAAGATGGAAGGGCTATATATATGTTATACATTATGTTATACACATTAAAATACATCACCCATAAGGGTGGTGGGGTGTTGAAAACTGTTATACAATTTCCATACAAAATCATCATATACTCAAGTGAACTATTCGAGCTATGTCCATGACTTTTATACTTTAATAACTAATGAGTAGAGTTTATACTTGAGAAAAATCAGAACTCTTACGAAATATTAATATAAAAATGTATAACAGTTTTCCTAAATGTCTAACAGTTTACCTAAATGTATAACAGTTTTCCTAAATGTATAACAGTTTAACTAAATGTATAACAGTTTTTAGAAAGTCTCTATGCATTTGCAAGGAACCTTTTAAAAACTGTTATATATTTGGAAAAACTGTTATTCTTTTTTGTAAGGATGATAAAAAATAAAAGTATTATTAAAGCTTGTGCTCTTCACTAATACATGTATGTATGTATAACTAAAATTTTAGTGACGATAACTGTTATACACTCAATATGAGTGAGGAACTCATTGTAAGTTGACCAATGCTATATATATTAAAATATAACAACTGTTATACGCACCGACTAAGAGCACTTTGTACTGACTATGTTTAAAGTTAATTAATGCAGCACTCACTTTAGATTACTTTCCGCTTATCACTCAGGATAAATATTTGCTCTACTCTCACGCCAATAGCAACTACTCAAGTATTCCCATTGTAATTTGCTATTCCACTCAGCAGCTTGAGGGACAAACAAGTCTCTTTCTCGACTACTTCAACTACTGCGCTCATAAATTCATAACCTACATTTAATATTTGAGCGAGTTTTCTTTATTTTTTTTTTTCTTTCTCTCTGTACTTTACACTCAGCTGGTTGTAAAAGCTGCTCGCGCTAAAGCCCTGCAATTTTCGTCGTGAATTGACAACTTTGACATAATTGACTGCAGGCGAAACAGAGGGAGAGGGAGAGAGAGAGAGAGTGAGAGTGAGAAGCGACAAAGGAAGATGTTAAATAAAATCATAACAACTCATAAACACCGCTAGTCCTTCGGCAGGTCCTTGACGAGCGCAAAGTTCATATAAAAAATATTTAAAAACCGCACTCGACGATAATGAGCGCGTCAAAGGCGATGATGCCGCGACAATGTTTTTTTTTTTTTTTTTTTTGTATAACAATTTCATAATACATTTAGCATCTCTTACTGGTCTTTCGCATCTTCTTCGTATTGCTGCACATCGCTGGCCCTCATCTTCATTAGCACATTAAAATGTCAATGACACTCGCTGCAAAGGGTCGAAAAGGGTAAGCATTCGAAAAATGCGCGCGGCTACGAATTACAGCGAGCTGTCGCAGTCTATGACAGCTACAGTGTCGCCTCGGCCAGACAGACGAGCGGACGGACAGACGGACAAGCGGGTGGACAGACAGTCGCGCCAGGCAGCTTGGCGTGCGCATTCTCCAACACGGACATGAATTCTTAAAACCCTCCAGTCGGCGGTCATTTAATGCTTTATGATTTACGCTGGCGCCAGCAACAACAACAATAACAGCAAATACTTATATATACAAGTAAATATATATAGCCTTATATACACTCAAAAGAATATGTTGAGCACTTGTTTATGTCCGCGCTGTCGCTCCCTCGCGAATTTTACAACACTCGAAAGGGGCACATTAAATATGTCAAGCAGTTGAATATGGACCTCGGGGAGGGAGGGAAGCAATTTCTGTTATTTGATTTGAGCTTATTACAGCCAAAGATTTGACACAATTTATAAAAGAGATTTTAATTGGGGTCGTAAAAATACGAAATTGTAGCGATAAAAAAGTTAAGGGAACTTACGAAGAGCAATCCAACATGATAAATAAATTGAGAAATTCTACAGATTTATTTAATAAATGAAAAATAAAAAATAAAATTTTTTGAATTATAAAATATATACATATATTATTGCTGAATAAATGAATGAATGTTTTTTCTGTGGTCCAATGTAATGAAGCTTGATATTCAATTGACATCAGTCACAAATCCGAATAATATATCTATTATATTTGTCTATTTAATTAATTTGAACTTTTTACATAATCATATATTTCAGCATAGTAAAATAAAAGGAGTATTTAGGAATTTGAATTACTTGTCTATTTGATTTTACATTCTGTGTTTTTGTCATTCCCATTTGCACTCTAAGGCACATTAAGTGAAGGTCCACTCTAAAGTTTAGCTACGCCTTGGCAGCTGCTACACAAAGTAAACTAAAGCAATTCATTAGACGGCTATTGCGCGCTTGTGTTGTTGTTTGTTATTGTTTGTTGTTGTTGTTGCTTGTAGCTGTTGTTGTTGCTGTTGGCCTAGTTTTGCGCATAATGGCATGAAATATGATGTTTTTATGTGGCCTAACACACAAAGGCTCAGCGGGTAATCATATCAAGCAGCGACCGGATTAGCCCAACAGGAACACGAATTCCCGTTGATAGGCATTGTCCTTATTGTCCTTAACGCTATTGTTTTTCTTGCTGTTGCTGTATTTGTTCTTGTTGCTGTTGCTGTTACCGAGAAGTGAAATCACTTAATTAACTTAATCAAAATATTGCCATTATTTGTGGCGCTGCATAATTGTGCTCAGAGTCCTGCATATCTTTTGTTTGCACACACGCAGGATATGCTAGTTAAATAAATAAATGTTCGTATTGCTAATGATTTGTTTGAATTGCATTCTCCTCCTCTCACTCTCTCCCTCTCTCACTCTCTCTCTATTTATTCTATTTGTATTATGACAGGCATCGAACTGATGCACAAATTAATTAAAATTTTCGCCCTTCAGCAGTTGTAAACTGCCTTAAGGTAAATAATAAAGAAAGTTTCTACACTGAATTATTTCACTATACATTCTTATAAGATTTAAAGCTTTAGTTTCATAAGTACTTGATCTGATTAGTATGAAAATTATTTGAAGTAAAATAAATTGATTATAATTTTAATTATTCAACGAACAGTTTTAAGTGAAATTTTAATTTATAGAAATAAATAAATATATAACAAATATATAATTGTTTAAAAATCTTTCTTTGATAAAGTGAATAAGCTAAAAATATCTATAAATCATTTAAAATAATAAATTAACAATAAAATTGTTTTTTTATCATTTTTATGCTCTCCACACCAACTTAGGTTTCTTGCTTGCTTCGAGAAATATTCTTTTATTTACTTATTTACCCCTTTTAATTGCTCCACTAATTAAGCTTTAATTACTTCATTTATATCTCTAATAAACTGCATAACAGAATGTTCCGTCAACAATGTTTATTGACTTATTTTCTTCGAATACCTTTGCCAATATAAATTCGTTACAAATTTGGCATTTCATCCCAAAAAAGGGTTAACTGGCTGCAAAATACTTTGAGAGCCTATTACGGAAATAACAAGGCAAACATATTAAAGATAACTGGAAAATGTTCCGTCTTTTATTAAGCGAGCCGAAATCCTATTAGGAGCCCAACTTTAAGGCCCTACATAAAATAATTGTAACCCTTTTTTACAGTAACTTAACACACGCACACACACAGAAGCATAGTGATATATGTGTGCTGTCTGCGGCGCATTGATACCATAAAATGAGGGTCAGATGGAGGTGGGCGTGGCAACATTTCATGCCACTTATCAAAGGCAACAATTTAGGTTAAATACTCATTAATATTCCGGTCTGCGAAAGTTTTTGCCAAATAAATTTATGCCAGCCGCAAGGCACAAGACGAAACAACAACAGCAGCAACAGGAAAGAGAAGAGTAAACGAGTGAGCAGCAGGCAGGAGAGGGAGAGGAGACACTCACTCAGACACACGCACCGAAATTAATTTGGCCAACGGGTCGAATGTGTGCCTTAGCCTACTTTTAGGCCAACTTCAGCCGAAGCGAACTTTGTTTCGCATGCAATGTAAATGATAATTGGGCCCAATGTCTGCTGCCAAATGAATAATTTATAAATTAAGCACAAGCAAACTTGGCAGCAACACAAAAAAAAAAAAATCATAATAATAATAAAAAGGGAGAAAAATGAATAAAAATAAAAATATAAAAGCAAAGCGGAAGCGCATTTAATTTGCTTTATTTGATGCTCCGAGCTGCGAGCCACTAAAATGCCAATAAATTTGCCGAAACAACAATTTATTGCATACTTCGAGGCGAGTGTGTCTGTCTGTATGTGTCTATCCGTGTGTGTGTCAGCTTTTAGCTGCGATTTATTTATTTACCGCTCCATGGTGAATTTCTCGCGGCTCTGATAAAATTTTTGACATGCCAAACGAGTCGAACTGGTAGCTGCCCACACAAAATGACAGGATATTATTCAATTGAATTCGCTTTACATGCATGAAACTACAAAAATAATGAAAAACGAAGATGAAACAGATTGAGCCACTGCTGCTCGAACAATAGATATGCTATAAAGCTAATTGAAAGTTTTTTGTGCAGCTGATTTAAATATATGAATACTAGATATATATCAGGTTAAGAGACGTAACAGTTAAGTCATATACATAGAGGCTTGAGGCTTAATTCTCTGTTTGTTGATGAATGTTGCCTTGACTAAGTTGGAGCAGAGCGCTTTAATGAAAGAGTCAAGTTATGGGCTTGTAATTCTATTCCTAGAATTCTAAATATACGAAAGAGCGCAACACATTTATATTCCTTAAGGTTTTTGAGGAATGGATTGTTATAACAAAGTATATTTACTAAAAATATTTTAGTAAGAAAAAATAAAATTTTATGTTTATCAATACTTCAAGATATAAAAAAAAAAAAAAAAAAAAAAAAAAAATAGTACCATAAAATATAAAAAATTATAAACAGCATAAAAATATTTTACTAATCAAATAATCAAAATAGTAATTAGCAAAAAAAAATAAAAATATATATATTATAATTATATTTTATTAATAGAGAAAGATACTCAACTAATATAAGGGAAATAGAATAGCAATTATAATATATTCGGCTAAAAGCATGTGTGTAAGAGACTAATAAAATTAAAAAAATATATATACGTAAAAAATAATATATAAATAAAAATAACAGTCAGGGATATGGATATATATAGATGAACTAAATCGACTAAGCGAACCACTAAATGAGTTGATTTGATTCTTATTTTATGATTTTGATCATAGACCCAAAGTATTTATTTGCATCCTAGCTCATCATACCTTCAGCACACAGTCGCAGATTGCAGGGTATGTTAAATTGTTCCACATTTATATGATGTGCCAGATGATTGCAACAAATGTGCGGTAAAACGCTTTTGTTTCATGTCGCTTCATTTTCGCTTTTTTGTTCGATTCAGTTTGGTTCACTTGATCCGCGGAGCGTCGCACTATTAACGTGGCTATATTTATATATGTATGTACATATTCATTTTGGGGCTTATTAAATGCGCATATTTTATGCAACGGGCCATCAAAAAAAAAAAAAAAAAAAAAAAAAAAGAAAGAGATACGAGACCAAACAAGAAAACTCATTCATAATTTGGTTTGCCCTCGGGCCACAACTCCAACTCCAACTCCAGCTCCAGCTCCAACTCCAACTGCTACTGCCGATGCGATGGGTAGCTTGTTTCGATTTTTTTGTTCTCTTCTTTTCGGTTTCTGTTTTTGCTCCTTTTGCCTAATTTGTTTGAGTTGTTAGGCAGCGAGTGGGTTGGCAAGGGCATGGTAGGGACTGCCAGGGGGCGTGGCAGCCCAAGAAAACTGAGTGCGGAAATTGTTTTGTGGCTGGCAAAAGTTTTTCGTATGAAAAGCAAGCAAATAAGTTTATTTGAGCGCAAGTAAATGAATGTTAAATAAAACCTAACTAGGATAAAGACAGAGAGAGAGAGAGAGAAAGAGAGAGAGAGGGAGAGAGGCAGACAGAGGGAGAAGAACATGGTGTAAGAGAGATCTCTTCTAAGACAGTTAATCAATACATTAGCTCATAACTGTAACTTAAATACTTGACTAGTTACTTAAAGCAAATATAATTATCAGTGGAACTTTGTTGAGTGGCTTTGCCTCGTGATGAGGAAAAACATACGGAGAGATGAAAAGTTCCAATCAAATTATTTATTTATGTGTACGCAGTAGGAGAAGGCATTAATTTTCAATTAATATTCTGTAGGGAAATATTGTGGGAGACTCGGAGTTTTAGTGAGATTGTCAGCCAATAGAAATAAAGCTACATATTTATCGGAAAGTATTTGAAATATATATAGAAATTTGTAAAATAATATTAACTGTACATAATCTTAAAAAAAAAATAAATAAATAAAATAAATATTTTACAAATTGCTCATATCAAAAATATTTCAAACAATTATTTCAAAGCATATTTTTTAGTATAAAAAATAATTATAAAAGAAATATAATAAATCTATAGAATTAAAATAAATATACATATCGATTTAATATTATTTAACAATTTTGTTATGCCTTTTAATTTTCCTTTTTACTTATTTCAAATAATTTCAAATTTTAAATAATCTTAAATACATCAAATTCTCCCATTCTATGCTCTTAACCGTTCGATATCATCTCGAATATTTCGCTATAGAAATCGTCCTGGCAGGATGCTAAAGCATACATTTGCCTATGCTGGCACTTGGCAACACCTTAGCGCTTTTCACCTGTAGCACCAACATCAATAATAATACCGAGCAAAAAAGACCAGAGAGAATAAAATGCTGTGCGTTTCAAAAGTTTCTTTTTCGATTGCAAAACTTTTGCCACACACTCGTATGCACTTGGAGGCCAGTCGGTCTGTTACCTCAGCTAAATGCACCTCATTACTGTGCCACGCACACCCACACCCACACACACACACACATACGTACACAGTTGTGTGTATATAATAAATACTCATATGAGGCATTTTCTATGGCATATTTGCAATTGCAGCAGCACTTGAACAAATGTGAGAAACTGCACTTGAACAGCTGCTGCTGCACAAACAGAATGCCCAAGCAAACACATACACTAACCACACACATGCACATACTCACACATAGTGAATACACTTGGAACATGGTCTTACCTTGTGCATAGGTCCACTTCAGCAGTATAACGATGAATACGAAACGTAAATCCATTTTACAATTTTTTACAGTATTTCGACTCGAGATAAAATGGCTAAAAAAGCGTTGCAAAAGCATTTATTTGCTTGCCGCACACACACACATAGAGCCGCACAAAGGATCGCCGAGGATATGAGGTTTTTTCTTTTCTCGCTCTCGCTCTCTCCCTCTCCCTCTCCCTTTATTTTGATTTATTTTATTTTTTTTGCTTTTTGTATTTCTACAAGTATTCGTATTCAATTTTTATTGCAAGTTTCAGCTGCAAGTTTGCAACTGGCCGGCATTCGCAAGGCGCTCACACACATACACACACACACGCATACGCGCACGCATTGCACACGGTTGTCTGGGGAGGGGGAGTGTGTGTGCTGGCACTTTGCTTAAATGCTTCCGTTTCCGTTTGCTTTTGCGTTTCCGTTAGCCACCAAAATCTTGCGGCTGCCACCTGGCGGCCAATTGAGTTTCGCATGTTTGCGACGCCTCGCAAATTAAATAATTAAAGTACGCGCACACACATACACTTATGCTCACATACACTCACACACACACAACCGAACTGCCCAAAACGAAACGTTGCCAAAAAATTGTTTGTTTATTTATGTTTCCTTTGCTTAGATTTGCTCAGCCTAGCTTTGCTTATTTTCTGTCTTCTGTCTGTTGTTTGCCGTGCGGCAAGTGGCAAGTGGCAAATGGCAGCCTTTAGGCGCGTGGCATGCTCCAAAAACCGTTAACCGTTGGCGGCAGTAACCAAAACTCAACTGAATGCCAACGGGACAACCGTTTACAGTTATGCCTGCATGCCTTCCTATCTGCTTGCCAGCACCCCTCCACCCACCACTGCCGCTCCCCCCTCGCGCACCAATCCGCCCAGTGGTGAGTTTGGCCAACTTCGTTCGCTTCGCTTCGTTCGCTTCGTGCGGCATGCAACATTCGGAGTCCGAGCGGTAAACAAATCAGCTGTTCGCCAAGCTAGAAACTTCCTGTAAATGTTGTAAATTTAAGCAAATTATTAGCTATATTTATTCGACAAACCATAGCAAAATTAAAAATAAATACATAAGTGCTCTAAGTGCATTGTAAAAAAAAAAAAATAAATAAGTAAAGACTTCCTAAAATTTTAATCAATGCAAGATATTTGAAAATAAATGTAAAGAATATTACAAAAATAAAAAATAAATAAATAGGTAATTTGTTATTTGGAACACCATTTTTAAATAGTGCAAATATAATTTTGTCTCTATAGATAATATAATTTTATTTTATTTATTTATTAATTATTTAATTTTGTTTTTAATTTTTTTATTTTTATTTTTTTTTTTTTATTATAATATATATTATTTATTAAAAAGTAATTTTCTAAAATTGCTTATAATTGATTTGAATCTAAAAAATGTTCTTCAAATTTTAAGCTAAATATATTTTAGATTCATCGAATTTTATTATTTATTTATTTATGTTAGCTAAAATTAAAAATATCAGCACATATTGCATTTAAAATGCTTTTAAAATTCGCATTCATCCAGCTAAAATCCATATCATATATGCTACAATTTCCTTATCAGCAGTTATTACTTCCTATTAACTGCCACGCTTCGGTTTGTTTATTATCAACAGCGGGCATAAACAACATTTGTTGCTGAATTCCGCCGGCTTTAGGGAAATTGTTGAGTCTGCGCACTGCCTCGAAGAGTAACACAATGTTGTTTTTCGGAGTTCGGAGTTCTTCAAATTCCGTTGCTCTCAGTGCTGACAAATCACAAAATCCGGAGCGCATTTCTATACTCAGAGAGCGAGAGAGAGAGAGTAAGATAGATTTTGCTGCAAAAGTAACGAGTGGAAATTTTGAAAATATGTGGCTGATGAAAAAACCGTTAGATGCCAATACATGCACTATAGCTTGAGTAATATCTTGAAATAAATTTAAATAAAAATACAGAAAACTGAAAATAATTAGATAAATTAAGTTAAAATTGGAGAAATAAATTTTTTTTAATAAATCTTATAATGGTTAAAGGTATATTATGCAAATTTATTGTTCAAAAGTTTTAAATCTTTTAATGATATATTTAAAATTAAATTTTTGCAATAAAATGGAAATTTTCATTTTTTTTTAATAATTTTTGTATTAAAATAAATATTAGTATTTTTTGTTTGAACAAAATATACAAAATAATATTTGGTGTATTCATAAATTGTAAAAATTTTAAAAATAATTTTTCTGAATTTTATAAATTTTTAAAAATATTTAAAAATACGATTATATTGATTGGTATTTTCTATTAAATTTTATAATTGCAGTGTTTTTAACGGACTGCATTTTCATAGTAATTCTAGTTTATACAATATTAAATATTTCATTTATATTAAATGTATAAGTTCTGCTTTCAGCTTAAAAATGTGTCTTAAAGTAAAAATACATTACAACTCCAGCAAAAACAAATTTAATCACCTGCACTAGGTAAACTCTCAATCAATCTCAAACTTTTTCTGTAGCTTTAGCTTCACTTCGAATAGCACTCTTTTCTAGCCATTTCACATCAGCTTAGAGCCCCGCTTTCAGTTTGTCGCCCTCAATGTCCCATTCAGTAATTGATTCGATTGATATAGCCACATAGTTGGCCCAGTTAATTGGAATCTAATGTCATTTCCATTATGTCCAGCACAAGAACCACAATCAAAATTAGCCCCAGCGGCTGTGGTTGCGTTTTAAAGCCCCACGAACGAGCCGAGCCAAGCTAATCAGAGTTCCCCTTGGCCCACTACAAAGTGCTGAGGGGAGTGTGGAGAGGGTGTACACCTGCCTGGAGCTACATAAACAACAATTAAAACGTTACAAATTACACGTACAAACACATCCTTCAAGGCGACAGAGTCGAAGGGAGAGCTCCATGAGCTATGCACATTTCTCAGGGATTTTCTACTTCTTTTCTATTTTGTTCTGCTCTGCTCTGCTCTGCTTTGCTTTTCTTTTCATGTTGCTCGTCTATTTTCTTCAATTATTTCCGATTATTGCAGGTAGAAACTTCAAATCCACATTAATTGCTATTTTACGTAGCTCGAGTCCCCGCGCCTCATCCAGGCACCAGCCTCCCTCCCCTCCCCTGGGTTCAGTGGCTTTAAAGTCGTGGCAGGAAAAATAACAAACCTGAGGTCAGGAACTGATTTTCCATTCATTTTCTTTACTTCGACTACATTTTTGTTTTGCTCTTGCGCTGCTTTTGCTTTCCTTCAGCTATGACTTGGGCTGCAAGAGCGAAAAGATAGAGAAAAATTACAGTGGACGACCCAGTCAAGCAAGTTCCATATACGAGAGGGTGGGCAAGCGCAAGGTAGCAGCAGGGGTTGTTAGAGGGCGCAGGAGCGGGGGCCGGAATGATAAACTGCAATTGAAGGACGTTGACTGAATGATAAATTACACTTGACAATGGCCGTTGGCAAACTCTGTGAGTGTGAGTTAGCGTGTGTGTGTGTGTGCGTTGTTGTTGTTGGTGTTTTAGCTGCGTAACGTGTGTATAGCATGTCCTGTCTGCAGCAGTCAACAGGAGCTGTTGCTGGCGTCCTGTCATAAGTTTACTTTTAATACAAAAGTTTTGCCCACTGTTGAAAAGTGATCACAATGATAATTACACAGGGCGCTCTGCTCGGCAGGGCAGGGGGTGTCGAGCTAAGCACCCTCCAAGATTTATGTGGCGGCATGTGCTGGTCAGCTAAACAGCAGCAGCAGCAGCAGCAGCAGCAGCAGCAGGCTCTACTGCGAAGGAGCAGAAAAAAGCCTGAAGTATGGCAGGCGAGTGTCGAGTGTGTTTTTGTCAGCTAAACAGGGGACCCACTTGAGGGGCAGTCAAGAGTTGGGGCCTGGGGTAATTATGATGCCTCGCTGCCTGGCTGGGAGCTGATGGGAGCCTTAGCCCAGTTTTCACTCATTAAGGATATCCGTGCAGGAAAACAATGCCAAACTCGAAACTTGGCTGCGAGACACAAAAGCCGTTACAATATTACCGCAGCCAAACACAAGAGGGCAACGCACACACACACACACACACACACACAGGCACCCACACACACACAGCCGCAATTTGCAACGCCTCCATTTCATGGAGCCTGGCTTTTAATGCATTTAGTGGCTGCGGTTTTTGCGCTCACTGTGTTTGCTCTTTGGCGCGCCAGAACAACAAAGCAGCACACGGACACACACACCCACACTCACACACCCTCACACACACACAAACAAAAACAATACAAATTTATTTTTGCAACCAAGCTCAGCTGCGGCAACTCCCCTCTCGCCCCGCCCCCTACCCATTCTGTGCGCACAGCCGGCGGCTGAGAACTTGAGCACGGAAGTTCCGGATTCGCAATTTCGCCTCACGGCCTCAAACTTTGCTCTGCGGGCGCTCTACAGGGTATCTAGCGAGTGAGGCGGGCCGAGGCGGGGCAGGGGAGAGTCAAGTAGAGATGCCTGTGCACTGGGCGGTAAGCCCAAAGCGTGTTAATTCGTTTGCTTTGCTATTTATGTTTTATTTTATTTTATTTTGCTTTGTTTTTTTGTTCTCTGCACTTCATAATTTCATTTAATTTTTTCTTTCATTTTTTTTTTTTTTTTTTTTTTTTGGTGTTTTCCGAATTAAAAGTTCTTATTCAAATTAAGTAGAGCCAGAGCTTTGCAAATTATGCCAAAAACTTGCAAGTTTCTTGATAAACCAAATTAAAAACTACAAAAAAATATGTGAACAGGCAACAAGTTTTGATGAGATTTTCGGTGACAGAAGGAGAGATCTTGGAGAGAGAGGGAGAGAGAAAGACTTTTGTAATAGTTGTGTACAAATGGTACTACATATTTAAAGAGTTGAAATTTTATGAAATTTATTTCGAATTATTTGTGCTGCCTTTTTAATTTATTTATTTATTATTAAGGAAACTTTTATTTTACAAATGTATTACGCATATGTGAATTTTGAAAAAATATTTATTTTTTATTTTATTCAATATTTTTTTCTATGGAAAATATGAATAATATGCTTAGATACTTGGTGATTAGTAATTATAAGATTGTTTTGCAATTTTCAACTTTAGACACCTAATCTGTTATTTTCAGGTTCGAAATAGATAAGAACAAAAATGCTTAAATATCATCTGCGCAGATTACACAGATTACGTTTTAAAAAGAAATTATTTTTATTTATTTATTTTTTATTTGATTATTTATTTATTTATTTATTTATTTTATTTTTTTTTTTTTTTTTCAAATAGCTTCAAACCACAGAAGTTAACTATTTATAAATGAATTTCTTGTAGATAATAAAGTTTAGAGGATTTTAGGTTAGTTAAGCTTAAAATTGTATTAAATATTTGACAAATATGCATGTTGGTTATTTGATAGTGAATGGATGCTTAAGTAACCAGAATTTCATGCTCTTCATCTTTTTATCAAGCATTTCAATAATTATATTTGTTGTGCAATAAGCACTCTGCACATATCTTTGCTCTCAACTTTCCAGGCTAAACTATTTATGAAAGTCTGACAAAATATCACATGAATCCCGAAAAAAAAACACACACACACACACACACACACACAAGAACAAGAGAAACAAACGCAAAGGTTTTTGCCCGAAAAAACTCTCGAGCTTTGAGTGTGATTGATTGCAAGTGAATGTAATTGAATAGCCGCAGCTACAGGAATGTGCACAAGAAGAAGAAGAGGAAAAACAAATATAAAAAGAAAGCGAAAGTTTTCACTTTCAGGTTCCAGACAGTTGCCAGACAGCGAGAGAGAGAGAGAGAGAGAGTGAGAGAGACAGCTGTCAGGGCAAATCAGCAAAATGCGGAAAAAGCATAAATAGCGAAGCGAATGCAAATGTGAATTCAATCTGACATTAAAAATGCAACGATTCGAGCTCATAAAAGCGACTGAGACAATGCAGCAAATCATAAAAGAAAGCCATCAAGAAGCAGCAGCAGAAAGGACAGCCAAGTGAAAGATACATTTGTATCTTAGGGGTTGCTCTCACAGCCACTTAGCTGCAACAAATCGGCAAATAAGTGGAAAATATTGCAGGCCACAAAATTGCCGGGCTTATCTCTACGGCTGCAGCTACAGGCTGTGCCAAGGGCCAAGGGCGGGTGAGCACACGGAGAAAGCAATTCCGATGACCTCTTTAAATATTAATACGACGTCTTCTGATTGCACTGGGAATTGTGATTGACTTTTTAGACCTCGAAATCAGCGACCGACCCTTTACAAGTCTCGCAGACACCCCACCCGAACTACTGCAGCCCCCTCTGCTAAATGCCAGCTGAGGGGAATCGTCTGCTCCTGCTGCTGCTCCTGCTGCTGCTGCTCCTGCTGCGGCAGATATCCAGTAGAAACAATTCAACTGGTTGCATCCCTGGGGACTGGCTGCAAATAAGAAAAACTTTGCACTTGAAAATGTCTTTTAGGCTAAAGTTTTGACAACTTTTCTTGCTATTTTGTTTTGTTTTTTTGCTTTTTGGCTTTTGTTTTTTGCTTTGCCTTCGATTGCACCTTTTGTTTGAATTAAAACAAATAAATTTTGTGGACTATTGTTAAATTTTGGATTTATTTGACAGCTCGATTTGCCGGCAGCCAATTAAAAGTATATACATATATACATACATACACACATATATATTCATATATAGAATTTTCACACAATTCATTTGCAGCGACAGCAGTCGTTGGCCACGTTTCCATTTTTCATTTGCTTTCATTTTGTTTTCTCAATTAAGCCAATAAATTGCGACACATGAAAAAATTTGACTCGCATCGAAGCAAAAATAAAAACATATAATTAAATAAAACACGAGTCGCGCAATTAAATGTGAATTTATTGAAATCAGTGCAGAAATTAGTTGCAAATAAACTGATAAATTATACAGGCAACAGGCAGCTGGATGATGGACTGCTGCATGCCCGCTAATTTAAATTAAAATTTAAGTGATTTGAGATTATGTGGAATGCAGAAATCTAAGGCTTCATTACTGTAAATAGCTAAATTAAAAAAAAAAAATTTATATCAAGTTGCTGCCTGTTCAACTGGTTGATTAATTGGTGACCTGCATGCAATCCAAAACCAAAACTTTTCCCGTATCAGATTATAGAATAGATTCCCAAAAAAAAAAAAAAACACCTGCTTAGACTAATATATGCCTATTTATACCCAAAACTTGATTGATGAGCAGTAATTGACAGACTGTTTGACAGGCTGATGGATTATAACGGCCTTCTTAATATACCATAATACCATTTTAAAGCAACTAATTTTTTGTGAAAACAGTCTCAAATATGAAATGCATTTTATTTAAAGTATAGCAAAGTAAAATATAAATGGTTTTTGAAAATATATATTCTTTCCTATTAGGAGGTACACAACTTGAGAAAATTATTGAAATTGCCTTCCTCTCACTAAGACCTTCACGACATACAGTGCATCGTTAGCTGTCCAGATGCTCCTCCTGCTCTGCTATTTCATTCTAAGAATCTTTTGTGGAAAACCTTTTTGATAAAGTACTTCTAGCTTTAATCTGAAATTTATAGAGCTAGAAGAGCTTTCATTCTAGCTAACAATAAGGTTTTCCACATACATTGATCATACATACATCCCGCCCTTCTACTCTAGACTTAAGTCAGATTTCCATTTGTTTAGTTATTTTTATGCCACATCATTTGACTACTATAAATTACAATATATGCAAATGTCCATAAAAGCCTATTTTAGCAGTGGAGTCTGAAATATTTTGCCTTTGTTCA
Organism: Drosophila arizonae; assembly: GCF_054131065.1. Classification (NCBI taxonomy): domain Eukaryota; kingdom Metazoa; phylum Arthropoda; class Insecta; order Diptera; family Drosophilidae; genus Drosophila; species Drosophila arizonae. The sequence continues at coordinate 3,758,417 of NC_142923.1, forward strand.
ATTTGCAATTTTTATTTTACTTTCTGGTTTTTGGAGGGGTTGCTAAATGAACATCGAATAGCTATGGTCGTAGAGCTCAGCGAACTGTCTGCCATTTGTGGATGGCACTTCAGTTTTTAGATGCTCTGGCAGCCCCATGCCACACACTCCCTTAATTCGCATACATGTATATATCCAGAGAGTTTTATGCCCACTTAATAGTTTTGTTTGTGCCCCGGGCCCAGGCAAATGACTAACCGAAAATTGGGAAGATGCTCGACTCGACTCGACTCGACTCGACTCGACTCGACTCGACTCGACTCGGGTCTGTTCTGTTCTGTTCTGCCTTGCCAAGTGCTTGGTAATTTATGGGCTCGAGCGTCAAAAGGCAGACGGCTGGCTACTTGACAGCCGCACACAAATAACCCCTGACACACACACACTCACACACACACATAGAGAGAGATGACTCTTGGTATGTATTTAGGTTTAAATTATATTAAACGTGCCAACGTGGCATGTGTCCCATCTCAAATAATGCTCGACGCTCGCTAGTTAAATGAGCAAATGTTCCAAGTTCTGGTTGCGGTTATCTGTCCAAATTGTTTTCATAATGGCACCTCATAGAGTACGTGTGTCCAACCGAGCCCCCACATCGGTCCACCCCTCTTAGCATATTCTGGGATGAGTCCAAAATAAAATGCACATTTATCATGAACTCCGCCTGCCTGCCACAGCCTCGATTTACATTTAGTGCATTGCGAATGTCAAAAGTTGGAGCTGAGCAAAGTTCTCAACACTTTTCCCCAAATATTAGCCAGCCAGCCAGCAGCCAGCAGCCAGCAGCCAACGGCCAGCGAGAGACCCCAATGGCCCAGCGGGTAGTCTAATTTAAATTGGTTTGTTTTGTCTGTGGGCATTGCGCTTTTTTTTACTACCAGCTACCCAACAATTGCGACACACACCCAACTAGTTTGAAAATACGCTCACAAAAGGTATTTGGGTTTCAATAAGCGGCATTACCTATGTGAACTGGAGTCTGCGTGCAGATATGTGGCTGAAATTTGGTAGAGCTGGTTATATTTAAGGCCTCATTGAATATGTATTGTAAAGGAACTGTTGGAGTAGGCATTAACAGAGATTTGAGCAGAGTTAGACATGATATAGGGTCTATATGAACCGTTTTGTAAGTGAATTCTTATGCCTGAAACTTGGTATGCTTACTTTATTCTGTGTACAATAAAAATTAATTTTTAAAGCAAGAAGATGATTGCAGTATTCCTGAAGCTATTGGCAGCATAAATTATGATATGGGGGTAATTTAAGAAGATCATTTTTCATTAAACCTCTTTTAAACAGAAATATCAAAAAGTTTCAGTAATTGAAAGAGTCTATTATAGAGACAACAGAGTCATAAGATTATAAAAGGTTTATTGTAAGAAGATCTCAGGTAGTAAATCTCGAAGGCCAGGTTGCCAAACTTCTGGGTGGTATATAGGCTATACTTTATGAAAAATACTATACATATTAAGCTCAAATATATTAAACATATGCTACTGGGAACCCAATGCAGCTGCTATATGAGCAGTCAAAGCAATTGTCAGGGTACACCAGGTCGTATACTTAATTATTTAAACTAGACGTGGACAGCACATTCAAAGTTCGGCTTATCAATTATAGCTACTCATGTTTTGCATTTGGATTTCGTCTCGCAAAAGTTTTTACTGCTCGTGGGAGTTGACGGCCACAATGGGGCTTAGGGACTGCGGCGCAGGGGGAGGTGGGCGGCATTTCGGTAAATGCTAACGTTTACTACCTACTCGTATATGCGATTCCTTTACATTTCATTTTTTGACTGCGTCGAGTGAAATTAAAATGCTTGTTTTCACTTTATGCAAATTTTCTTTTAAAAAATAAAATGAGGAAAAAAGGGAAGCGGTGCTGCTGGGGGCAGGACGAAGGGCTGCACAGGAGTGCGCACTGGATTCGCAGAATACTGCTGAGTGCCCAAATATAAAAAAGCAGTCGGGCAAATAAAAATGGCGCGTATTTACGTTTGGGAATATGTAAATAAGAGTCCGTTGTATTTATTTCCTTCAGCTGCGTCTTTTTTCCAGCATCCCCGCCCTGCGTTTTGTTTCACTTTTCAGGTTTTTTTTTTTTTTTTTTCGCCCGGTGCTCTCGGGGCTTACAAGCTATTAAAATGTCGCTGCAAGTACTTAACTGCTTGATGTTGTCAATTTAAATTAAAACCGCGCCGCAAAAGTTGCAGCCCTCCCATACCGACAGTCCGGACAAGACATAAGCTCCACTCTCAGACCACCCGCTCCAGCCCTCGATATGAAGGGGGCGGAAGCTGCCGAGCGGCTGTGGGGCAAATGGATATTTCATTAGCGCGCATGTGGATTAACAGCAGCTCAAACTTTTGTTTACGTCTGCATTTTTGCAGTCCATGTGCTAATGGAGTAGATCGGCAGACGAGACGAGCGCATTGGGAAATTAAAAGTTGTTAGCTTACAGAAATTTTCTAATGTCTAGTCGTTAAACAGCAAGTGACTTAATGAGCAGCCGAAGCACAGAGTATGAGGCGCAGCTTAAAAAAGCAAAACACATAAAAAACAAAATTCATATGAAAGAAAATTTACATAAATTAATGAACAGGTTAATCGTAAAAATGAAAAAAGCTTTGCTCCGCATCATTTTGGGAACTGATGTAAAAGAATTTCATGCCCTTTGAAGCTTTCAGAGGCAGTTAAATAAAGGAAAAAGAAAAACAAATCTTCAAATTAAATTAAATTAAAATTGGCTACAGTTAAGGAAAATACATTATGTCATAAAGGAAGAGTCCTGAGTCTCGCTCACAGCTTAATCATTTTTAATTTATTTTGTTTTGTTTTGTTTTTGTTTTTTTTTTTTTTTTAACGGATTTTGCAGTAATTAAACTATCAAAATTTCGGAATAAATAAGTTATTTGCTTAAGTCTTGAGTTCCCAGCTCTAAGATAAATAAAATACAAGATATTAATCAAGAATGGTTCTGCTCTTCAAAAAACTTTGTTAAAAATGCTTAGTCTAAAGATCTATTGTAGTTTCATTATAAAATGTTAATAAAATTGTTAAAAATTAAAAAAAAAAATGTATATAATATGAATCTTAGTATATAATTTATATACATAGAATAATTTTAAATTTAAATTGACTGAAATAATTCAAGACATAAATAAATCTCTATCATTACTTCAATTAAAAATTCGTATGCCTGAAACTAGCTTCAATCACATATTGCGCCGTACATTTCACACCTTATCTTTGGCAATAAAATGCTTAACTGTAAACCTAATACAACTATATTTTTATGCTGCCATCTGGCAGGGATTAGATGGCGCTCTTAAAGTACACAAAGGTGGGGATATGAGTTTAGCGAAGCAAAAGCCCGCAACTTGAAGCTGTCAACAACTGCGCATTGTTTGCGTCTGTGTGACTGGCTCTTTATGTCATGTGTATGTGTGTGTTTGTGTGGTGTAATAAGCGAGGCGGCTCAAAGCATTTTAGTGCACACACACACACACAGACGCAGACACACACGTGTGGAGGCACACACGTAAGCGCATAAAAGCACAGCGCGCACGTGCTTTGATTTTCTAAATAATTGCAGAGCCACGAGCCGCGGGCAAAGTCGAAAAACAAGCCGCGAGCACTGGCTGTCGGGCACATGATAATATTAATAATAGTGGTAATAATCATACGCACTGTGTGACGGCACAGCAAAAAATAAGAACAGAAAAGAAAAGGAAAAATCGCGCTTAATATGATTAATGCTCTGCTCGGCTCGGCTGTGCCCTGCTCAGACGAGCAAAAATATTTACACGTAACGACTACACGGATTCCTTTTCGCAGACATTTTATGTGCTCAGCGAGCAATTGCTTTGACATCGCTCAAAGACATTCCGCAATTCACTTTCAACCGGCTTTCGCATATGAAGCGCATTAATATATTTTAATAACTTTAACCAAAGTTCTGCGCTCATAAATTTCCTTGGCAAAAGTTTGCACGCATTGTATATGCAGCCAGCCACAAAGTTTTTGCAGCGAGCGAAATTCAATGAACCAAGAAATTTGCCTGACAATTAAACAGCTTGAAACGCCCGAAAAAATATTAAAAAAACAAAAAAAAAAAAGTACGGGAGTAAAAGATTCTTACATGATAGTAAAGCAAAAGTTTTTGCGCCAATTGGAAAGTTATGGCTATGGCGCCGAAACTTATGCAACGGATTCAAATTCTTGCCTTTTTCCATTTTTGGCAGAATATACAAAAGAAGCAATCGAAAGTTTGGAAAGCAGTTGCCGGGCCACAGGCGAAACTAAACGTAACTCATAGGTAGCAAACGGATAGCAAAAAAATGAGAAAATGTACAGCTGCATTGTATATTTATGCCTTTTGCCCGCCGAAGGTTGCAGCAGCAAAAAAAAAAAAAAAAAAAAAAAAAAAAAAAAATGCAGAGCTAACTGAATGGCAACAAATGCAGCAGTGCAGAAATTAAAGAATAATATTTTCTTAGGGCCACAGCCGAAATGCAGGCGAGCGTAAAAACCAAAAATGCAAATAGAGAGAGAAGAGTTTATCGGTGAATATAACGAATATTGGATACTCTAACAGATTCAGATACAGATATAGATACAGATACAGATACAGATACAGATACAGATACAGATACAGATACAGATACAGATACAGATACAGATACAGATACAGATACAGATACAGATACAGATACAGATACAGATACAGATACAGATACAGATACAGATACAGATACAGATACAGATAAAGATACAGATACAGATACAGATACAGATACAGATACAGATACAGATACAGATACAGATACAGATACAGATACAGATACAGATACAGATACAGATACAGATACAGATACAGATACAGATACAGATACAGATACAGATACAGATACAGATACAGATAACAGATACAGATACAGATACAGATACAGATACAGATACAGATACAGATACAGATACAGATACAGATACAGATACAGATACAGATACAGATACATATACATATATTATAATTAACGTACTTGCAATTAGAGCATTCCATGGCAGTAGAAAAAGCTTGAAGCAGAAGTCTTTAAAAACGCATAAATTGTATTGCCAGTGAGGGTTCTTCGGTTACTTCCCCCTTCCACCCCCTCTGCTGCCTGCCATGCCCCTGCACAGGTTGACATTGCCCAACGGGGTTGTTTGATGTTTGTCGTGGCCCAACGCCCACACTCCACCCTCGCTTCTGACAGCCTCCCTCTATGTGTGTGTGGGAGCGGAGTGCTCTGCACATCTTTAAGTGTTATTCTTTGGCAACTAACCCTCGTTGGAAATGCGATATGTTGACTCAAGTTCAGGTAAGGAAATGTCTTACCGAGTCAATTTTGACAGACAGTTGACAATGTTTTTGTTTTAAGCAAACTGAAAATAAGCCATAAATGGACCTCCACAGTGTCTCAGCCCCTCTCTCTCTCTCTCTCTCTCGCTGTCTGTCTGTTTCGCTTACATTTAAATAAATGCGTATAAATAACTGTTGCAACGAGCCCATAAATCTGCGTGCCCAACTAAATGACGACAATGCAGCAGGCGACACAAACAACAATTGCATCATCAAGTCGTGACATTTGACAAATGAGCAGACAGCGAGAGTACCCCTTCAATCCCTTCAACCCCCTCCCCCACCCCACACCCTTCACCACTCTTAGCTCACCCGCAACGCACACATTTGGCAAATGTAAAATATTGCACTGCCAGCAGACGCACACACACACTCACACACTCCACACACACACACACATATGCAAATTGAAGGTACATCAAATGGGTGTAACAAAAGCAAAAGTCAGCATTCACTGCTGAACTGCCACCTCCTGCCCTCTCCTTGAACCGCCTCCTGCTCTCTGTCACTACCCCTCAGTCACATATTCATAGTCTGCAGCGTCAGCATAGCCTTCATGCTCTTCTTCTTCTTCGTTTTTTTTTTATGGTAAATTGTCAGCGCTGTCGTAATTTTTAAGTTAAAAAATTGTTAAAAATTTTCGTAGCATTCATTACCACGCCCCAGTCTCTGCTCCTACTCTTCTTCTACCCCACTCTCTCTATCTCTCTCTGCTCTCGGCTGCCTCCTCTAACATGTAGCTTCTCTTTCACTCAGTCGTTGAATTCGCAGTCGCATTCGCCGAGTCAGACTCATCGTGGCCGCCGTCTGCGTGTTGCACAATAATTTATTGCCGCACAATTGCAGCTGCCACACATTCCAATGCACTTCATGACACCCCCCACAGAAACACCAACGGCACCTCCACCTCCACCATTGCCTCTGCCCCCGCCACCGTCACTGCCTCTGTCCTGCCTCACACCAGCCATATAAATAGGTTTCTGAACAGAAACTTTCAAGAGTCGACTTTGCGCCCGCTGAGCTTGTAAAATCGCATAAAGCGCGTTGATTTTGTTGCGAAAACAACTCAGATGCTATTTAAGGCTTATCTTGAATTCAGTTTAGACCAAGACTCTATTTTTTTTAAAACTGTAATTAAGAAAATTTTAATAAATTCGAAATGATAATTTGAATGAAGCAAAACATTTTTTTTTTTAAATTATACATTTCTTTACATATACATTTTCTGTAATAGGCGAACAGATATGAGAAGTAGGTAGATCCTAAGAAACTATTATTTTTGCTCCACAAGGGAACTTGGTCGGAAGAATGTTTGCAAAGACTTTTTTCACTGATCCCTCATTGTTAGAGCTTTATTCTGCGAGCGTTAACCGTATCACTAAGATGATTTATGAATAAATAACACAGCTAAAATCTAAAGTAATTGTTTAGCTTTAGTTAGGAAAATAAAAAAAAGAAAGAATAGAAGAAGCTCTTTCTTTAAAAATCCAATCAATCCATAATAAATACAAAATAAATAATTTAAAGCAATTAATTTTATACAAGTTTTTTACTTCCAGCAAAAATAGCAAAAGTTAAATGAGATTCGAATAGAAAAACAATTTATAAAATATTTAGGAACTGAAAGAAAGACAGAGATGGAAAAGAAGCAGAGTGCTCTCCGCCTTTGCGGTTGGGCTCTGTTGGTTTTGCGAAATGTGTCAATTCCAGCAGATGTCAAACACAATCAACGCCATAAATAAGTCATTGCATACTTGATGGCGCGCTGGCCAGGAGGAGCGTGGCTCGGCGGAGGAATCGATAAGCTCGGCATTTCGGGGCCAATTGCGTGCGGTTAATTAGTGTCTGCGACAATTGGAGCCAGAGGTGTTGCTCACAAATAGACATCAACTATTTATTGAGCTTTAGCGTGGGGTCAGAAGCGTTAACATTTCGTTCTGAGTTCTTAGGCTCGAGTTATGACATGGTGGGTCAGTGTGCGTGCCACACTGCAATCAATACTAATTATAATAATCAATTTTAATTAGAGCCGGATAGCCCAAGAGCACTGCGCAATCGAGCCCCCTTCAATGGCTACGCCCCTGCTCAATGGGGGCTGCAATTGACGCTGTCAAAGCGTAGCCAAGTGCAGGCCAACAACAAAGACATAATCCAACGGGACTTCATATTAGAAAAGAGACCTGTCCCACACTCACACACACACGCGCACACACACACACACACACACACACGCACACACGCTTGTTCAGCCTTTAGATTGAGGCCATACAAAAGCAGATTTTTGCTTATGTCAAAACTCGAACAATGGCCAAGTGGCTTTACCCAAAATTGAGCCTGACAGCAGCATGATGGCCGCCTCCTGCTCCTGCTCCTGCTCCTGCTCCTGCCCTCATGCACACACCCTCCCAGCTGACTGCCTGGCTGGCTGGCCTATCCATTGCATATGCATGCCACTGATAGACAGCCCGGCACATGGCATCCAAATTCCATTATTTGGATTAGACCAATTGTTGCTGGGCTTTATTGTTGGGCGAGCTGGGCGTCGAGGCTCGGGCCTGCATCGCATTGAGCAGATTATTTCTTTCATTCAAAATTTCGTTCATAAACAGCATAAAAGTAGTTGGCTCTGCTCTGCATGGCTCATGCTGATCACAAAATTGAAAATAATGAAAATTTGAATAGAACTAATTACGTTACGGCCAGCACAACATTCAATTGTCTACAAAAGGCGCTTTAAATTGGGAACTCCAATTATGGCAATTAATAAATAGAGAGACAAAGTCTGAAGCTTCATATTGTAATGAAAACTAGGCAAGTACACAGAATTCATGATATGAATTTACAATTTATTTGAAAGAGAATAATAAAGTATTAAATATACCTAAAAATAAATTTTATTTTTGTTCAAATTAAAATCAATTCCAATTTAAATTGGTAGAATAAAAATATATTAAAAAAAAAAAAAAAAAAAAAACAATTATAAATATAGTCTTATATATATACCTTTTATAAAATCAACTTTTATACTATCCAACACGTAAGTTTATCTTATTAATGTTAAAAGCTGTTATGGATTTACATAATTGACTTATTAAATTAAAGCATCTGTCAAAGACAACTTTAATTGGAAGCTTAAGAAAATTTTGGAAAATTCGAATCGCACTTATAAATGTGCAAAGACAATTTAATGCCAAGACTAACATTTCATTTGAACCCTGTGAAATATCTCGTCTTACAATGAGGCAATTTTGGAATGTACATGAAAACAAGTTCATGTAAAATCAGCAACACGGATCGAAACAGGGCCAGAAGCAGCAGCAGCTGCTGCAACTATTAACATCAAATGACCAGCCTAATTTATGTGCCTAGCTGCACACAGTGAAAGAGAGAGAGAGAGAGAGAGAGAGAGAGAGAGAGAGTGAGAACCCGTGTGTGTGTGTGTGAGTACTCGAATTCCATATGGGTAAACACATCGACTCGTAGACTAAAACACGCCGCAATGCCGTAACTTCTGCTCCAGAATTGATGAAATGACAGTAGAGCAAGGCAAGGGGAGGAGGAGGAGGAGCTATGGGGAGTTGGGGGTTTCCTAGTCGAATCAAATAGGCAAAAGCTGACTACAGGCAGCAGGCAGGAGGCGGCAAGCATAAAGCAGGAGCAGGAGCAGGAGCAGGAGGCGGCAGTCTATGCCAGTATGAAATTGCTTTACACAATCGAAACGCACGAAATGACAATATAAATCGAGGGGCGGAACTAATTTGGCAAAAGACTCGAAATAGGCCGAGCCGCAACCACAAAACGACATAACAACAAAGTAGAGGAGCAGCAGCAGCAGCAGCAGCAGCAACAGCAGCAGGAGCAGGAGGACGAGCAGGAGGCCGGATATGGGATATAGTGAAGGGGACCACGAGTATTTGGTAACTGGGGTTCATCAGCCGCTCGACTACTAGTGAATTGGCCAAAATTAACGCAACGTTCGAAAAGTTTTTGCGCAAATTGCGTAACTACACATTAATGAAGAAAAATTGCGTAAGCTACCCCGAATACGCCAGATCCATTCAGAAAACTAAGCAGAAACTTTCCGTGGGCGCCAAAAGGTAAATTGCATTGGAAATTGGGCGACACTTTGGCCATAAAACGGCCACGTGATTTACGTCCAGGTAAACAGCTTCATAATGAACCGAATGAGCCGATTATCCATGTGCCCTGAGTAGTTCTGTTCTATTCCGAGCTTGGGGGAGTGGCCAACAGCTTGCTTTGATTACGCCCCATCATTGTCTGCTTGATCATTTATTATGCCTCGTTCTGTGGCGCTGCTCAAACTTTTCGCTCTGCATTTTTATGACCATCATTAAAAGTGCTCAGGCAGTTATGCCAGCAGCCTCTCTCTCTCCCTTTCTCGCTCTCTATCTTAGAGAACTACTACAATTATAATTATCATTTGTCATCTGGACACTAATTAATTGTAAAGTTTTTTGTTTTAATCCCTGCTAACGGCCCATTAATAATTGTCGCAGATGTCGCAGCCACCAAACGCAACTCTGATAACGATTTATATATGCAGCATTATCAAAGAAAGTTTTCTAATTGAAATGCTTGGGATGAGCATGAGTAAATCTTTAGTGCTGGAGTTTTATTACTGAAAAATTGCCTGAATTTTAATGAATTGAAAGTGGACTGTCATTTTATAAAAGTTCATTTGTTATTTGTCTGTCAAATATAAGTGGAGGAGCTGCTCCATGTGAGGGAGATGTATTTCTATTGATGACTTTTTTCCTAATATTAAATCTGTGTTTTGAAAAATGTGTCTATATAATATCTATGCATGCAAGCATCTGATCTAGCAAGTCTATAAATTGAGGGGCTGGCAAATAATAGTAATCACAGTCCTCCACCACTTCCATCGCATCCTAACCTCTTATCCTCGAAATCATGTATATCTCTTTCTCATTCATATCTCTTTCCCTTCAGTCTTTAAGTAACATTGGACTGATTCCTACTTAAATTCTCATATTTGTTAGTAGATGAATCCATGGCACAACAAAAACAGGGTAAACTTGTTTTTTAAAGTGAGAAATTGAATAGATTTCAACAAGACTTTTCTTTCTTTTCATATGCTCCTCAAATATCTGCAATGTGTCTCAAACTTCGTCTAGTATATCTAATGTGGCCTGGCCAACAATGGAAGCAACACATGTCACTGTTGTATAGCAAGTACTTCCAGAGCTGCTTAAGCTGCTGCTCAAAGCTGAACCTCAACTGAATTCTAGGAAATATTTATAGCTACTAAAAGAAATGCCTGTAATTGAACTCGTCGAGGTGCTCTTTAAATACCCTCGCGTGACTGTTTGCCTGCCCCCTGGCCTCTTGCCCCTTGCCCATTGCCCCTTGTCCCTTGCTCATGCACACATCTATTATGCCCCGTTATAATAGCAAATCCCAATCCCAGTTTCATTTCAGGCGGCCCCTCGGCGTTTGTCAGCGCTTAAGCTCGACGAACCTAGGCATTAACGCCTCCGGCCACGCCCACACTGAGAACGAAAATGGTATGGGATGGCATGTCGGGCAGTTTCAATTTATGAAATTAGTTTTAATAATATTAATAAGAGGCACATGAAAGAACAGCTACAATGAGTCTGCTCCGTAGGTAAGCCGGCTTTGCGCTCAGCTTTTTGGCCATAGTTCACAAAAGACGTCAAGGCAACGAGCAGGAGGAGCAGCAGGAGCAGCAGGAGCAGCATCGGCAGCAGCTGCTCATCCTCTTCAAACTTTCACTGCCAGCTTATGCTCATTGTTTGCTCTGACTCCGCCCTCCGCCCTTCGCCCCCTCAGCCAGCTCATGCCACTCCGGATGCGGATCTGCCCACAAGTTTCAGAAAACTTTGCTTTTTGTTTAAATTTTGCGCCTCGGCTGGCCGGAAATTTGCTTATCGGTGGCGCTCAGAGAGGCACAAAGTCAATAGAGAGATTAGCGCTAGAGCTATGCGAGCTGTGCTAATTGAGCGCCGGTTCATGGCAACCAGCGGCAGCAGGAGCAGCAGAAGCAGCAGCAGCAGCAGCTTATATCAATACCAACCAGGCTTTATTCAATATGGCAATGAGAACTTAGAGCAAACCCAGACCCAAGCCGCCGCCGCCGCGTTTCTTGCCATTGTTTTGGCTGCCGGTGAGGCCAACGCCGCCCAGACCCAGGGTGTTGCCAATGCCGCCCACAGTCTTGCCAACGCCGCCCACCGTCTGGCCCAGGCCGCCGCCCAGCTGGCCCAGGACGCTGCCGAGGGCGGCGCAGCTGGTGGAGCTGAGCGGAGAGAGGGATGCGCCCAGGACGGAGAGCTCGCAGAAGCGAAAATCACTGGCTGCCTCCAGCTGAGTGTCGACCTTGATGAAAGGCGTGCCCTTGCTCGAGATGCTCTGGAAGAGCTTCGCCGTGACTCCCTCCCTCTGCTCGTCCTTCGGCTGGGCGAACTGCAGCAGCATATCAATCAAGTTCTGGCGCACCTTCAGATCCTGCTCGTCGGTGAGCCACGTCTCCAGCAGCGGCTCGCCGAAGATGTCGTTCGCATCGAACATGTAGCCCAGCTCGTCGCCGTGAGCCACCAGCTCCGGCCTGCTCTGGGCCTGCTCGGCCACGATGGGCAGGCCGTGCAGGAAGTGGATGCCCTTCGACTTGGTGCCGTTGTACTCGAAGCTGTACATGTAGGCGGGCGCCAGCTTGGACCACACCTGCGTGGTGAGCACGGCGGGCAGGTTGAAGAGCACGTCGGTGGTGGACTCCACCACCTTGGCCAGCACTTGATCCACGTTCAATGCCTGCGGCACCTTCCACACATCCTGCAGCGTGGGCGTCAGCGCGTTGGTCAATCCGGGCAGCACGGGCTTCGCTATGCCTCCAGTCAGCTCGTCGATGCGCAGGAAGCCCGTCAGCTGCTCCAGTGCGCCTTGCAGCGAGCCCAAGAACTTCTCGGCCGAGCCGTAAACCTTGTTCAGCGTATCCACAGACACCGAGTTGGCCGTCTCGTGCTTGGTCACGCCGGTCAGCAGGGGAATGCCCGTATAATTGCCGCTGCGCAGCTGCGCCTCCGGCTCGCCTATTATGATGCTGGGCAGCGAGCGATAGTCCTCCTCGGCCTCCATGTGCGGCTGGAAGCCAGCGTTGCCTGTGAGACCCTTGACCAGAGCACGTCCAGCCAGGCGCTCTGTTTGTATTTTGTCATCGTTCTTGATGATATCCACGGCGGATTTCTAAAAGCGGAGAGGAATGAAAGGCCACTTAATAAGATCGAAGTTTGAAAACTATATTGGTAGAGATTGGTTTAAGCTAAGTGTTAATTAAAGTTGAGGGAAGGAAGGAGGAATATAGATTTTGATATATATTCCCTATAAGTTTGAAGAGTTTCTAGCTCTATTTAAGCTATAATACAAAAATGGTTATTTTTTTCGATTTCGATCAGATCAAAGATGAATCGAAATTCCTAAATATTATAATTTATTTAAATAATATTTAATTGATTCCAACCTATGTTAAGTATCTGTTAAGTGCTTAACAGACAACGCCAACTGTTATCGAGTTAGACAAAGCATATCAATAACATTTACTTACTCTCATTGAATTACTCTCACTCTTGGCATATAAATTATTATCTATTAGCTACTGGCTGATGAGTAGCTTGACTGATGTCGTAAATCGTGATGATAAATATCGCATCACTTGCATAAGTCGGGAACATTAAAGTAAAAATGTTAAAAAAACTCGTTTTCTAATAAACTTATGAATAATCTTCATATATAACTGCATCTAGCTGCAAGACAGTAATTCGATTGATTATCTAATGGTATGTACAGCCATGTGCGAGAGTCATTTGAAAAGTTTCTGAATATCGTGAGTGAAATAAAACTAAAAGCCCAAGTTTCTTAGGGAATATGAACTGTTATATCAATGTTAATTTCATATATACATTTACTTTACATTCTTATTTATGTAACAGTCTGCAGCATACAATTTGTCTGTTATGTTAAGTCAATGTAAACTGCTGCTGTAAGCCAAATACCTAACATTTCCGCTCAGATTTGCAGGAAACCAACTGTTAAAAGATTTTAATGTGAGCTGCTAGCTAAAGTCAAATATTAATTCATCTTCCTCCTTGTTTCACTCCCACTCTCTCTCCTCTCCCTCCCTCCTTCTACTACCTTATCTCTGTCCCTCTCTCTCTCTCTCTCTCTCCTATGTTCTCTCTATCTCTCATCTCTCTACAATACTCACCGCTCGCATGCACTTGACAATTTCCAGCTCATTGCCTGTGGGACAGTTGTTAATCTTGGCCACCTCCTCGACACTCTGCACCGGCTCCTTGTCCATGGCGTATTGAGAGAGCGCAGTGCCCGACATGGCCACCACGCCGTGGATGTCGCCGGCGCTGCGGGCCGTGCGCGACATGGACAGGTACATGGCGCTGGCGGCACCTGAGCCGTGGCCAATCGCCTGCACCCGCTTGGGATCGCCGCCGAACTGGGAGATATACTCGCTGACCCAGCGCAGCGCTGTGGCCAGATCGAACATGGCCAGGTTGCCGTCGAACTCCTTGGTGCCGTCGCCCAGGATGCCCAGCGAGCCGAGGCGGTATTGCGGCGCCACCACAATCGCCCCCTGCTGGGCCATGGGCGTGGCGTCGTACTGAGCCGCCGAGCCAAAGCGGAAGCCACCTGGATGTATCCAGACAAACACCGGCAAGCCCGTCGTCTCGTCCGGCATCTGCGGCGTATACACATTCAACAGCAGGCAATCCTCCTCGCCGACGATGCGCTGCGGCTGCTGCGGATGCGGCTGGATGCACGGCGGGCCATGCCTGGTGGCATTGATATCCCCGCTGAGCCGCTTGTAGACGGGCCGCGAGTAGCGCAGCTGCCCCACCGGCGGCTCCGCATAGTGCAGGCCCAGGAAGCTGTAGATGCCCGTTCGGGTGTTCCGGAAGCCCTCGATGCGAGTGTCGCGATTGTAGAGCCGGGCAAACACAACCGGATCATCGACGGGCGGCGCTTTGGCACTCTTGCCACCCACAATGCGCTTCACGCGACGATGTGGAACCGACTCCGACTCCGACTCCAAGTCCGCCTCGCCCAAGGTCAAAGCAGCTGCAACTGAGTGCAGCAGCAACAGCAGCCACAAAATGTTCCGCTTCGCCAACTTTCGCATTGCGTTTCGCTCGATTGTCAACTTGGAACTGTGCGAATGCGCCGGCCGTTCCAGCTCTCCAAGCTCAGCGACTCTTGACAAGGCCGGCAACTAGCCCGGCTTGGCGATAAAATAATTATTCACTTGCTGCAATAACAACAACAACGAGTTGATAAAATTTCAAGAGTTGTTTCATTTTATTTTCGCGCTGTTCACGATCAGCCACTGGTCATTTAAGACTATATATAAGCATCTTTCTATATGTATGTATGTATGTGTGTGTGTTGATAGATTATAGAGAATTTTCATTTGGGACTCGAATCACGTTCCTCAGAAATACAAAAAATACCAAATATAAGCGGAGACACTATTTAATTGCATGATTAAGTCATAGCGACTTCTGAATGCGCTATATTAAATAAAGTGATCTATGGGTGTGGGTATGGATATGAGGAATCTCTTTTGGATGACAAAGTTATTCAACTCTTCGTAAGCTATAATTATATATACTTAATAAAAATAAAATATATACATGTAAAAATAAATGACATTTAAAAGCATTTTTGCCATTGGTATAAATATATTTAGATTCGATTTTCATAAATTTTTTTTTTTTATATTTATAAAACAATTTTTTTTATTATTATTATAACTTTTTAATTAATAATTTTTTTTTTTTAATAAAAAAAAAATTGAATATATTGAGATCATGTAGTTTCCTGTTTTTCTATACAACAAATTAGCGACCGTCGTTTTTTTTTTTTTTAATTTTCCTAATATTTTATTGCAATATAAATATTTTCAAAATGATAAAATATTATATATTTTTTAATCTTTACAAAAGTAATATTGTATTGAAGCAATATTTAAAAATATTATTCAACACATAAATCGCATAACTCTCGCAATACTAAGTATGCTTTATAGAGTTCTATTGATTACCTAACTTGTCATCATTCAAGATGCTCATCAAATTTTCTCTCTTAGCCAATCGCAGTGCTTCGACTTATTCGTCATTTCCAGCTGATTTAATATACGTTTCTGTAAAATGATAATCGCCTTTATGTATTTCATTATTTCACAGCTGACGTCTCTTATCGCACGCGATCCACAACTACGAAAAAACTGGTTCGATGGGTTTTTATTTTCTGTGGAAGAGTCACTGTATTCCTCATTCAATTGTTGTCGCTGCTGCTGCTGCTGCTGCTGCTGCTGTTGTTGTTGTTGTCGCTGAGAGGCAGAAAGCAAAACAAAGCAAAATAATAGGCATGAGCGAAATAATAATGCGATTTTAAAGTCTCAACATGAGTGCGAGCACTCGTCATAGTTTAGAGCTTTGCTGCATTATCTGCCCAGATGAGTTATATGCTCAACATATTTACGAGCAGGCACATTGCCTAAGGGAAGGCTGAGGAGTGTGGCTAGCGGAACCGGAAGCTGGCAAATGTCATGAAACAGAGTGCCTGGTTGTGATTTTAAGTTTCTTGACCCCTCCAGCCAGCCAGCCAGTCAGCTAGTCAGCCAGATGAAAGAGCAGCCCGGGATTAGGCCACAGCCAGACGGGGGTAACTCTGCCGCATGAATCTCAATGTTGTTGTTTAGACTGCGGCCACGTACGTCCACTGATTTGTCTCTGCAATTGCCTGGTCCTTCGCCTAACAGCTATCTCTCATGTCCAACACACTCACACGCACACACACACACACACACACATGGGCAAAATGACATTTAAAGTTACGACAATATAATTAAGTAGACATCTGGGAGTTGCGGCAAGTGCTAGCTGAGGAATAATTATATATGTATACGTATATATGTATAGAAGGAAAATATATATATATATATAATATGTGATTGTGTGTGTGAGGCAGCTATCAGAGGCATGCAACACTCTTGCGCTACACTTGGAGAGAAAGTGTGCCACGTCGCAGCCTCAGTAGTTGCCTCAGTCACGCCCACACATTTAAAGAGCTTTATCTCTTTTAGATATACCCTGTAGCTGCGAAAAATGTGTTAAGGGGAATTTCGACTGACTATATAATACTCTGTAGCTTGAAGTATGTATGTATTAGGTATGTCAATGAGAATATAATACTGAATACTAAGATATGTACATGTAGATAAAAAATTACTAAAATTTTCGTAAGCTTCAAGTAACTGTGACTTCTAAGCGAAATACAGCTTATTTTATTTATTTTTTATTTTTTCACTTATACTAAAATTGTTTTACACTTTAAATATTCTATTTAAATTTGCAGAATATCATTTAGTCCAATCTCCTTCACCTTCGTCATCCACATCCTTCAGTTCGGGGTCTTTAAAAAGTTATTAATCTAGGGGTATCGAGTAAATAAATTCCTTTTAATTGAGTTTTAAATGCAGCCACTGACAATTTGCATAAAAGCTGACAGAATGCTAAAAATGTTTTTGTTATCCCTCCATTATCCAAAGTCCGGAGTCCTGAGTGCTGAGTCCTTAGTTCATGTCATATGAGCACATGCATGCGTGCATGCATATCAATCATGCAGGTTGTGAAAGCAGCTGCTAAAAGCCATAATTACATGCAAGATTGACTTTTAATTTGATTTCAGACAAGAGCAGCAAAGCGTTGAGTGGAAAAGTAAAATGAGAAAATGTATATAAAATCTGCTTTAGTTATTGCAGCAACTAAAGATACTATGGAGACTAGTATGAAGGAAAGTAGAAACACTAGTAAAATAAAAAGAAAGTAAGGTTAGAAATAGATCTTGAGTTGAGGAAAATATAAATCATAAAAAAAAATTCAAAAGAAAATCAAAATCGAATTCGACTATATTTAATCCTAATAAATTAATATCATTTGTTTTGCCTCTCCAACAGATTTCATATGATTATTTATTTTGCTTGCAACATTTAATCAAATCTTATGAAATAATCTCTCATATCTTATTCTGCGTCATTTTCGAGTATATCATGATTCGTGCTTAATATAATATTTCCTTCTGACACCCTCTTAAGTACGTTCTCACTCTTATTAATTGTTTTGCCTGTTCCGTTTCATCTTTCAAAAAAGAAAACAAAAATTGCTTGCCTAATTTTTCTTCTTTTTTTTTACTCTTGCACACGCAACATGGTAACACGCTTTCCCAGCTTTGATGCTGCTTTTCGTCCTTGCCGATGGCGTGTGTTGGGCCCATGACTGGGACTGGACCTGGAATCCAGCTGCTGTTGATGCGTTTCTAATGTGCAAAATATTAATTATAAAATAATAATTGAATTGTGCTCGGGCCAAGTCCAGGTCTGGCAGCTTTGCTGAAAGGTAGATATATAACTCAGCCCCACACACACACACGTACACTTTTCTTTGTTTAGATATCCTTCACACGCTAAGAGTTCATTAGCGATTGCTGGGGAACGAAACAAATTGTGCGCATCTGTTGGATTTCATGAATCGAAATTAGCCGCTGCGCAGATTACGATTTAATGGAATCAACAAATATGGCTCCAGGGCAGAGCCTTCCTGATCTGATTAAAAATAGTTAATGGAAGCTGGCAGGTGTGCGCCAACTAGCAGAGAAATTAATAACGAATATTATTAATGAAGCTGCATAAATTATGTAAATTGCCAATAAATATACAATCCGTGCTATTTGCTACGGTTTTAAGATATATTTCATCATTAGGGAACCACCTACAGAATCTCAGGAATTATTTAATAGTAAATTGGTTATGACAGGGAAATAATAAGGTTTCGAAATTGTAAAGTTTTTTTTTATTTTTATTTTTTTAATTAAAAAAAGATAGATTTATGAATAAATATTAAATATAAATTAGATTGAGATGCAATCATTTGTATAAATATTAAGGTTTATAAAAGTTCGTTTAGTTGCAACTAATTTATGTTGGTTCTCAAGATATGGATTATATATTTTATAAGCCTACAAATTCTATAAATTTTTGCTAAATTTAAAATTTGTCGCTTAGCCAAATTCACTCAGCGCACTAATTCATAAATCTTTTGTGATTTATGGAAAAACCAAGCTAAGAATAAAATTCAATTGCAAGGGAAATAGAAAATTCTCCTGACGCACATTAAAATTTAATAAGTTTTCATAAGAAGCCCAACGATTTGGTCTGCAACCACAATCATTTTGCGTTAGTTTGTCGAAAACTGTGTGGAAAATTGTGTGGAAAATTGTGAGAAAACTGGCCGCAGACGAGAAGAAAGCTGCGGTTGCAATGCCTGTCAATGGCAGCAACTTGCTGCCTATGCAACTTTTGAGCTTCCAGACCGCAAAAATAATGAGTAACACAATAGAAATTGACCAGCTGATACCCTGTAAGCAGTAAAAGGGTTTGCTGAGTAAGCAAATAATTATAAAATATTCAAAGAAGTTTTGAGTTTATATTTTCTGAATTAGAATTTATTTCTAATGAGAGTAAACTAAGAAAATCTGAACGCCGTTCGGCATATAAAAATTTAACAATTAAATTATAGAGCATTAACTATTTTATTACTTATTTTATTTTATTTTATTTAAATACATATATATCAATTATAGCCTTTATAATTCTTTTTTTTATATTTGTGAAAATTGTGAATTAAAAAAAATTAAATAAAAATAAATAAATAAATGAAATTTATGAAAATTTTGAAAATGTCTTATGATATTTTGTTGAGCTTTTAAATTAAAAAAAAAAAATTTTTTAAATATTTTTTAATAATATTTATTTATTTTATATACCAAAATTTTATATTTTTAAAATTATTGTCATTATTATTTTATTATTCTTATTATTAAAAAAAAAATAAATACAAATTTTTGACAATATTCACCCCAAAAATAGATTTGTATATAAATGTTTAAATAAATATTTCATTAAATTAAACTAACCTCTCCCTAGCTAACCCTTACTGGGCATGTAAGGGTATAGAAACAAAGCAAATTGATATGAATGCCATGTGGCAAAAGTTTTGTGGCAGCAACTACAACAACAGTAAGAAAGGCAACTCGAGTGCAACAATGGGCCACATAAATGACAAAAGCAATAACATAATCCTTTTGCTGTCGCCCAAGCAAAAAACTTTTGGGCCACAATTTGAAAAGGAAGGAAGCACACACACAGATGCAAACACGCACAGATTCATGCACACACGCACACATGTTCACACACATGTTCAATTTTAATTAAACTAATGAAATTGTATGACCCCCATCACAAAAAACGAGATGCGAAAGTATTTGAATTGCCGTTCTTTTCTTTTTTTGGAAACATTAAAAATTAACTGGCGGAATAATCGAAACTGTTAAAACGTTAATTTAACACTTAAACAAGCTAAACCGCAGCCCAGCCTCAAACAGTGTCCCGTTCAGCTGTAACTGTAGCTGTGCGTCTGTATGCGTGTGTGTGTGTGCAGGCATTCCGATTGGCAGCTTCTGTGTGTCACATTTAATGCAAGAGCGGAATTCCATTAAACGACAACCACAGGCAGCAAGCCACCAATTCAACCCGAACATCATGCCAAAGGAAACGCATTTGTGGTGCCAAATAAACACGCACACGCACACACACACACACACATACACAGTGGCAAACACCCACACAGCGACACTCTCGAACTGTGACTGCATTGATCCACCCAACTGCTGTACGTGGCTGCCGCAGCATATTGCAGATGTTTAAACATAAAGCCGGCTGGGGATTGGGAGTTGGGTAACACAAAGAATCACAACGACTTGCCTGACACGCCCTCACACCCACACACACACACACACACACACCCTCACACACCCACACACACACACATGTGTATGCATGTAATGTACATTACAGCGGCACGAGAGCAAGGGCAAATGGGGGAGGGTGAACGCACATAAATTGCAATCGGAATATCAAATTGGCAGCAGGACGCAAGCCAGGACGTCGCAGGACCCTCTCTCTGGCTTTGTCCTGCGCGCTTGTCGTTCCCTGATTTTATCAATTCAATAAAAACCAAATAAAATCAGTACAAATGCAAATACCATTAATGTATTGGGTTTAACTTTGTTTTTGTTTCCCTCTCGATTGTTTTTCTTTTATACTTATTTTTTATTTTTTTCCTCTTTCTTTCCGCGTGGGTTAAATTTTATGCATTTGCTTTCACTGCCCGTATTTATGTATTTCATATTTTCCTTTACATTATTTACGCCGTTGTTGGTTTCCTCCATTTTTTTTATAGTTGACTGGGCCACATGTGAAGAGGGCTGAAAAATATTTTCAAGCAAAAAAGTGAGTAAAGTTTTTGCCATGTTTGCCGCATAAATATTTGCCACAAGCGAAACTGGCGAAGACTTTGTAAAAGCTTGGGAAATATTTTGAATTCTCTTTTTTGCAAGAGTTTGTAAAGCTTTGAGTATGTTTTAAGAATTGTTTATGGTTTGTATACAAGCCTAACTTGTTGTAAAAATTTATTTAATTTTTGAAAGAATAGAATTAATCTGAAATTAAGGCTAACTTAAGAACTAAGCACAGAGGCCTGCGTCTTGATAATATGGTTTTTAAATTATTTTTAGTGTCTTTCATGTTTATAATGAAATTGTTTGTATACTTGCTAATAGGAAACAGCTATAAATTCGTTAGAACAGTCTTGGGAGTTTCAAGACCTAAATATTAAAAGTGAGATGCCAATGGAACCGAAAACTTTATGTGTATTCCAGTATTTCTAGAAACAGTTTCCCAACAAATTAGGCAGACTAAATGAACAATGTCTAGTACTTATACCCTTCCCAAATCAAGCAAAAAAAACTCTTTACAAACCCTTCACAATCAACCTCAAATTGATCTGTTTTCATTTAGCGCTCAGTTCAACTGCGTAATCTCCAGCTATGCAAACCAAATGAGGGCTATTTAATGCCATTATCTCAGTGGTAACCCCCTGCTGAACTTAATTCCATATATAGCTCTATATAGATATATGCCCGGCGTCATCATTAAGGACACTGACCCATCAAATTGACGATGAACCCGAAGCGCAATTCCTTTACAGCTGCCCGTATAAAGCAGCCTAATTAACTCATTAGACAATGTCACAGTGTCCCAGTTGGGTCAAAGCAAAAAACCCAAAAAAAAAATATATGTAACAGAAGAAGAAGAAGAGGATAAAGAGGCAGTAACAGCAGCAGCAGCAGCTGTAGCAGTTGAATGTTAAATGTGCAACATTTACACACTCATTTGTTGACAAACAAATTACACGAAGGATTTGCTGCAAATTACGCGCCATTTTTCAACACTTTTCTTTCAAATCCGGGCAAACAACAGCGAAGCAAAAAAATAGAAGCGAACCCAAAACGAAAAAAAAAGTACCGTTAGCTACGAAAATTCGGTTCAATGTGTACATATGTCCCATGAAATTTAATTTAATCAAAGGCCAAACAGGCCAGCAGCAGCCACTGGAGGCAGGCAGCACGAATCAATCTCCAGGCGCCCAACAGGCAGATGTGCTCGAATGGTGGATGAGGAGCGCAGAGAGAGGCGTTACCAAAATGAAATTGCTTTAAGCAGCGCACAACGCATTTTGTGTCCCTTGTCCTCTGTCCCCTGTCCCCTGTGCCTTGTGCCGTGTCCCTTGTTCCTTGTCTCTTGTCTCTCGACCATCGTTCATTCGTCGCTCTGCTCCCTTAGCCGTTGTCCTTATCCAATGTCCTTTTGGCCCATTGCTGATTGTCTGACCGTAACTTGTTTGCTCGCCTTTAATTTCATTTGCGCGCCTTCGCCGCTGCCAATATCCTCGCTGGTCTTTAAGGCCGGAGTTTGATTTCGACTGCATCGTCCTTTTGTTCGCCATCCTCCCACCTCGCCCCACACCTCGCTGCCTGCTCTTCTCCTTTTTTTCTGCTCTCTTTTTTGATGCGCTTTAATTTACATGCTTCAACTGTTCTTGTAGCATTTAGCAATTCCGATTGTCCTGCTGCTGGGGCCAGCCCCTTTTTGAAGTGGGGGCGCGTGATTTATGCGCATATGCTAAAGAAAGTCCCAATGACATTCGCTTAAAGTAAACTTGAGATTAATCTGGAGAGCATCTGTCATGGGGAAGAAAAAGTAACTGTAGTATGTGACTTATGCACAGTATACAAAAAGTTTTTAATATGTCGGTTATGCAAAGCTTTCAAAAGCTTGGAAAGCATATGAGCTGTAATCAAATGAACCTTTAATTTTTCACTTCATTTGACATTTTTAGCTTATATGGCGGAAATTTGTTTCAAAAGCTCAACAAAGCTCATTAAAACTTGATTTTAAAGTGTTTAATAAGATATATTTTAATATTCAGCTGTTCTTAAAGCTCATTAAAGCTTTGTCCTTTACAAATGGCTTTTATATTAAATTAGAATATATGTGCCTGTAAGCTCTGCCTTAGATCAAGCAAGCAAAAGCTCGTATCACTAGGTAATGTAAAGTTCACAAGCGGCTTAAAAAGCTTTATGTATGCTAAAACAAAGCTTTCTGAGCTCTTGCTTCTATTCCTGGTAATGCAAATATCTAAAGCTTAAGTGTAATTATAGGCAAGTGTCATTGCGCCATACACTTGAAATCGAACTTTGACCCTGACAAAGGGTAGCAATCCATGTAATTTTTCTCATGGCATTCAAACGCTTCGCTGCTTGACTTGGTCGAAAGATGGAACTTTAATTTGCCACGGCTGATTGAATTAGGCGTGCTCGATAAGGACGCAGAGCGGATATGCGAGCGTATATATACATATGTGCATAGATATGCTTTAAGGACCCCCAAACACACACACACGCACACACACACATACTCACAGAGATAGCGACATTAGCGATATCTGTGGGGCGACAACGACCCTTCAGAGCATGGCCATAATAAATGGCGTCGCGACAGTTTCCTTTTAACAAAACTTTGTGTATCCGGTATTAAGAACCATCGTCTGGCTTGTAGCTAACGACAAGCACCGCAAAACACCTGCGTCCACTCTCAGCAATAGAAACAAGGAGGCCCAAGCCTCTGCTGGTTGGTTGAGTTACCGGCAGGGGGAGAACAGGGGGACCAGTGCTCCAGAATGGCCGTAGACGAAGACTGCACGCCACATAAATTCCAATGGTTTCGACGGCATCGCCCACTTTTGGCCTGGCTTACAAGTTGGCAAATTTGTGAAAATTACTTTTTGTTTATTGTGCTGAAAGCCACGCTAAGCTTAATGTTAAGGCCAAGGTGGTCGTCTCTCCACATAGCATCCCATTTACCGCTCCCCACCTAACATCTAACAGCAGCACTTGTTTCTGTTTCACTTCCATGTTCCATGCTCCTGGCCAACAATAACATTGAGTTGTTCGCGTTGCGGTCCACACACTGACAATTTATATACCCTGTAATCAATAAGGGTTAGTGAGTGTTTATGCTTGTGGATGGAGTGGCTATATCGTTTGAGTTGGTATTGACAGTGGCGTTTCACAATAATCTCTATAAGAGAATCCAATCATCGAGCTTATCTCATAATTAAGTTTTCTCACTCATCCATTTATTAAGTCAAGATATCTAAGTCAACTCTAGCGCATCACTAAACCGAAGTGCATTTCATACACCCCAATCTATTTTATGTTTGTCTACAGAGTATTCTTCCGCCTCATACCTCCATTAGAAGCTCCCTTTTTTTTGTGGATCATTGTTGTTTTAATAATTTGCTTCACCTACATGGCTCGTAAATCTGCACTAAAGCGTGCTGTCATTGTCGCTGTTGTCCTTGTAGCTGTTGTCTTTTTTCCCCCAGATTCGCCCCGGCCGAAAACGGCGAGGAAAAGCGAAAAAAGCGAGCCACATCCCACGCAACGGCGGGCTGTGTACGAGCAATTGTTGTTTTCACACCATAATCATAAAAGGTACAAGCATAATTATTATTTTTATGTCCTGGCACTTATTGTAAAGCAGCAAATTGCCTGCCTCGGACCAACATGCGCATAAATATGCCCGGCGAAAGCCGGAAGTGCGCTCTTTATATGAACTGAGATAACAACCCGAACGGAACAGAAGGAGAGAGAGAGAGAGACAGGGAGAGAGGATAGACACAAATACAAACACAATGCGAAAACTGACCACGGGAAATGTAATTTTTGTGTTGTCGCACGGCTACTGAATATTTACGATGCTGCGAAATAAAAAATGTTATTGCAAAAAAAAAAAACACACTTTTTTCCGGCTGACATACGAAATGTTCTTGGTAGATAGCCGAGAGTTAGTTAAAAAAACAGTCAGAGTCGAAATGGAGTTGAGGAAAAATGCGATGTAAACCGAGCTTGTAATTCGTAACTATAAATATCAATGCATTCTCAAAGAAGAGAAACAAAAGACTTTATATGACTATCGATAAATATCGACTCGTTATAAGACTAGAACTTGAGATTCTGAGAGATTAAAACTCATTCTCAAAAAGACACAAGACTTGAATGACTGTTTAATCCAAAGGCGACTCTACTCTTGAGACTTAAGACTAAACAACCCTTGAACTTAGCATAAGTAAGAACAGACGGTACGTTTTCTGAACTCCATGTCAACTGCAAGATTCTATCGATATACATATATCGATAGCCTCCCACTTCACAGCCAGCTGGCATTCCAGTGAATAGCTCACATTCAATACGAGCAAATTAATTGAAACTCCGCAAGAAGCCCCTAGGGCCGTTGCATACTTTAAACGCCTTTTATGCCACCCAAGAGCTAAGCAAATAAAAAAAGGGTTTTTGCAACAAATGTTTGGCGCTTAGAAAATCAGTCATTTGTGCAGGTAAATGGACTGCAAGCGACAGTTTTTTTCGGCCTTTTATTGGGGATACCCAAAAACAATCAAATGCCCAGGGTTGAAGTCGCAAATATTTTACAAACAATTGCACAAACGCCAGAGTCCAGCAAAATAAAATAAAATCAAATATAAAATCCATTCAATTTCCGAAAAAGGGTTGGCCTCAGACTTAATCACTTTTCGATGCCCAATCCCTTTTTTCGTGAATGCAACCAATCTGTATTTATTAGCTGCGCGTGATAGCTGCTAAAGAGTCTGAAATAAATTGAGAAAAAACTTGCTAAATTGGGGGATACCCTATAAATGTTATATGAGTAAGCAGATTTAAGTGAGGTATGGCTAGCTCAGCTGTTAAGTCTAAGCCTTTGACTGGTAGATACCCTATAAATGCCTCAAGTGTAGATCGAGCTAACCTAAGATATCTATGGCTAGCCCAGCTCTGAAATCTCTTATATAAATGTACTTATGTATTTATCGCTTATAAATATTTATAGTCTGATACCATCCTTTGCAGCTAATGAGCATACCCTTTCTGCTGGGTTTAAAATGGGGCTTAGGGAATAAAAATGGAAAAAGAACGAATATAATCCGTGCCCCAAGGCATTTTTAATGCTAATTTATAGCGCGCGCACTCACACGTGGGCCATGGCCCTGGGCCCTTGGCTGCGCCCTCGACTTATTTATGAGCTGCAGAAATATATATATTAATTTCCTGTTTTTTATTTCACTTCATTTTTTATTTTTTGTGGATTTTTAAATCTCTGTGGCACTTACGTGGAAAGTTTGAAAGGCGCGCCACGGCACACGTCAGCGGAAAAGCCATTTTAATTAGTAAATATTCCCAAAAGCGAGCGTATACGTAATATTTAGCTAGAACGAAATCCTTTTCAAGCAGAACCAAATATTGCTGCGCCTGGTATGCACATTTCATGGCGGAATATGTAACGATGCTCATATTAAATTATTCAGGAAATTACAAATATTTCTGATTTTTTTTATAAATTTAAAAATTTGTGCCAGGTGCGTGAAGAGCTTGATATTTGAATTGAAATGCTTGAAATATTGTTTTAAGGTTTTTATAAATAATGTAAAATATTTTTATTTTCTTTTATTTATATGAAATATTTTATTTATTTATTGTTAAATTTTTGAAAGGCAACTATATATGTAGATGCTGTACGTAAAAAAAAAAATTTTGAAAGTGAATAACTTTAAAATTTCTGTTGCATATAGTGTAAAAAAAAAGAAGAGCAGAAAAGCCTAGTTAAATACAATAATTCATAAAATGAATGGACCTTCCTAAAAATGCTGAAAATTATTTTGTTCCTTTTTTTTTTTTTGCAAGTTTGTCTATAATGAGCAAATGTAATTATTGTAAAAAAAAAAAAAAAAAAAAAAAAAAAAAAATTAACTGTGATATTTTATTAAATTATACTTTTGCAATATATGTATAGTTATTTCATATTCTTATCATTAAATACTATTCTTATAAAGGATATTAAGGTTTCGACTTTTTATTTGCAATTTCTTGCGTTTGAAAATTACAAAAACATAAAAAAAAAGTAGCAAAGCTGAAAGCTAAAATTATGGTAAAACTTTTTAGCAGTTTAACAATAAAAAGCAAATGGCGCTAGATAGAACTTGTGCACAAAGCCACGCCCACCTCCCACACACACCCACACACACACAGAGGCAACCGCACATTAGTAGTTAGTGCAAGCAGGCGGCTTCAAACTTTTGAATAAATACAATAGATACGCTGGCTCGGCTGGGTTGTTAAGGTAGGCGGGAGGGTGGTGCGAGTGGTGCGAGTGGTTTGAGTGAGTGGATGGTGCCTCCCCGAGCGCCACTTTAGACAATGAACCGTGTAATGCCAAATATCGCCAGCCAACCAGCGAGGCAGCAGCGGCTGGCAATGTGGGCGTGGCGTGCATGCAGCATAATTTTGTGCGCGGTTTGGCAACAATTGCTTTCATTAGAATTTTTTGTTGGTCGCAGATGAGATGAGAGATGGGTGGTGAGAGATGAGGAGAGATGCGAGTGGCCACCTTGCAGGAAAACCCCTTGATGTTAAGCTCTCCATAGCTCGTTGTTGTTGCTGTTGTTGTTTTGTGTCCTGCGGCCGCAGATACATTATCCGAAATTTGCATAAAATAAATAAATTAAATATGCCAGACATGCGGTGCGGCGCCGTTGGCCTGTCCAACTGTTAGCCCTGGACCGCTGCTCAAACTTTTCATTTTATTATCACACAGCGTGGAAGTGAGAGCGAGTGCGAAAGAGACGGCGCAACAGCAGGCGATCTGTGGTGGCAGCAACTGCTGTGGCAACTGTGGCACAGGATGCGCAACGTTGCGTTTTGCTTGTCATGCTCCGTTGCCTGATTTTTGTGTCCTTCGTCCTGCGCTTCATGCACGACTTGCTAGCTCCGGCTGCTCCAACTGCTCCGCCTGCTGCTGCTGCTACTACTTTTTTTTTTTTTTGGGTCTACGAAATTGGTTCGTTTGGTTGCGCCGTGGGGCAATACTCCGCTGGTCGACGGGGCACTTAAATTTTCTGCATGGACCCACACTTTATCATGATTGTTGTTGTTGTTGTTGCCGTGCCTGTTGTAGTTCAATTTGTGCGATGCGGCTTAATGAAATTTAGTTGTTAGTTGCTGCACGTTTGTGTTGCATAGATGCCCGATAGATGGCGCACCACGCGGCGCATACGCTATATAAACCTAATTGATGTGGGAAGCTTCGTTTGTTAAGCCATATGGAAGAGGCATAGCTGCTGCTGCTGCTGCTATGCTGGCCAACGGGGCGTATGATGCATATGTGCTATGTGAACGATGAGAATTTTCAGAAATTTCTTTAATGAAGCGCCAGATAGCTGACTCGAATTTCCAAGCATTAGGGATCTGCTGGCGATTGTAATGAGGCTATGGTTGGAAATAGAAATTTTTTGAGGTAAATGATATTAATCCTAATCAAATTTGTAAGTGAATATGGAAAATTAGATTTTACATTTGGCTTGAGCGCGTTTTCAAAATTTAATTAGTGAATTTTATTTGGAGTTTATTTATGTAGTACTAAAAAAATTGAATTAACTTACAAATTAAATTAAAAATTTTTAAATTATTTATTTTATTTTTTACTATTAAAAATGCAATATCAGAATATAAAAGCCTTTCTAAAAATTTGTGTAAATGGCAGAAAATATATATACTCTATACCAGAAGGATGAGCTGAGTCGATCTATCCATGTCTGTCTTTCTCCGTATCTTCGTTCTTCTGTTCTGCTGCTCATTGATGTCACAGCCAGAGATTTGAAATGTATTATTTATGCGATCTATAATTCTTTATGCAATTTACTTACTATCGATAATAATCGATTATATTGTATCATTTTATAAGAGTAGTTTCTATACTTCTAAAAATTTATTGTATTAATATTTGTAATTTATACACAAATTTTCAGTACTACATATTAACGAAAGCCAGGCTTTCTCTCCAAACTTTACTTATATTATTTATTTAATTTATATATCACTTTATATTATTTTATATAAATTATTATGTTTCTCATAGAATAAACATATGTGTATATATAAATCGTAGAACTCAACGAATATACCATATTTCATAATAACATAAAATATCTTCAACAATATCATAAAGTAGCTCCGTTTTCAGTTCCGTTTTAATTTCTCACAATTTTTCTCGCAGTAAAATACTGTCACATCTGAAAATTTCGCAATTGACGTGGGCAAAATAAAAATCGCATATATTTAGCAAATATGTTTCGGATGGAATCCCCATAAATAAAGTCAGCTATCGTAGCTGCCGTCGCCATAATTCATTCATAACTCGTAACGGCATTTGGTATTCCAGCACATACATATATGTAAATTAGCTTTTGTTTTGTTTCCTTGACATTCCATTTGTGTCAACACCTTGACAATCTCCAGCTGTCTCACTTTGCCCTGCCCCTCCGTCCGCACATCGGTTAAAAATTTCATTACGTCTGTCATAATTCAACGTCAACGTAACGCCAACCACTTTCTGCCGCTGTCTGGGAATTTTTCAGCTAGTCGGGTTTATCGGCTGGGAAACATCTGCCTTTTCTAAAATATTAAATAAAGCAATCAAATAAATCTTCCAACATGCCTCATTTATTGCAGATTACCATGCCACAAGGCTCCAGCCTCTGTTGCTTGGATGCAAGACGCCACAAAGTGCAGGAACCCCCCACATCAGGCGTGGAGTACTGCCAGGCTGTACGCACGTACGGGTCGGGGCACTATCATTACCGAGGCTGGAGCTCCAGCCCGCAACCCCCCCCCCCCCCCCTGGCCAGCCCCTGAGCTGAAAGCACTTGTAATCAGCAGGCGGCCGAACGGGGGTCTCGACTTGGCAACTTGACATTGGGGGTTGGGCGGGGGCTAGATCTGGAGCTGGTTCTGGCGCTTGTACGGCAAGTGAACCTTCAATTATATAAAATGAGCGCTCCGCGCGTAGATTATCTCATTAAAGGCAGCTTTTTTTTAGATTCCATGCACATGCTCCAGGCTCAAGGGCAGGGGCAGCGTTGAGTGCTGGAGGGGGGCGGGAGTCAGAGCAAGGGCATAGGACAAACTAAAACCGTAAACGCAGCGACTTTTGGCTCCAAGTGAAAGCGAAACGCGTCTAGCGGAACGCAGACACCATTTTCTACACACACACACACACACACACACACAGAGAAAAAGAGACACTCAGACAACCCTGTCTAACTTTCAAGGACTCACACTTTCATCTACTTTTACTCTATAAATTTATATATAGCCAAGGAATGCGTGTTTAATGGCCAACAATGTGCATGGAGCTTTAAGCACGTAGTGTGTGTGTGTGTGCATGTGTGGATGTGTGTGTGTATGTGGGAGCAATTGCCACACACAGACATACATACACACACGCATTCAGATATTCACGCACTCATACACTCACTCACTTATTGCTCTGCCCATTTATTATGCTTCAAATTTTTTGGCCTGCTGGAATTTTACGCAGCTTCGCAAATGCCATTTTAGAAGATGTTTTATGTGTGTGTTGACATTTTTATTGCGGCAACATGTGTCGAAATTCGCCCACGCCCCCGTCACTCGCCGCCCTCCAACAACAACAACAACACAGATGCTGCACTCGACTATTTCTGTCTCTCTGTCTGTCTATCTGTCTGTCGCAGTTGTTGTTTGGATTGTGGAATGTGCGACGCGCGGTTTACATTCTACTTAACAGTCGAGTCGAAGAGTTAAATGTGCGTGTGTGTGGGTGGATAGTGGGAATAGTGTTTGTGCTCGTGTTTGTGGCGCATTCCGGTTAAGGGATTAACAGCCTGACATTTAAGAAAACAACTCGAACGCCTGACTGCAGTTAAGCTCAACTCAACGACTGAATTCAT
Organism: Drosophila arizonae; assembly: GCF_054131065.1. NCBI lineage: Eukaryota > Metazoa > Arthropoda > Insecta > Diptera > Drosophilidae > Drosophila > Drosophila arizonae. The sequence goes on from NC_142923.1 coordinate 3,789,223, forward strand.
GTCGAAAGTTTTCATTGTAAAGGTACGAGTTTTTTACTTTTGGGTCGACAGTTAAGCAGTTGGCTTCATTGGCCTATGACGAGCTGTAAACGAGGTACAGTTAAGGTCTGACAAATTACAGAGTGAAGTGAGGAATGGCGACGCAAGTATATTTAAGAGCTCTCACATTGAGGCGTTTAATTACATCCGACTTTCAGCGCATTTTGTACAAGATGAACTTTTGAGTCTCGTTATATTAGTCCAATATAGAAGCTGTGTTATTTTGTTCAACTTGAATTGTCATTTTGACTGTAATTTTATAACATACTAACTATAAGGTATATTGATAGATTATCTGTAGATACTAAAAAAAATTTAACATCGAAATATTTTCCAAACAATTTTTTTTTTTTTTTATAATTAAAAAATAATAAATAAACAATAAATTAAAGTAAGGTAGAAATATCGATAAAATAAAAAATAAATTAAATTAAAGTAAAAATATCGATCATTAAGTATATCAATAAAAATTTAATTAAAATATTTTAAATTGATAAATTTAAAACTATATTAATTGAAATAAAACGAATAGAAAAATACAAAATACAAAAATATCAAATATAATAAATTATAAACAAATAATAAATTAATGCATGCATGCACAAATAAAATGTATTTTATATATAAAAATAAATGTATTTTATAAATATTTTGTAAATAAATATATAAAGTTTATAAAAATTTCAGTTTATAAATAATAAATAAATAAATTATAGACAGACAAAAATATAAAAATTATGAATATCGTCTTAAAGTTTAGATGTATAAACTGATCCTATCTCTGTATTTAAATGTCCATGTAAATATATATAATATATCAACCAAATCTAATCTCCCGAAATTTCGCACTTGGACAAAAGACTTCGGCCCGCATTAATTTTGATTAGCAGCGCATCAAGCAAAACACTGAAAGAAAAAGGTGACGAAAAATAGCTGAGCAAACACTTGATATTCAGATGGCAGAGAGACCGCGTCCATTGCCAGAGATTCGAGTCTCTGCGCCCTGCGGTACAATTACAATTAAGCGCGACAGTTTTTTTTTTTTTTTTTTTTGGGAGGGCTCGTTTATCAAAGCAAAAATCCAGTGGACAAAAACCAGAAACCAGAAAGAAATGAAGCTGCGAGCAAGCCTTATTGCAAGCGATTAGATTTGATTGTGGGACTAGAGATATTTGCGACCAAATCGAGGGCCATAACTCACGCCACGGGTGCCAGGGGCAGGGCTGGGCGGGGCTGGCCTGGGCTTGGCATGAAATTAAGGAAACAAAGCACAACTACACGCAAACGTAATAAAATCATAATCGTCGGATCAACACAGTCATCAGCGGTGTCACAACACAGCACCTAGGCGGAGCTTTGCCAGAGAGCTGTGGATCTAGCTGTAGCTGTTGATGATGATGATGATGATGATGGTGGTGATGCCTGGCGAAACTCAACGGTAATTACAGTAATAATTCAAAAGAGATTTGGCAAGAAAAAAAATTGGGAAAAATACAAGAGGAAAACCTGCACAAGAGACAATGAAAGCAACGACTGCAGACTGCAAAGTGGCAATTGCCAGGCGACGACGACGACGACGACGACGGTGACGACGACGGTGACTTAGAGAGCAGCCAGCGTGACTCCAAACTCCAGACAAACGCAGCAGCCAGCGGAGCAACCACCCGGCCAACCACCACCCACGCACATGCAGCGGCCGATGAGCTAAGCGGCGCACAGGTGCAGGACAAAGCGACAAACGAGGGAGGGAGAGGGGGAGAGCGAGAGAGAGAGCGAGTGAGAATTGAGTGTGAGAGAGCCATAAAAACTTCAGGCTGGCTGATGATGAAAAATGCGACAATGAAAATAATGCCAAGCCAAACACACAACACACACACATACACACTCTCTCTGTCTCACTCTCTCTCTCACTCACGCACAACCCACCAAAAAAAGCCCCCCGCCCAGACGTCCAAGCACTTAAAGACAAGGTTCGACTGTGAACAAGTTTAAGTGGCGAGCAGCAAAAGCCAAGGATTTACTTTTATGCAGGCCACCAACGGAGGAGGAGGAGGAGGAGGAGCTCTATGCAATCGGAAACTTTTTTGACTCCCTTTATGACTTTTGGCGCGTCAAGTTGTTGAAAGTGTCAATATGGCAAGCTCAAGCATCACGTGCACCCGCGCATCACCTGCAGCGCCCCTCAGCTCCAGCGCCAGCCCAGCCAGCCCAGCCATTCTGGCCAAGTCTATAGCCAGCTGTCAGCTGTTTGGCTCTTTGGCTGTTTGACTCTGGCTGTTCGGGATTAGCTTCGCGTACGTTTTTCGTGCCACTTTAGCTACTTATGTGCACTCTAAAACGCAATACGAAACTTTTTCGATGCGGGGGGGCACACGAATTGCAATCATGGGGGTCGCATACGAAAATGGATACATGCGAACGGAGTGTGAGCGCAGACCCACAAAGGGGGTTGCTGCCGCCTTCTGACGCCTCATGGAGCAGAGAACAAAAAAAAAAAAAAAAATTGGAAACCGAAAAAAGTTGGCGCAAATGATACCAATAAACAAATCCCATTATACACGGCGTATCAGCTTTTCTCGTTGATGCTACGTGATCTGACTATCAATAGATCAAAAATATAAAAGCGAACAAAAAAAACGAACAGGCGCAGGAGCACATCCCATCAGAGTACTGCCTGCAATACCATCCCTTCCTCTTCTTCTTCTCTTTTTTGAATGGTCTGTTTATTGTTTTTGCTTGCATTTTGTTGGCAGCCTAGAATGAAAAGTAAAAAAATATCATATATGAAACATAGCTATGCAGCCATATTTGTTTACCTACAACTCGTCGGGGCTAAAATGGAAGCTGAAGAGCTCTTAAGTTTGATGTAGTTCAAATTCCATAAGTTCGCTTAGTCTGAGACAGCACAAGCTGAGTTCTGATTTAAAAATTGATATTGCATATTGATCAATTTAAAAAAAGTTAGTTTAATTTTTTTTTTACTACTCAGTATAACTATTCTTTAATGCTCTTATTAGTATTATATGTAATATTTGTACCTCTCTCTTTTATATCTATATTTAACTCAGCTTGTCATGATAGCTTTCTTTCTCTCTCACTCGTTGCTATTAACAGTTTCTCAGGAACTTTTTCTTCTTTAAAATTTTTTTTACCTTCTCTTTTTCTCTTTACTTCCTACTTCTCTTTTTTTTTTTTTTCTTTACTTTTCTCATTCTCTCTAAAGCATACACTTTCAGAGTTTCTCTTTTTCTCTCTACCTCTCTCATACTTTTTCTTTTTCCTCTCTCTCTCGCTCTTTCCTCTCTCTTTCCTCTCCCTCTATTTTATTATCTATGTACTATATCTCACTCTTTCTTAATATATATTTTCTTTTACCTCTCGCTCTATCAATCTCTCCTTCTTTTTTTAACCCTCTCTTCTATCTATCTTACTGTCTCTGTGTCTCTTTAAGTCACTTTACAGGGCTCCCACTTTTATTATTTATCTCTATCGACTTATACCTTAAAATAGATATATCTTTTATTTTACAAATTATTATCTTCAGAAATTAAACCCTTCCGGAAGCACTCGCATTTTCTTGCAGTGCATAAGTGACTATTTAAGCAGCGTGTGTAAACTCTGCTGTTAGCAAAAGCAATTTTCAAGTCCATTTTAAGCCTGCGCTCAGCTAATAGAATAAGCCTTACATAAATCTGAAGCTAAGAGCTCTGCGGCACAAATAAGTAGCGCAAAATAAACGAAAGCCAAGTTGCTTTTTAATGAACTATGCATTAAAAATATGCGCACAAACTGAGAGCATTCATTAAAAAAGTTTTAGCTTTAAATAATGACTAAAGAGCATGATGTAGAGTCAAAGACGTGCACTTGCCTGTGAGAGTGGGGGCATTCAAGGGAGGGCGGACTCATGGGGGGACTTCAGCCAGTTACAGCCGTCGCCTGCACTAAATCCCCAAGTAAAAACTGCAAAACTTTGCGACTTTGGGCCATTCATCTTACAACTAATTTCTGAGTGGACGCACGCACAAACCAAACCAAAACTAAAGTGGACCAAAATGAACCGGACTGGACTCAGAATTCTGGACTGGGAGGCGGTTGGGGGATGCTGGGCGTGGCAACACTTAAGTGCTTAAATATTTTTTCTTTGTTTAAGCTCGGGCCAGGAAAACACTCAACTTAGAGGCCATTTCCGTTAACGCTTGCCCAAATATTATTCAAGCTAAATAGAACTTGGGGCTGAGATTTTCCACCCACCCTAATACACACACACACAAGCCCATACACATACACTCAGGTATCTCTGGTCTCTGGTCAACTGCATCTGCTTGAAAAGTTCTTCTTCATACAAAACTTTGCGCTGATTAAACTCTATGTGTGACCCAAAGTCCATTGAAATCTTGAGAAGCCAAGTCCACAGCCCGCTCCGCCCTGAACCCTTTCCCCCACCCCCAGTTAAAACTTTAAAATCAGCAAAAGCCGTTATCTAATTGCTTTCAAAAAGTTTCCGGTCTCTGCTATTGAAACTCAATGCAAAAGTCACTTTCGAATTGTGGCCTCAACTTTATGTTGACACCGACTCGGAGGAGGACAAGATGCGTGTCAAAATATACATATATGTAAATGCATGTATGTGCATATATATAAAAAAGATTGTCGGAAATTGTATCTTAATATGATAAATAGCAGTTAAATGCATAAAATCTAAAATAAACAACAAGAACAACCAATAGGAAGTAGAGTTCCTAACTGTCTTAAGTTTTCAAAACTTTTCCATTTCTTGTCATTAGATTTTCAGCTGTATTTGTATTATACTGAATTTACAATTTATTTGTGGTTTTTCATATATAAACTTCCCTCGTGTTCTTACTTAATGTAAAAAGAGAAAGTCAAAGATATCTTTAGTAAATTTATGTAAAATGTTTGCAACTATGTCAAATCTGAATTTTAACCAATTAAAATATCAAGTTAAAATTAATAACAAATAATTTATCTAAAATTCAAAAATTCATCCTGATCAAGAATATAATTTATAAGGTGTCCATATAATAGATGCAGATTAAATTTATTCCGTACTCAAAAAAAATATATGTAGTGAGTAACATAAATATTCGATTTCTTAATTTTCAACTTTTATTATTAGATATATTGTATTATATTTTATATATAATATTAATTGAAATTAAAAAAGTGTAAATGCTAAATTGTAGATTGATAAATAACCGTTTTTGATGAGGTATATATCAATATAGTACTCACAAAGATTATACATAAACCGGAAAAAAATATATATCGCAAAAATAAATAAAAGAAATAAAGAAATGTATATCTTATTTATATAATAGAAGTCCTAACAAATATAGGTAAATGTATATAGATACATATATTATTAATGAAGAAAATATAGAAAAAAAAAAAAAACTAATGAAATGTTCTTTTACTCTTATCTTAACAAATACAATGAAAAATAAATTTTATATAATTATCCCAATAAAAGCTCGCACTGTTGCTCTAAATATCTGCTTATTAAAATATCTAAATCTCGGCATCTTTTTCATTTAATTTCAATACATTGCCATAAACACAATTAGTTCTAAGACTTTGGTTGCGCCTTTGACCTCAGGCCTTTTCATGGGAAAATCTGCTGGCTAGTTGCCAAGACAGGCAGAGCCGAAAAGCGAAAACCGAAAGCCCAAAAAGGTGAAAGCCAAAAGCCAGCAGAAGCAGCGGCTGAGAGCTTGTTAAGTAAACTGCAGAAAGGAGCTAAAATGTAATTTCAATTAAAATATTTACAAACGCCTTGGCAGCCGGCAACTAGATATGGTAACTGCCTCAAAGGGCGCGACCCACGGTCCAGGACCTACAAAGCAGCTGGAGCAGAAGCATCTCGAGCCAGCAGCAGGAGGCAGCGAAACGCTCGCTCAAGCTCGGATGAAAATGCTTTTCATAAAAATTTCAGCAAGTTTATAACAAAGCGCAACGGGGTTGCATGATAACAACAATAACTCTGAAGTAGACGTATGAAAAGTAGAAGAAGAAAAAAAATGGAAGTTACTGGGCTAGTGAATGGGGAGTGCAGGAGTCTGAGATACCCTGCTAAAGAGTAGAGAAGCAGTAAAATCTTTGATATTTTCATATAGTGAATGCAGGTTCTTCTTTAGGTTTTAAATTATTTGAGTTGTATATCGATATTTATCGATTATCAATATAAAATATTACACACAGTTAATCTTCAGTTCTTTAAGCTTAAAGCTCATTGAAGGCTCATTACACGATATATTTATATATATTTATCTCTGTGTAAACATAGAAAAACACATAACAGTTTATGAATATTTGATATTGATACATTTCCAAAAGCTAATATGCCCATTTGCTAATCATATTCAATATTGTGAAAAAGAGCATGTTAGTGTGAGTGTGTGTCAATATGTGTGGGTTACAGTTTGGAGGTAGCGAGCCCCCATGCGGCTTTTATTGATTAAACTTGAAGTTGAGCACGCACTGCGAGCGGTCGCTCGCTTGTTTTGCCAAGAAATTTCTTAATTTTGTTGTAATTTCCTTTACGCAGCTGGAATTTCTATCTGCGAATTTATCAACTATTTTTATTAGATTAAACAAGATTTCTCAAACTTACACACATAAATCTATTTACTTATATATACCATTATATATACATATTTATATATAACATTACAATGCGCGTAAATCTCTTGCTGTAATTTTCTCGAACAATTTTAATCGCATTTGCGAAACGCTGCACAAAATATTAACAACATTGCTGCCCGCATCTCTACTGCTTCTTCTTCTCCTCCTGCCTCATCTTCTTCTTCAACTGCTATGTGCTCTACTTAGTTGTCAGGCAATGGAATCTGTGCCGGGAATCCGTCGGGCCGCGTCCGCTGTTCATTACTGAATTATTCGTGCGTAAGAATGTTTTTGCAGGCGGCGTTTTCAATTTTCCAAGACAATGTTAATTTATTATGAATTTAGCAATTCGTGTGCAAATAAATACACTGCAAAATATACTGTGATATACATACAAACATGCAGATTTAATTATCTGTGCATTGATATTCAATTATATTTTTAGTTGGAAATACATTGGCAATGTCAATTGAATTGCAAACTTTATGGAGGCGGGTAAATATATATTGAGAATTTATGTATTTCCGTATACCCACCAATGAAAAGCTAAAACGAAGTATATCAGACTAATATAAGAGGAACTGTTATAAGGAGAATGTTCATATGCATTAAAGCCAACATTGAGTTGCTCTAAGGAGCTTTTACTTTTCAGCTCAGCTTTTATGTGCTTTAAAAGTTTGTTAAGCTTCTCAGCTTTAAATATGTTTTAGAGAGGTTTCTTTATGATATTCAGCTAAATAATTAAATGCTATATATGCAATAATAATAAAGCAAGAGCAATATGGAAACGATTACAAATTGTGCATTAAAATTGTCATGCTATACGGCCATATTGAGTTGCTCTAAGAAGCTTTTCAGCTGAGCTTACATGTGCTTTGCATTGCAATATGGCCATATTGAGTTGCTCTAAGAAGCTTTCCACTGAGCTTATATGTGCTTTAAAAGTTTGTTAAGCTTCTCAGCTTTAAATATGTTTTAGAGAGGTTTCTTTATGATATTCAGCTAAATAATTAAATGCTATATATGCAATAATAATAAAGCAAGAGCAATATGGAAACGATTACAAATTGTGCATTAAAATTGTCATGCTATACGGCCATATTGAGTTGCTCTAAGAAGCTTTTCAGCTGAGCTTACATGTGCTTTGCATTGCAATATGGCCATATTGAGTTGCTCTAAGAAGCTTTTCTGCTCAGCTTTTATGTGCTTTAAAAGTCTCTCCTTGAAGCTTTTCAGCTCTAAATATGATTCAGAGAGATTTCATTCTGATATTAAACAAAGTGTTTAAATGCTATATATGCAATAATAATAGAGCAAACGCTATATATATGCAAATTGTTTATTAAAATTGAAATGCAATTTAATATAAATAAAGCTTGAATATTCTTTTCAAGCTACATTCATACTCCAACTGTCACTGCAGACCTGGCCCAGCTCATCACGTATTTCAATTAATTTAAAAATACTTTTAGAAACATTTAAGTGATTCTTAAATGTACTTATAAATCCTCTTCAAAATACGCAACGGATATATAATATTTATGGCCAATGCCATTTAAAGAGAGGTCATCAAAAATAAAGTCAAGTACGTCTAATCAAAGAATTCCATTTCAATATTTAGCTGTGCTTTTTCAGCCAAATACGGCTGGAGAAGGGTTTAGGACTGCTGCCACTCGTGCTGAATTTTTATTGCTTGATTTAATTATTAATGCGACCTGCAGATGTCACGAACACCGAGAGAGTATCCTGCTACTCCTGCTCCTCCTCCTTCTGCTCAATGCCAACTGCTCGTCTATTCTAGCCAACATCAATACTTAGCTATTCTTAACCCTACCGTGCGGCACATTTTGATGCGTAAAAACAAAAATTTCGCCTGGCTGCCCGGCGAAGGTTCAGCGAGGCGGCAACGGATTGCATTTTTTATTATTTATTACGGGCCAAGTTTTGTGTGTGGGCCAACATTCGCCCCTCCAGCCAAAATGTAGATAGCATGTCGAAATGCGCTACCAAAAATATTAGAAGAACAAAAAAAATATACAGAATTCATAATGAAATATTTATGGCCATAAAGCAATGCGGCATCGGGCTTTCCATCATCATCATCGAAAAAAGGGTCGCTTAGCATTTAGTAGTCAGGGTCTGCGGGGGGGCGCAACGGAAAGTCAACGCAGCTGTCTGGCAAAGATTACGATAAGAGACATGTTTTTGTCCCTTTCGCCTAAGATGGCGGCGAGGCCAAGGTGTAGCGGAAACTACTGCCAGTGGCAGCTAGTTTTTTGGCTAGAGATTTTTATGGCAGCTAAAGCTAAATAAAATATGTGATAAGACGAACACAAAAGTAAGGCACAGATTTACTAGACCCAAAAAATATGAATTTTTCAATGCATATGAAATGGTAGGAAAAGAAAAGTATATAAAGAAAATATAACAGCTTCTTTATAGGCAATGCTAGCGTCTGTTAATGCGCTGTTAAATCAAGGACAAAAAAATATGTGAAAATAAGAATAGAAATTTTTTACAAATATATAATGTCAGCATTAGTATTGTTAACTTATGTTAATACTCTGTTAAATCAATAACCAACCAATGATTTGACTTTTACTGTTAATTTAAACTTATGTTAACGGTCTGTTAATGCGATATCTAAGGTAAGATTTTATAAATATATATTAAAATGTTAAAAATATATAATATATATATAATATAATATATATGATTTGACAGAAAATGTTACCTTATGTTAATGCTCTGTTAAAAAATAGCTTTGCACCAGCTGTATCGCAGCATTGCCAAAAACCTATAAACTCTGTTAACTGCTTGAAAATCTATAAAAAAAAAAAAGCAAAGCAATTGCAAACCAAGATTCTATAAAAAACAAATGCTAATAATATAGTCCTTAGGCTATTTGAGAAGCTATATTAATAGACAGGTCGTCTTTTGATATTTATACTTTGACCTTAGACCCAAGTTCGAATCAAATCTTAAAAAGTTATGCCCCAAAAAGATGTCCCAAGAAGGAGCACAAAGCCCACTTTAAAATCTGCCTTAAGCTCACTCTAAGCACTATATATAAATATGAATTTTGTTCCATGGAGCGCCCCAAAGGCAATAAATAGATTTGGTGCGCTGCTTAAGAGCCCAGAGCTCGGAGCACAGGAGTTCACATTAAGCCGGGCACACATAAAGTGGCAGGACCCAAACAGTTTACATAACTCATTAAAATGGGGAAAGGGAATGGGAATGGGAATGAGAATGGGAATGGGCGTAAATACAATAAATATGCAACTAAATCAGGCTTAAATGTGCTTAACAATTTTTGAACAATAACATGAAACCACAAGTGCGAAAAATGCCAGCCACTGGCAGCCACTTCAGACGTCTTTAACGAGCCTCCCAGCCAGACCGGACGAGCGGATCCGACTTGGGCTGGAGCGCCCGGCCATATGTCAGGGTCGAAGAAATATAACGCACACAGAAGTGCTCATTACGACGGACGGACGTTGGCAAAAAAAAAGGTTACGTGCAAATAAATTTGCACCTTAACGCCTTTAAATGCGCAACGCACAAAGAGCGACAGAGAGAGAGAGAGCGTGTGTGCGAGTGAGATAGGTGCAGTACAGGGTGCTGCCAATTACCCGGAAGTATGCGCAAAGCTTATGCGATAAATTCAACAAAGTGCCAAAAAGGTATGCAACTCGGTCTCTGCCACACACCTGTCCATAAGGAATAAAATGCGGAGCCGCAAAAGTCGAAGGATTTTCAAGGTGCGCAGACACAAAAAATGTTACCTGAACTGAATGCTGGTCGTCTGGGTGGCTGCTGCCATTGCTAGTGCTTCTCTGTGGCTTCCAAGTCGGTCTGGCATCTTTGTTGGCGAACCCGGACCCGGGCCCGGACCCGGACCCAGAGCCAAGCCCAGACCCAGAAGCAGCGCCAACACCTGCGTCCAGCAGCCGCCGTTGAAAAGGAACAACACGTGCTCACGCGCTAGATGTATTTGAAGACTGTGTGAATGTGTGGGTGTGGGTGTATAGGTGTGACTAAGTATGGCTGTATATATATATATATGTGTGTGTGTACGTGTGTGTCTAGGTGTGCTTGTGCACATTTACGGTTGCCATATTGAAGGTTAAGTTTTCATCTGAAGCTTTAATAACAAGTAACCGTCGTCTAGATGGAAATGCACGACTAAGCTATACCCTGACTTTACTTATTACACTCTTTAACCTCAATACTATGTTTGATAAGCGAGGTCTGCTAAATATCGATTTTTATTGATTTCGAATGAAAAATATCGATAGACAAGGTCTTAGTAACCAGAAAATAGATAGCTAGAATGGACTAAAACTTTTCTGAGATATGTTGATAAGCAAAATAATACTAGATCAGTTCCTAGATCAGACACTCAATGCTCAGTTATCGATTTTTATCGTTTTGAATGTTAGAAACCCAACCAGAGAAAGTAACGTATAGTTACATCAATATATCTCTATATCTATTTTTCACTCACACAACCAATATACCCGATCCACACCCATTCAATAGAGCACTCAAGCACTGTGAACCGCTGCAGCTGCTGCTACTTAGCTTCAATCATAAAAGGGCCTATAGTTTAGGCCCAAAGCCCAGCTCGATTGCAATTTAAAGGGATTTGAGCTTGAAATTTACAATCTGCATAGGCCATAGGCTCGTAACACTTAGCTGACGTTATGGCAGGCCCATAAAATATCGCCCATGGACTCGCTTTCACTTGGCTGTTTTGAATGAACCAACCCGTGAAATATGATTGTGCGGCGCTACGGTGCGACTGCAAGGGCATATTAGTTGTGGGTAGTTTGGGAAGTTGATATACATATATGAAGTAGATAAATCCAATTGGTTAATTTTTTAATGTAGGCCTTAAGTTGAAAACTTTTAGACTTATTAAATTAAATCAAATCTTATTCATCTAGGAAAAGTATGTAACTTAAATATACATTTACATTTGATATACCATATAAAGCATTTTTATTTTGATATCTTAGGCTGGAAATTTTTTAGATTACTTAAAAAATTTTTTCCTTCTGGACAATTATATAGTTATAAAAATAAATAAATTAAAATATCGCCTCTTCATTAAATCTCTTTTAAAATTTTAAAATATAATTAATATAAAATTATTTGTTAGGTCGAATCTTTTCAATTGTTCAAGAAGTCTCTTTCTTCAGATCAAATATACGATTACAAAAATGACATATATATTTTTTTCTTCTAATCACTCAATCCATTTCATTATATGGCCTCCATTCCTATCTCTTTCACTCAAGATCTTGCTGCACACCTCTCTCCTGTAGCGCACCTGTGCAGCGCGCTAAGCCCAAGCTGCGAGGACGCTTTCGCTTTATTACCTGAACATCATTTCACGCTAACGTAAGCGCAAACGTTCGCATACAAGCCGCGACCAGATTCTCATCCAATTGCTTGCTTGCTTGCCTCCAGCCCACAGCCCGCAGTCCTCGCCGGCTGAGCAACCCCCTCGGAGTCTCGAGTAGATAAACAAGTGTAGCTTCCGCAAAAATGGGCAATCAACTTCAAATAGCAGCGGCGACCCACCTGACGTCCGGGTCCCCCCTCGATTGCAGAAGCCTTGTTACTTTTTAATACTTTTTATGATTATAACAATGTGTAAGGCGCTGTGCAAATACAAAATAACTTGTTTTCATTTCACAACAACAACAACAACAACAGCAAACAGCTAAGACAACAACAAATACGCCTTCGCCTGGGTAAAAATAATGAAAATCCCACTTGAAGCCGGTTTTTCGGGGGCTTTATCCCTTTTTGCCACTTGTGCCAGGCTCATAATATTGTTTGGCTTAGTTTTACACTAAACTGGCTGGGGCGCAACCCCCGCAAGAGACACAAGAAGCAGCCCTTAGTTTGAGCAAAGCATAATTTATAATCGCAATATTGCGCATACGCCGCGTATTAAGGCGAACGCGCGTGTAAACAGCCGCAGCGGCTTATTATGTATTTTGATAGTCTTTTCGTGCTTTCTGCTTTTAATTGTTAACATTTCATTTAAGCCACACACACACACACACACACACACCCTCACACACACACACGCTTTGGCTTTGTCGAATATTCATTTATCAAAACGTTGCCCGCATTTTGGCGCTTTGTGCCCGACTGGGCGCCATCAGCAGTAGCAGCCTGTCAGGAACTTGTTCTGAACTCCAATCTAAATCGTTATGCATAGCCGCCCAGCCACGCCCACCCCAAACAACACCACCACCAACGCCACCGCCGCCGCCAAGCCGGGGGCTAAAGCAAGCCATGACGTTTGCGTATGTCAAAGTTATCTAAATGAAAAATTGACTTTCATACACAAATGAGTGTGTGTGTGTGTGTGTGTGTGTATGTGTGCGTGTGTGTGCTTCGCTGGGAATCAGCGTACGTTGAGCTGCGCTTCCGTTGCGTTGGATTTCGCATTTACGCATTTCCTATTTTAGATGATATTTCATACTTTTCTGCTGACAGCAGCAACAAACCAACCGCTGATGATGATGCGCGTTTATTATTGTTGCTTTATGGCTTTTGCATACTTATATGCATAGTCTGATTCCCAGACAAGCCTCAGCCCGAGCCCAAAGCCAACCCAACACAGCCCATCCCATCCCACCCCATCCCAGCCCATCTCAGCCCAGCGCCAACTTCATATGCCTTCACAACTTCTCTCTACGTCTGTTTGCCTTAGGGATTATCAACTCATTGTGCATTTGCTAGTGCCACGCCCCCGCTCACATCACTGTGCCCCAGCTTCTGTCTGCCTGCCAGTCTGTCTGTCTGTCGCTTATCCGTTCATCCATTTACTCATTTGGCAGTTTGTCATTCGTTGTCTTCGCTCTGTAAACAGTTCAAAGCTTTAAACTGTTTGCTTTCAACTTAATTGGTCGGGCTATTGGCTTAATAAGATTCATTAACCATATGCCAAGGCAGCTTCATCATTTTCACTCTGTTCATATTGATTGACTTTTGAAATGAATTTTTTTGAATTTTTCAAATAAAATTTCTATTGAATTTGTGTGATATGAGAGAGTTTTTAATTGATAAACTAAAAGATCTAAACAAAATTGATACTACTTAAACTTTACAAAAATTTATATACATATAAAGATATCAATTTTTGTATTTACAAATATGTCCAATTTATATTTTCTATCATTTTCTCATATCTCATATATTTTCATATTATTATATATTATTCCCTTAAGTAATTGAACTCAGCTCAAATCGTATGATAAATGCGCTTATTGTGCAATTTCAATAACTTCCGGCAGCCATTAAATGGCTAATGGCACCTACGTGCTCGCATTGCAGCAGCTAGTTGTCTCGCTCTAACACACGCACTCGCGCGCATCAGATTTTTAAAATGTCAGCCTAAAAGTATGCAGCAGAATTTTGTTGCTGCATCAATCAAACTGCTAATACGCAACGCAACGCAGGCCAAAGCAATATAAAAGCCCGGACATGAGATGCCAATAAATTGTATTGTACTTTATACTCATGGAAAAACACAAAAAAATGCCAAATAAAATAAATTGAAAAACATTTAGCCGTGGCAGCCATCAATAAGCGCTGACAAAGACGATGCTGCCAACAGCTGAGACCCCAGCAGAAAAAAAAATCGAAAAAATAAAAGACAAACAGAGCGAGCAACGCAAAGTTCAGGACATTACGGACAACTAATGTTGATATTGGCACTACCCGACCCGATCCGACCCAACTCGACCCGACCCCAGCGAACCGACCAAAAGCCAAGCACCAAACTCAACTCGCAACACAAACAGACATAAAGAAACATAAAAAATTGTGGAAAAAACAAATAGAAATCATTTTAGCCAACTGCAGTTTCTGGCAACAGTTTCGATTCGTGTCATATGCTGTCTTGGCAGCGGCTGCACATCTGCTTTTCCTGTTGTTTTTGTTACCCAATGCGTGTGCCTCGATGGGGTATATAGGTTGTGGATGTGAAGGAGAGAAGGAGTTCGGCATACCTCTACTTTTTTTACATAGGCAGTCGCAGTTGATCTGGATCAATCTTATAGACTCCTTGCTTGGTAAACTCTACAAGTTGCTACTTCATCCCATCCTCTAAAAGCTCATCAGTTTACATCCCTCGGATTGAGAGATGATCTCTGATCTATGATCTATGATCTGATCTATGCATCTATCCATGTCTTCATCCATCAACGAATCCGACCGTCCATCTCTTCATATGTCTGTCTGTGCTTCCGACCAGCCTTTTCTTCATCTGTCCAACCAGCCTTTGTCCTACCGTTCGTCTTTCCGTCCTACCGCCATCATGGTCAGTCCATCCATTCGCCTGTCTATCCTTCCGTCTGCTCTTACTTTCGTCTGATGTCTATAAGTTCTACATTGAATTTAGACTTCTGTAGACTTATTTATTTATCGATGCTTACTTACTACCATAATCGATTAAAATCGATATTAATATTCGTACTCCCAGTACATTATAGATAATCTTGCCGTCAGTAACTCCTCACCAAAACACTCTAGATTCAATTTTTTGTTGTTCTTGCTTTATGGCACTTTAAATTAGAGCACATTTCTATGATTGCCTTTTGCGACGGTCCATAAACGGCGACAGGCGCCGTCGCGCAGTTCAATAGTTTTGTTTTGTTGTCGACTCGGCAAAATGCCAGCCGAACAGTCGCAGAGTCAAACAGTCGAACAGCCAAAGAGACATCGGCAGACAGCAGCTGTGACAGCTGCGATTTCTTAGTGCAATTCCCTCTACGGCTACGCTATGGCTTATATAGCATATTGTTCTTTCGCCCACTTTTGCTGTTGTTGTTGGCCTATTTTTGGGTACGTGATGGGATGATTGTGTGGCTGTGTGGGTGTGGGGCTGTCTGTCAATCGCATGTGACTGGGTCAAACTTTCTAAGCTACAACCGAAAGCCATACACGAGTGTCCTTTATGTGCTTAACCCTTTCGATGAAATATGAAAGTGATTAGATGCCAGTCGGCTGAGGCCAGAAGTTATTAAGCCAGCTTAGAGCGGGGGCGGTGCTGAAAAATGTGTTTATTTAGCTGATTAAGTAGGGTGAAGGATACCCTGTAATAGCATCAGAAAGGCAGCACATATGTTGATATTTATTGAGCCGAGCGCCTAGAAGAGGCAACATTTGTTGACAATATTAGGCAGACGAGTTCATGATGAGATCAGCAGAAAACAGGCCCTGTAGAAAACATTTTGGGTATAGTTGAGGATTTAGAAGAGGTAGTGGAAGAGGTAAGAAAAGCTGATTAACAGGGCCATGCATGGTAGGGATAGGTGGGGAAGTCTGAATACTTTTTATTATAACTTAAGTTACTCAGTTGCCATACTCTAAAGCTTATCTAAAGAGCCATTATGGAGCTAATAAAGCTTTTACATAGTTCCCACAAAACTCTTAAAGCTTACTTCAACTTCAAAACTCTTACACCAAACTCTCAAATCCCAAATAAAATTCCATTCAATTTCTCTATAAAGCTCTCTTTAGACTCCTTTCATATTTCAATAAATATTATCAAAGTAAAAATGACTAATTCATTAATTTTTTTTTTAAAGCGCTCTTGAAGCTCTCTCAAAGCTCTAATACAGCTCCATATAGCACTTATAAATATGACTGTTCTTCATTGATCCAACTGCCTAAAAATCTGCATTCCGCTCTAAGCTCAAACCCCATCTTAGATAATAGAAACGTAAACACAATCTATTTTATTTTACAAAAAAGAAGAAGAAGAACTTAGCCCAAGCCAACCTGCACGGGCTTGCTGTTGCCTTGTTAACCCCACTCAATCAGTGTACGAAAGCATTTCGTTTATTCATTTATAGAACATCAATCTCTCATCCGGCAGACAAGCGAACGATATGCCACATTCAGCTGAAACACACAAAATGCATTCGCATATGCAACAGTTGCCGTTCTCCCTCTCTCTCTCTCTCGCTCACTCTCTCTCTCCCTTTCTATATCTACCTCCAATAGCCAATGCCGCGTAACCCATTTGCCATGTTGGTTCGATAAACTCGTCATGGAGCTGCCTGACAACACGGCGCCAATAGCAACACCAACAACAACAACGGCTGGGAACAACAATTGTGGAACAACAACAACAACATTTCCACAGTGCATTGGCGAATGCCCAACGGTAAGGAAGCAATCTCTAACTTAATACGGAAAACTTGTAAAACGGCAAAGCAAAGCGAAATGGAAAAGCTGAAAGCCAAACGCCAGCCGGAGACCAACAAAGCCCCAATCCAGAGTCTGGCCCAAACTCAAACTCCAACTCCAACTCAGACCCATGCCCACGCCTATGCCAATGCCGTTGCCAATCCCTTCAAGCGCCCAATGAATACATTGCAGAAGCAATGGTATCGTGTGCTTCTAGCCAGGCGCGTGGGCTTCGGCCAGAGGCCTCAGCCGAGCGAAAAGGAGCCCACCTAGTACGTAAGATCGAATCAAATTGTGTGAAAATTGCAATTTCCTGTTGATTTAATACATTTTACAATTTTCTCACCCACGCCTTCGCCCTCGACCTCGCCCACTGTTAAAGCGCTGACATATGCCACAGACGCTATGTAGCCGCGTTTCGTAGATATAACGAGCGTTTCCGCTGGGAAATGGGAATGCACGAGCAGATGCAACGTTGCGCCATCGACGCAATGCGCGTGCACAGGTGAGCGAAACAAATTCTGAGAATTCAATTAGCCAACTCCAATTTGCCATCTACAATTTACAATTCACAATTCGCTTTGACAGTTCCACTTGACAAGAGGTTTAATTGCAATAAGCTCATCTCAGCTCAGCTAACTGACAAAACACGAAAGAGAAATAGATAGTAATACAAGTTAAACTACATGTCAGGCTTTTAACATTTAGATGAACTGCTCAGTCAGAGCTGGACAGCAGGAGCTTCTACTGCAGAAAATGCATTTGACAGGCGGTTAATTATTGAAGGCAATACCAGCTTATAAGAATTTATTTTAGAAGAGTACAGCAACCTTATGTGTGTATTCGCCTCCTGTCTTTGATATTTAACATGTGGATACACTGCTTGTCAAACTTTGACAGCATTATTTTTTTTCATTTCATTTAATTTTTCAAAATATATTTAACTGATTGTTAATTTTTTGAAGGCCAGCTTTTTAAGCATATATTATTCTAATTTTGGAATACTTTTTTACCTGTATATATTTAACTGGCAGTTAACTTAACTGTAAGTTAAGCTATTACAATAGAGCAGAATATTTAATTTTCTTTCTTATCAGATAGATATACATATATGTACATACATATATACAAATTTTATATATTTAACTGGCTGTTGAATTTGATCGACAAGCTCAATTATCAGATATTATCAGATATTTTCTTTTTACTAGAAGTTAGCAGTAGTTAGTTATAACAAGAGCTTTCTACACTTCAACTGACGGTTAATTGCCTGACATTTATCGATATTCGACACATATAAACTAATACATGTAACTCTTGCTCAAGCATTTTCTATGCACTTAGCTGTCAGTTAACTACTAACGTAAACTTCTTGCCTTGCAGAACATTTTCGATCACAACGCTGTGGCTGCCGTTGCACTCGAAACGGGAAATCAACTCAACGCTGGAAACACTGGAAAAGGTTCTGACAGTGAAGGAGAGACGACGCCTCGAGGAGATACTCAAGCGACTCGAATCGCAGCGCACGCGACGCTTTTAACAGATCTAATGACCGCCGCCCACACTCCCCAGCTCCAGCACTCTCGCACTCACTCGCACTCACTCGCACTCGCTCACACTCCCAACCTCCCGCACTCCCGCACTCCCTACCGAGTGCAGCTGGAGTGAAGCAGCGAAAAGCACTTTCGAGTGCCGCACTTACCCCGTGCCGGCAGCGCGGCCAAGACGCGCCCCTTGGACTTGAATTTCACTTTGCAGTGAGCCACATTTTGGAAATTGCTTTTCCTGCTGATGCTTTGTCGTAAATATTTAATACAAATAAAAGTGCGACTTTCACTTCATTTGAAGCGCAGCTCGTGTTGGGGATTCACAATTATCTGGCCCTCGGCAGCCGGGTCTCAGCTGCATTCTCAAATATGCAGCAGTTATGCTAAGTAGCTGCGCGCCGAGCACCCTTCGCGCGGCAGTGTTGAGTAACGTTCTCTAAAAATTACTGACATTCTAGTCAAATTGAAGGACAAGTGATTTTTGCTTAAGCTGCAGGAGAAGCACCTAAAATATAAGTGCTCTCGATAGGAATGGATGGTTACTTAACTTTGTTGCTTAATTGAATAATGAAGTCAGTAAATTAGTTTCATAGATTAACTGGATTTACTTATATAGGAATATATATCCCACTCGTTTGGTTGCCTTTCTTGTTTAAATGCTACTAAAGAAATCTCTCTTTCTCTCACTCTCCCTCTCTCTCTCTCTCTCTCTCTCTCTCTCTCCCGTTCCTTATGTATACATATATATATCTCTCTTTCTCCCTCTTTCTTTACTTTCTAGTCAATAATTGAGTACCGAACTGCATTAATAATCTTATTTTCCAACTACAGCTATTAATATATACAGCTCTCTCTCTCTCTCCCTTACTCTTTCTTTAACTCTCCCTCTTTCATTACTTTCTTATTTAAATAGTGATATTTGTCTAGTCAATAATTGAGTTCCAAACTCTATTTAGACTCTTATTTCCCCAACTACAGCTATCAATACAGCTCTCTTTCTCTCTCTCTCTCCCACTAGCCCTCCTTCACTTAATCTCTTGCTTATTCCCTCTCCTGCTCTGTCTGTTTATCTTCCATTCTATCTGTCTTCTAGTTGGTATTTGTGGCTGTTCATTTCTAATCAGAATCAAATGCCATTGCCGGTCAATCAGTCAAGCGTTTAATAACTGATTGCAGCTGTGGCTGTAGCTGTGCATCTGTATGCGTGCGTGTGTGTAAATGGAGAAAAGAGTAAGCAGATAAGTAGAAGTTGAAGCTAGAATAAAATTTATAACATATCTAACACGCATACATCATTTTGATATGCATGCCACGGGCACGTTTGCGAGTATTTGCTTAAGAGTTGAGGCTGAGAGGAGGAGAGCGAGTGGGGATGAGGAGCAGCAGCAGGAAGCCCTGGCAAGTGGCATAGACGTGGGCATGAGGGTAAAGGGGAGACAGTTCGCTGTGCACCGCACATGGACAGACACATTAATTTAGCTGCTGCTCTCGAAACCGCATGCAATTTTTCTTCGACTTGGCTGCTATCGCCTTTCAATGGCAGGAAGTGGCTGGAAGTGGCTGGAAGGACGCAGCAAAGCAGAGCGAGTGCCGGCCAAGCAGCTGGCAGCGAGGCATTCAGTCAGTTAGTCAGTCAGCCAGATAAGTGCGGTTTATGTGCGGCACGTAGCCCGTCTCAATACAGTCAATAAATTGCCGCTGCGCTGCACTGTTAACTGACCAAAAAAAAAAATAGAAAGGATCGATGGAAAAGGGGCAAAAATGAGGGGTGGGGCATGCAAGGTATTGGGTTTAGTCGAGCTGAGGAAGTGGGCAAGGGTTGGCATGTGGATGAAACTGATGCTGCGCATTTCTCTTTCCACATTCATATAGGTTCAATCTCAATGCACTTTAAGCACTCGAAACTCGCAGCTGGACTCAAATGCCAATCAGATTTTAAATTCCATAAACTGTGAGCATTCATTAAAGTGAAATCTAATTGGAATATGTAGTAGGTGATATGAGTTTGGTTGATGAATTAAATTATAGCTATCTTCAGCTTAAATCATAAAACTTTTAGGAGACATTGATCTTTGAAATTTGTTTCTTTTTTTTTATACTAATTATTTTCCTCTCTGGATCCCATCTATAAAATTAAATTTTTTATTTTTTTAGTTAAAATATTTTAATGTTTACTGGTATAAATTTCTTTTAATATAATAAGTATTTAAAATTTTATCTTAAAACTGATTTTTAGATACTTATTAATTTTTATACCCTGAACCCATTGAAAATGGGAAATCAGGGTATAATGGTTTTGTGAAAAGTATGTAACAGGCAGAAGGAATCATCGCAGACCCCATAAAGTATATATATTCTTGATCAGCACGACGAGCTGAGTCGATATAGCCCTGTCCGTCTGTCCGTCCGTCCGTCCGTCCGTATGAGCAAAAGGATCTCAGAAGATATAAGAGCTAGAGAGCTGAAATTTGGCATGCATACTCGTGTATACCATAGGCAGTACAAGTTTGCTTTATTTTTTCGATAACTCGTCCGATAACTTTTTTATCGAGAATAATCGAAAAATCGACATTGTTTTTTCAGCTTAATTTGAACATTTTTAGACCTGGAGACTTCAAATTTGCGTTGTATATAAAGTTAGTAGATACAAAGATTTTGTAATTTACAGATTTTGGATACCACGCCCCCTTCGCCCCAAATTTGTAAAAAACGCATTTCAAGTACTAGAGACTTGTGCTTTGGAATGGACACACATTTTAGCTACATGATTACGCTCTAAAAGTTTTATTAGGATCGTATGTCTACAAAAGAAATTATTCAACAAATAAATTCTCACACTGCAGTGCAGCCCAAGCGCAGCCGCTGCTAGCTGCGCAGTTTGCAGAGCGCGTGCTTATACGTGCATGTGTATGTATGTGTGCATAATAGAAGTCCAGAATGATTAGAATATCAGTTTGGAGGGTTCAGGGTATCTCCTAGTCGAGCAGTCTCGACTGGAGCCTTCTTACTTGTTTAATTTTTGTTTTTAATTATTTATTTATATTATAGTTATTTATTTATATTTACTAATTTTGTACAACAGAAACTGAGGCAATAAAAGTTTGTTTTAATTATAATCAAAAAAAAATCTTGAACAAAAAGATTTTCCTAAAAAACAAATATTTATCTTTATCACAACAATAAATTTTTTCTCATTTTTTTCTGTCTAATACAGAGTAATGAGCTTCTAACTTTTTTTTTTTTTTTTTTTTTTTTTTTTTTTTTTTTGCTTACTCATAATAATATTAGAAATGTTATTAGAAAAAATATTTTTGTTCGCTACATTTTATTTTGTTTGCTATATATTTAAGACTAGAAAACTGTGTTCTTTAGCCACTCACCACTGTACGTCATTTAATAACCGAAAACTACAGTCGAACTGAACTCTGTGCGTTAAATGCCGATGCAAATTAACTTTATATTAAGAGCACATTAATGAGAGAATACCTCGCAGCTACAACAACAACAGCAACAACAACAAGCATAGCTATGCAGACAAATGAAGAGGACGTAGATAGGTAGGTTGGTTGGTTGGTTGTTATAGCAGTCCTTCAACCTACGCATATTATAAATCAGAGCGCGCCTCGTTGCGCATAGACAAGAAAATTATAACAAGAAAATTGTGAGGGTTTTTCCGCCCCATATCTAGCTGCGCCGCATAGCATAACAACATTCCAGAGGAAAAGTCTGCCGGAAAATATGTTATTAATTCAAATTAATATAATCCAATTTTAATACGCAGCAAACACTTAAAGTGGATGAGCGAGGTGAGTTCGTTTTTAAAGGAGCGTATGTAATAGGGTTGTGTTTCTGATTAGGTAAGGGTAGATGATGTAACTGAAGGCGAAATGATTTTTTTAGTGGAATTATTATATCATTAGGAGATATTGTAGTTCTCTATATATATTTGTGTAGAAACCTTAAGCGGAAGCTAATAAACTCTAAAAGTTTTATCAATATATTGGCTTTCAGTAACTTTGATATATTTTTCCATATCTAATAAACTTTCTTTTAGAAAATGGTCCAAAAATAGATATATGAAAAATTTGTATGTCAGTAATTTTCCCCAGCTTATTTATATTGGCTAAATCACAATAAATTACCATTAGAATCGTCTTTACAATATACTTATTTATATTTCTCTCTCATTCTCTCAAATTAAAAATCTAGTTTTATTATAATATGAGAAAAATTTCGCTAGTTCCCAGAGTTTTGTTGAACATCTCTGCTGTTTCCAGGGTATCTCGTAGATCTAAGCTTTACTTCTTGCACAGTTAACTGCAATGCATTAAATTCCTCAACTTATAGGGCATCTGCACGTCGATCACCGTGCATTTTAAGCACTCTTATTTGTTTTCTCTGCTGCCTCGGCTGCTTCCTCAAATTTCCCTGCGCTCATGTTGTTTTGCATGTTCGCTCGCGTTGCGGAAATGGAAACTACTCTCTCAGCTGCTGGCAGAGCTCCGCGCGCATTATGAAAAGATATTTGCCTATTACGACCAACCCGAAGCTTCCCCAGCCCTGACTAGACGTGTGTGCCTGGGCCATGATGTATAGACAGTTCGTTTGTGTATGAGTCTGGGCTTAGTTTTCCCATCTTTATATTATTTTTCCTTCTTCTGGGTGCGGGCTGTGGGCGGAGCTGTTAATAATGCGCAGATATGCGAGCAATGACAGCCCCTAATTTGTGCACATTTTTCACATTTCAGCAATAAATTTGTGGCCTTTGGCTTTTTGGAAATTTATCAACATCTTTTTATATATTCATATACTCCACACATTTGACAGGCCGTAAGTCAGTTTTATGGACATGCTCAAACACATGACACAAAAAAGCCATAAGCAGGATTTGCATAAGATTTATAAATAAATATGTTTATTACTTGGCAACAGAGTGTTACAACTTGGCTAAGAGTAAAATAAAATATAATAAGATATATAGACGAATGGAGGTAAATATCGTATAATTAATATTATTTATTTATTCAGTAAATATTATATTATTCTGCCGAGTATATCATAAATTCAAGCATTTTATGAAATCCAAGCATTAATTATCAAAAAACAATTTCAAACACGTCAAATTTTCAGTAGAAAAATGATGAAGAACACATTGTTGTGGGAGACGCTGCAGACCGTGGAGCAGCTGGAGGTGGCCTTCGAGGAGACACTGCAGACCATAGACCACATCAACAGTCGCTACTGCTCGATGTCGAGGCGCACGAGCACAGCCGAGCGACACCAGCGACTGTACGAGTCGGAGATCCAGGCGGCCATCACAGGACCCGCGAAGCCCACGCACAAGATTCACGATAATCCAAAGCGGCGCAACAAGAAAAAGAAACGCACAAAGCAACGAGGCTGCCGTAAGAGCCAGGCCAAGTCCAAAGGCCAATGGGTGCAGCCCGTCTTCAATCTGCATGCCAACTGCGTGTGCGAGCTGGAGTTGGACAATGCAAATACGCCGATTCGAACTGTGACGGCGCACCTGCTACAGGATGGCATCGATAAGGAGTTCACATCAAATGCGACGGCGACTAGCAATGGGTGGGGCATGCCGGAGGACACTGATCGAATGGATCTGAGCCTCAGCGCCTGCAACACCAATTGCTGTCCCTGTTGCCAATGATGTGGAAGTCTTTGATTTGTGTGTATTAGTGGTATTCCCTCAAAATAAATAAGTAAATGTTGTGCAAAAGTTTTGCTAATCAGGCTTATGGGCAATTGGTAAATCTGTTTCGATTTGAGTTTAGAATAGAGGGCGAAAAATCTTTAGTTTGTTTATATTAGTGGTATTCCCTCAAAATAAATAAGTAAATATTGTGTAAAAGTTTTACTTATGAGGCTGCTTGCTTATGAGGAATTGGTAAATCAGTTTCAATACGCAACATCTTTGAATTGTGTATATTAGAGGTATTCCCCCACATTGAATAAGTAAATATTGTGTACAAGTTTACTAATCAGGCTGCTTAAAAAAGATGGTAAATTAATTTCAATGTGCATTTAGAATAGAGTGAATAAAATCTTTAATTTATGTATATTAGTGGTATTCCCCTAAACAAAGTAAAGTCGGGAATGCTCTAATAAGCAATACCCTGCACCGAATGGACTTGCATAAGATTAACATTTCTTCGAGGTGAACTTTCATAATAATATATATAGTATAATCATAATATAGACAATATAAAATATTATTAAAAAAAAAAAAAAAAAAAAAACAGAAATCTGTATATAATAATACATAAAACAACATCATCTTCAAGCATTCTAATAAAATGCAAATTGATACAGAAATAAATAAAGCTGTAAACTCATATAAAAAAATTTCTAAAAGCATTTCCGATTATTTTTCTCTGCCGCAACTTTTATAGTTCATTTGTCATAAATAATAAAATTCCTATATAGAATATATAATAATAATAAATAATAATAATAAATAAAATATATAACGACCCCATCAAATTTTGCCATTTCATATTCCTTTTCTTTAAACTCTATACAAATTTACAACAAGTCGCAATAGCATCGATTACAAATAACAATGTGCCACGCCCCACGTCAAGTTAGCTCCCTGCCGCTGCTGCTGCCCAGCCAACGGATCTGAACAAAAGGAAAATCGCAAACCGTTTCGCATTTTGTATGGGAACTTAAACGCTAATGGCATAAACATCCGAAACGTGAGCGAAATGTTTAAAATGCCGCCACAAACACAAACGAATCGGACAGGATGCGACAGGACAAACAGAGCTAAAGCCAGTTGGTTAAGGATCACAAGCAGCAGTCGATGGAGTCGGAGTCGGAGTCGGAGTCAGAGTAGGAAGAGCCGTCATGGTTGTAATGTAGCCAAAAGCGCGTTTGCCACAGCCGCACAGCAAATCAAATCTCAAATCATGCACGTTTCGAGTCCAGAGCAGAACCCAAATCGAAACGGAATAACAAAGGAATAAGCGAAAATTGTTCGACGAATTTGAAATGCCCTTCACCTGTCATAAATGAGTCAAATGAGAAAGTCTAATAAGTACATAAAAGGAGCTTTACTTGAAATAATAGAAATTTATAAAACCTTTAGTATACATAAGTTTAAAGATGGAATTGATATCATATGGACAATTCATTAAAAATTCAAATAAAAATTGTTCATCTTCAATAAAATAAAGTTCTTCAAATTATTTAAGACAACTAATTTATTTGTATAAAGTTAAATTTTGAATTGAATGCAATTATACTAAAATAAAATCAACTTTTGTAATATTACATCATGGTTTGGTTAGTCTTATACAACAAAATAAAAAAATATATATATATTTATATATAATAAAAAATATGTTTAAAAATATTTTTTTTTAGTTTTAAAAATAGAAATAGTTTTCAGAAATAAACAAGAATTTTTTTTTTTTCAGAATATTAGATAGATATTTTGGTATGACTTGATACATAGAACTCTACTATAATCATAAATATATTATAATTATATTTTACAGCCTAACTAAAGATTATTACAGATTTTTATAATATAAATTAACTCTTTCCACAAAACTTAGTCCTCTCTAAATGAACTTAAACCAGAGGAATACTTTATTCATTAACTAAAACTCAAAATTTGTTCAAGTATAAATAATATACCATTTAAACTCATACTACTGTAAAACATGGCTATCAGGCACTGCCTGAAACCTAAAACCTTAAAAACTCGACAAAGCAACCTACCTACCTAAAGAACCTTTACCGCCTTATTAGGGCATGACAGAGCACTGTGCACAGCGCTTATTCACTGGCAACAGGGTGACTCAGGGTCACAGGGGCAGCGTGTGCCTGGCCATAGAAGGAAAGGCAAAAGGAAAAGCGAACTGCAACAGAAATTGTTTGAAAATTCAATTCACACATTTGCCCGCTGTCGATGCCGAGATTTCGAATCTGCCACGATGCAAACCCTTCGACTGCCTATGTAGCAATAGCAAAGGCAGTAGCAGTAGCAATAGCTGATGCTGATGCTGCTGCTGAGCTGAGTTGAGGTCTCTCGCTTTCAAAACAAGTGGAAAATCGCAACGAATTGTTACAATGTTGCGCCAGACTGAAGACTAAGAAGATGCCTGGAGTGCTAGAAAGAGACGAACGAGGCGAGCAGGCGAGGGTACGGACCGAATTTTTGGGCTGTCAATGTGTTTGGCGCCCTCCCTGTATCGGTTGCAGGCCAAAGCGCTGCCTGGGGGCGTGAATGCTAATACGCCCAGCAAGTGAAGGGGGTATATTAGTTTTGTAAAACTTTTGTATAGATAACTACTAATATGAGATTTATATATAAAATAATCAAATATCGAGTCGAGTCTCTATAATAAATCGGAAGAAGTTCTCACCCCTGGAAACAAATTCGTTCTCGATGATTCTCGATCATTTGAATTTCTGTGTAAATACAATAAACTGAGCCTTGTCATTTCGAGTTATCGGGACTCTATAGATAGAGAGAGATAGACATCTCGAATATGTTTTAGGCTGAGAAATTCTAAACTTTAAACTTTAATTCAGTTACTCTTAGCCTAGTCCTGAGATAAATGTAAATTTATATATTAATCTTACCCAAGCGAGCATTAGGCAGTCATTGACAACTTCTCTCACTTGCATTTGTCTGTGTCTATTTTGTATGCAAAGAGTTCCTCAAAATTTAATTTATTTAGACTTCTCGTGTTGCTGCTGCTCTGCTGTTGTTGTTGTTGTTGTTGTTGTTGTTGTCCAGTTTATTGTCTGCAAATGAAATGCGTCTGTGGCCCGGCCTTGGCTTTGCTTTTTAAACGAATTACCATTTGTCGGCTTTGATGTTGTTGCTCGGTTTCTTCTGCATTTGCTGCCCACTTTTCCAGAGCTCTTTCTTCCAACATTTTTTCAGTTTCTGTTCTTCTTTTTTTTTTTTTGAGGGGGTTTACTTCTGCTTTGACGCAAACTTTGCAGACCATAAAGTTTTGACTTCATGCAGTTTTAATGACTTAACGAGCTCTACGCTGCCCAAGTTCCTTTGACAACTGCCAACTGCTGGCAATGGCAGCTAATTAGGCAAACGCGTTCCGATTACCACACTCACTCACACACACACACGTACACACAATTTCCACTTTTCCTTTCATACACAACTTTTCACTCTTTACTCTGATCAAGTCCAACTTTGATTCTGGCATTAACAACATTTTCTGGAAATTAAATGTAAATATTCTTAAGTCCCAGCAGGGGAACTATCCAATGATCTGATATGACGAAAATATATTACACTATTCAACAATAATTATTTCAATTAGAAAATCAGAAACGGACAGTTTTTATCTAATATCCAAATATTCCAAAGCTGTACAAAAATTATATTCGTTTTATTTATTTGTAGTATTTTTAAATAGAAATAAAAACATTTCTTTTTATCAATTCGCTTGTTTTTCACGTTTTCTTGTTTATTTTATTTTATTTTTATTATTATTATTATTATTAATATTATACGTAGCTTTAATTTAGACAAATAAATTAAGAATTATGACAATATAACAGCTATGTATTATTATTATTATTATTATTGCAGCTTGACGGATGGTGGGGTTTGATTTCTTTTATTTATTTATTATATATAAAAAAGTAAAAATATTGCAACGCGAATTATTTTAGAATTTGATGACACATTCAATGCTCAATCGTGAAGGTAAAAGAATTTGGTTTTAGTATGACTAACTAACAGCAGAAGAGCAGGAAACGAGGGCAGACTGGATTGCAGAGTTGAGTGAGTCGTGCTTTGTGCTGTGTGTCGTGGTTAAAGGCGGCATTTCTTCTTCTTCTTCTGTTCATCTCTTCTATGTGGGTTCTATAACATGTCTCTGAGCACCTCCTTTTGCGCGGCAGTCAATTTCTCCGGAAATTGTATATCGAAGGCAACCAGCAGATCGCCCTTGCGCGTCGTATCTTTTGGGAAGGGCAGGCCATAGCCCTGGATGCGTTTCACAGTGTTCGGCTTGATGATCTCCTGCATGGTGCTAATGCGCAGCTTGTCGCCAGACATTGTAGGAACTTGAAAGACAACGCCGCAAAGCGCCTGCAAAAACAGGAAAAGAAACACACAGAATGTATATCAATAAATATATATATATACCTATTATATATATATAACTATTATCAATCATGGCTAAGCAACTCAATTTCCTTCGAATTGTTATAGCCAAAGGAAGCAGAATGGAAAATCTATCAATCTTTTTTTTTTCTGGTAATCCTGTTTATGTTCCTTGCGTGCCCCGAAACCGAAAAACTTTCTCTCGTCTTTGTATTGTGTTTGTTTGCTTTGTGTCTTGCATAAATCCTTTTTATGCCTTTTTATTCCATTTTATGTGCCTAATTCGTGTTTAAACATCTTGTTGACATGTTTCTTTACTCCCACTCCCTCACTCCTCCACTCCCTCAATCACATTCTATCTCTCGCAAATCCTTGGTTCTTGTTTGGCCATTGCAGACGATTTCATTGGCCTCAACTGACATTCGATTTGTTTAATTGGCCAGACTAAAAGAAAGCCATCAATCATGATTTGGCTGGCTATCTATATGTTTGTATATATTGGCCACTGAGTTAAGTTATTAATGTCATCTACTTAATTAGTGGGGCAAAAACTTTGTGGCTTTTGCTTCAATACATCTCCTTCAAACGACTTACTAAAGTTAAGAGCATTTAGCAAAGTTTCCTTTTGCACATATGTAAAGAAAATTCTGATAAGAATTATTAAGAAATTCCTTAATATTAACCAGAATAGCTAACGTGCATTAGATGAATGTTAACTGAATTACATCAAGATTACAGCAAATTCTGATCAATACAAAAATATGTTAACCAAATTTATGAATAGTAATTTTATAGGGGCGAATTAATATATACATGTTTATGTAAGTAAATAATTAAAGAATAAAAAAATAAATAAATGATTTAAGAAATGCAATATTTAAGAAAAATTATTCAAATAAGCTTGAATAAAGAATTATGAAAATATTATGCAAAACTAATTTTAAACAAAATATATGAAAAATCATAATAATTTTTTTAATATTTGTTAACCAATTTTTTTTAACAGATTTTGGTTTGTATATACAAATATTTATAAATTTAGCTCCATAGTTCTTTTACATTTATAAATATTTTTCTCTCAAAATAAAGTGAAAATATTTTTATATGTTTCAAAATTGAATATTTATTTATTTACAATAACATAAATATGCTTTATTTATGTTGTCTATTTAAAAACGTATATTTTTATATAAAATGTAAATATTTCCTTTCCACTTCTAGTGCAATAAATCAGTTACGGCTTTCTTTTAAAAACAACATTTTCGTTTTCGACTGTTAACAGCTAAAGTCCGACATTTTGCATGTGTTTATACACTGAACAACAAACAAAAGAACAGACAGAGACATATGTATCTGATGTGTATGTGATTCGATACCCAGTTACCCGCATCGGACAATTGGCCCAGAACATAAAACGACGCGCACAAATAACCGAAAAGAACATAAATAAATTGCGACAAAAGCAAAGTGCACACCTTATGAATATTTAAATATATGCATGCACACATACATATATATAAACATATATGTACAGAGTATCGAGAGTCGGGTGATTTTAAAGCGATGACAGCATAAACTGATGACGACGGCTACAACAACAACAACAACAATGATGACGACGCCAGCATTGATATTTTTTAATGGAAATGTTAAAAATGTTGTCGTAACGCAGCTCAGAAAAAAGCAAAAGTAAAACAGAACTAAAGCAAAAGCGAGAAAAAACTAAAGGCAAAGTATACAAAAATCAACAACTACAATAATCTGTAACAGAAAAACGCTTAAAATACTTTGCTACCTTTTACGGAAGCTGAGCCATAAAAACCTCAACCTGAACCAAAAAAGCGAGCACAAGGAATACAAATTGCGAATCGCGTTTCATTTACAACTGGATCAGCTGTTGTGAGAGCACTGTTCGTACATACATACACATGTGTACCCACATATATACGCACATTGTGGATAAGGGCGCAAATCTGTAGCCAAATATGGCAGCTGGTTCTGATCGCTCGAAAATAAATAATCATCAAAAAACTGTACAGAACTTTATCAAGGTAAAATAATGAGAAAAAAACTTCCTGCTCAGAGTGCAAAATAAATTAAATAATATAAATACTTTTGTGAATTTCAAAATATTGATAAAGGCAGCCCGCATAATTGTAACAAATTAAAAAAATAAAATAAATAAATAAATAAAAAATACATGTAAATAATAGAATAATAAGTATTATAGGTATTCTTATCGTTAGGCATACACGAAAAATTATTAAAGTAAAATATATTTAAATATACTAAAATATAAACAATATACTAAAGTAAAATAAAAAAAATTAAATTAAATTAAATTTTAAAAAATTACTTAGATAAAATAAAAAACATTAAATAAAAAAAATTATTATACACTATTAAATATATTATATTGTATCGTAAGGATTATATGTTAATTTTCATAGTAAAGAAAAAATATTAAAATATTAACTAATATACTACATTTAAATGAAATATCTACCTAAATATACAAACTAAAGAAATACAAAAAAAATAACATATATATTATACATTAAAATATTTGAAAAAAAAAAACCGAAAATAAAAAAAAGTTTTAAGAAACTCAAAAAAATTTTATTTAGTGTCAATGGGTTTTTAAAAATACTGAAAACACAAGGCATTTAAAACATTTTTAGATTTAACAAAGCACTACGCAGTATATATTTTCAGACAGCTTAGTCTAGCTAACAGTAAACGACAAACAACAAACAGCAAACATCAAACTCCAGTATTTCGCAACTTGGCCCAGACAATTACGACTGCAAAATAAATTGCAAAAGTGTTTTGAAAAACAAATCAACTATGTTTCAATAGCATGTCATAAAGCATTTGCTTGTTCTATTTTGTTTTGTTTTTTTCTCTTTCCGATTTTTTGCATTTTCTCTATTTTTTCAATGTTTTCTTTATTTTTTCGTATAGATTGACAATGTGAAGGACGCTGACGACTGTCATCAAAATGCAAACGAAGCCGACGGAACGCTTTTTGTATTGAGCCACCAATTCTATGCAGTCGAAAAGTTCTCCAGCCCAAAATTGACAATGGCCAGTGAGCATTTCAGACAACAACGGCACAAACGACAACAAAAATATTTCTGATGTCTGGCCATCAGTTACAGAGGACAGAGAGGACAGTGAGACGGAGAGGACAACGCGCATAGTCAACGTTCAATTGTTGTTTGGCATTCATCAATTTTTAGGGTTGCTGCAGCATTCGCGAAATGCTGACGCAAACACTCAAAGCGCCAACATTTTTGTTTTTATGCGCTCTCGAAAAGGGTTTAAGGGGGTATATTAGTTTTGTC
Organism: Drosophila arizonae; assembly: GCF_054131065.1. Taxonomy (NCBI): domain Eukaryota; kingdom Metazoa; phylum Arthropoda; class Insecta; order Diptera; family Drosophilidae; genus Drosophila; species Drosophila arizonae. Next base: position 3,821,136 of record NC_142923.1, read on the forward strand.
TGATATTTCGTCTGTTCTTTTTATTACTATTTATTTTAATTTATAGTTTAACTATGAGGCGATTAAGACTTGCTGACATGTCTATACTCGTTAAAAAATTAAAAATAAGTATATATATTTAGTTTTACGATTTTCTTGTCAGTTGTTTTATTGAAAACAAATATTTTTAGCTTAAAGTTGTCTATTTATTATTTTTAATAATATTTTAATCTGTATAATTTTTTTTTTTTTTTTTTAACTCAACTTTTTGTGCTTCTTTAATATGTTAAATTCTAAGCTCAATATTATCAATATAAAATTTAACCCCTTTAACTCTATCGAATACTTAAATGTTGTTTCACATTTTCATTTGAAACACTGAGCGAGCATTGTGCAGTCGGTCATAGCTTTGTCTCCATTTCTATTTTTATGATTTCCATTAAGCTGTTGAATTTGCATTCCATCTAAAATTCACGACTCTATATACACATACATATACATATTGCAATACATACACACATGTTCGTGTTTATACAGAAGTCTATCAAATATTTCTATTATTTCAATTATATGCTGTAGGTCAGTGCCATGGAGAGTGCATCCATATTTTAATGAACCCATTTCAGCTGTGATTCACTCAAATATTAAATGTCATCTAAAAATTGTTTGCTTTTTTTGTGATATTTTATCGTAAACGATGATGTAATTTATGGCCGATATTAAATTTAATGCTCAACAAAAGCAAACAACAGTCGTAGCAGCAACAAAAAAATACAAAAATTCAATATTGCTGTGGCCAATTATGTCAAGTACTTATATGGTGCTTTAATTGCTTTACGGCGCACTTTTGTAAGCCGAATTAATATTTAAATTGAGAAAAAAATATATGTCAATTATTTCACTTATGCATATGAGCGAAAATGAAAGATGGTGATAAAACATGTAGGAACAGTTAGAAAAAGTGAGGAATATACTTTAATGTTAGCTTCTCTTTTTAAATAAATTTAAATTGTTATTTGTTAGTATAATTTACATTATTAAAAACTTGTTTTACAGCCGATCTAAAAATGATATAATGAGATAAGAACGAAGTGTGAATCACAAGCTGAAGATGTTTGGAGAAGACGAATGGGAAGAAGCGAATATAATGAGGGAGAGAGCCAATCGAAAATGAGGGAGGGGGAATGAGACAGAGAGAGAGAGAAAGACATGTCTAGAGAGGAATAGTGAGAGAGAGAGTAAAATGCAGAGTGAAGGAGAGAGTGAAAGAGGGAGAGATTTCCAAGTCTTAGCAGATAATTGACGAAAAGTCAAAAAATTAGAAGAGGTTAAGTTTCATGAATGTGAACTATATATATATAACTAAGTTATCGAACATTGTTTATAAATTGTAAATATTAAATTGACAACAAAATAAGAAATAAACATCTAATATAAATTCAAGTCAATAAGCATAATCTTACACATAAAAATATATATGAATAAGGAAATTTATTAGGACATTGTTTAAATTATGTCATTCAAAATGAAGTTTATCAGACAAAAATCTCACTTGTTTTATATCATATCGAATTACGCCCAAAAAAGAACGGAATATGTGTTACCATTTATATAAACGACTCTTAAGCTACATTCTAACCAGCTGAATGTTATGATCTAAAAAAATATAATAAGAAAACATAAAATCCATTGAGAACGACATATTACGACCCTTAACTGTAGCTTATGGTTGTCTGTCAGCCGTTTGGGTCTGGCATTATTGCAAAATATAAGATATGATACGGTACTCAGGCCGAGTTCTCACAGTATGGCGCCCAATTAGAGCCCCGGCCAGCGCCTAAATTAAATTATAATGAATAAAGCGCGTTATGGTTATGGCAAATTTACCATAAACGCGAGCGACGCGATCAAACTGGCTGCCAGGCTGGCTAACTGGCTGTCAAATTTGGTCAACATGGTCAAGTTTCAATTAGGCGGGCACAGCAGTTGGTCAAGCCAACACGTACGCACACTCAATATAAATACATATGAATTATATGTTTGTATGTTTGTATAGCTCTATATATACATATATATATATATATATATAAACAGCTCGGCAGTTGACGCTGCAGCTGAGGTGTTAAATTTTTACACAGTCAACTGCGTTGAAGCCAAAAAAAAGGCAAGCAGAACCAAAAATATAAAAAATAAATTATATATATTATTTTTATATATATTTTTATATAAGAAAAAAAAAAATCATTCTTTAATCATTACAAAAATAGTAGAAAACAAAATGGCTAAAGCCCCATAGTTCAACTAACATGCTGAGCACTGCGCAGTCATGTTAAAATTGTTAATTGCATTAACTAGATTAAATAGTTGCTCTCCAAGTTTTTGACATTTTTAACATTTTATTGCTTGTTAGTGCGACAAATTTAGTAAATATTTTTGGGGTTCTCCATTCTGCCCAACATGGAAATGATTTTTCAGCTTTTCATCAAATCTATATAAATTATGTTTGCCTGTTTTTGGCCGAATCGCAGCTTTAGCTATTAAAAGTGTCATTTTGCGATTTCTATTTAGAAATATTTGACACGGTTTTTACGTGCGGCTCGCGTTTAATTATGATTGCATGACGGCATTTGGTAATATCTTCAATTATGACTGCTAACACTGGATTTGGTAGTTGACTTGACTTGCTTTTGCCCAACTAACATGAACATGAACATGAGCAGCAATGTGCTTTATGGCCGTTCTCAAATAAAAAACTCTGACCTTCTAAGTGGAAAAATTTAAATAAACTTTTTAGCACTTCTAAGAAGTGAAACATTGAGAGAATATAATTCAAATTACATAAAACTATAATTATTATGTTTTTTTTTTTTTTTGTTTTTTTGGTAATAAAAGTCGAAGAGGCTTTTAGATGTAGACTGCCATCAGTCAGCCCATTAAAGTAGGTCTTCCCTTACATACGATCTCTCTATTTGATCTGCCTTTCGATTGTCTACTTATATGACTGATTGGATCTCGAGCATTTCAAGAGCTAGATGCAAAACATATACAAATTATCATCATCCAAGCTACTCGGGTATCCAATATTATTTAAGTATTTAATAAGTTTATAAGACATTGAGCAACTACAGATCGCAGTTCATAAAAATATATTTTAATATATATACCTTTTCACTTTTAAGCTAAAAAGTAAATTAACTTGCTTATTTTATATTAAGCTCTTGTTGATATTGTTACATTATAGAGTAGTCTGTAAAAAGTATAACACCCTATAACAGATCCTATAAATATTTGATAAACTCTCTTAAGACAGATCACCTCTTTGACAGCTTATATCACAATATACTTCTACTCGCCTACAGTTCTATTACTCTACTTTTACTATGTCTCCTACTGCTCTACTGTTTTCTTGTTCCAATATTCTATTGCTCTACTGTTACTGTTCTAGTGTACTGCTCTAGTGCTCTACTGTTCTCTTGTGCCAATCTTCTCCTGTTCCACTCTCCTATTGTTCTGCTGTCCTCTTGTTCCATTCTTCTACTGTTCTACTTCTACTGTTTCTTATACTATTCTTCTTCTACTGAAGTCTTCTATTGTTCCACTGTTCCCTTGTTGTGCTATGCTCTTGTTCCCCTCTTCTACTGTTCTCCTCTTCTTCTATATTCCTTCAATTCTATCATCTTTTGTACTCACCTGCTTGAGTGTCAGCCTCGCCGTATATCGCAAATCACTGCCCTCTCGCTTGAACATGGAATGGGGCTTATCCCTAATGATGAACACAATATCTGCTGGTATTTTGCCGGGCGCTTGGTCGCCCTCCTTCTGGAACGTGACTTTGGTGCCCGATTTCCAGCCGGGTTTAATAGATATTTGCAGGACTTTATCCTCCTTTTTCGAGCTACCATCGGGCTGGATGACACGACGTGAGATTTTCATTTTCTTAACACAGCCATGATAGATCTCCTCCAGCGTCACATAGAGATCATGCTCAACGGGCGGATCCTGTTTTTGTTCCTTTTTGAAGGGGGTGTGCACATTGAAGGAGTGTGATCTAAAAGAGGGCCTACAACAAGTTAGCAATGGTTTTGACGATATATATCGAGAGGGAGAGACTTTGACTACCTGAAGGCGCTGCCTAGGCCATGCCTTGAGCCCAGACCACCAAATGGCGATGAGAAGAAATCTGGCTCCGTATCCAAATCGAACACATTCTTATCGAACAGATTATCGCCCATATCGAAGAACGATGCGAACGGATTGCTATTGCCAAAGAACTGTGTGAATGTGGCCCGAGGATCGCCATGAAACTGATATGTAAATGTATTTTTGCCTCCACCGCCGCCATTACGAGCGCCTAGAAAAATAGAAAAAGAATTTAATTGGAGCTTGCAGCATCTGTAGTTCATTTGATCACACAATTGAACTAGTTCTATTAACTACCTCCACTTTTCAGTCCATCCTCGCCGTACTTGTCATAGACCTCACGTTGGTTTTTATCGGAGAGCACTTCATATGCCTCGGCGATCTCTTTGAATTTCTCTTCAGCATTGGCGGCTTTATTTTTATCAGGATGATAACGTAACGCCAATTTTCTGTAGGCCTTTTTGATCTCGTCATCGGTGGCAGTTTTTGTGATGCCTAAAGTCTTATAGTAGTCCTTGCCCATTGTGTGTGTATGTGTGTTGGTGTGTGTAGTTATGTGTGCGGGGGTGTTGCTTTATAAATCTGATGTGTTTTCTTTAATTCTATGCGCTGCTCTGTAAAGTCTGTAACAAATGGAAAGAGAATATAAGATAATTGACTCAAAATATTGAAAAAATATATATATATTAATAATAATTATAATATTAAAAATTATTTACTTTTTAGCTAAGATTTACATTTAAATTAAAAAAAAAAAATTTAATTTTTATTCAAGGACATTTTTAATAATAAATTATATTTAACGATGAAAATAAATTTACAAAAAAATTATTAAATATTAATTTTTAAAAAAATTTATAATACATTAAAAATGTATATAAATACTATGAAAATGTAAATTGTTCAAATTCTCACGAAAATCGAAATAAACTTGAGAAGTAAGTACTCACAAATGTGTATATCATCTGTCTATAGTCCATATACATAAATATCTATGTAAGCATACATTTGAATTTCCAGTTCCGGGCTTTACTTATTGGCTATGATACTGCTCCAAAACATATGTTCACTGTCCTCCTATGATGGCACATACATGTTTGTTGTGTGTTGCTCGTTGGATCTGCAATTGTAAATATACATATGCATAAGTATACAAGAATATACGTATATATATATTTTTTTTCAATAAGTCGGACAATGAGCATTATGTTAGACGCCTTCATAGCACGTCACAGGCCTTGTCCATATTCAATGCTAAAGTCGCCCACGCGTTTTGCTAATTTTAGCACTCAAAAACAACACACACAGCGCGAAGATTAGTGAAAATCGTACGACGAGTACAGATATCTATATGTCTGTAGATATATATATTTAAATTAAATATTTGCTTATGCAAAATACATATAGAACTAATAATTTTTAGACATTTAACAAATAAACACAAGAGCCGGCAAACACTTTCAATAAACACAAATTTAAGCACATAAATGTACATACATAGCTATATGTATATATCTTATATATGTCTTCAGCATATATCTAGGCAATTTGCATTGACCTTACCCAAAGCTCTGAAAGTCCAATTGAGTTCAAAACATGCGCCAGAATTCCAAATTGACAAAGACTTTTATGAATGTCTTTATTAAATACTGACAACAGATCATCTGTATACACATACATACATTTGTATGTATACACTCATATATATATAGTATATGTGCCGATGTTTGTCATTCGAACTGTTCCTGGTTAAAGCAATACAATATCTGCTGTCATCTAATAATTTCTTCTAGCTGCGGTTAGGCACAGTCAATCACAGTTGATTTTATAAAGACATTTCATAGTCAGAACTTAATCACATCTGATATCGAGCCGAAGATTTTGTTGACCACAACAATAGAGCCGCATTTAGCAGCGCAAATCATGTGCAAATTAATTACATGCAATTTACAGAGCAAAATAAACAACGAACTTGAACAAATATTTGTGTAATAGAGGAAGAGACTGAAGCGAAAAGCTAAATATTTTTGTTCTCTATAATAACTAAAATTTATATCAATCAAATATAAAACTCGTATTAGAAAATATGGTAGAAATGAATCAGATAATTACGTATTAATCTAATGTTAAGAATACTATTCATTCTGAGTCTGTTTACATATTTTAAATAACAGAATTCACATGACATGCAAAACAGAATCTTTCTTTTCGGGCCCCCCCCCCCCCCTGCCAGATCCCATTAACAAGAATTGCACCTCCCGCAACACAGAATCTTATGTTATTAACAGCACTCTGTTAATAACATAACCCAGTTCTCCTACTGGTTCGCTGTACTTAGCGCCCCGCGGAGTACTTCGTCCCCTCCACTGATCACTTGCCTCTCCTGGTATTGACGATACATATATCTTTACTAATGCTATACGAGCAACACAGCTTGAATCTAAGAAATAAAGATGAGGAAATTACAAGCCGGTCATTGTACTTATCGGCGACGCCACACACTCCAACATATATGTTAATATAACATAATAGAGAACTTTTAGTATCGGTAAAGCTATTATACCCTGTTAACGAAGATAAAAAGAGTATATTGGATTCATAATTTTTTGCCCGTTCATAAAGACGTTTGTGTCTTAAACTTTTTTCCATAGAGGATCAAAGAGAATTTATATCTTCCCAAGTTCTGAGGCTAGAGCACCAAAATGTTACCCTAAATATGTTAAGTATGTTATTTTGTTATTTTGCGGCACAGCAAATCCAATAGTCGTTTCAATTGGCTTTCATCAAGTTCAAGTCGAATCGAATGCGATTGGCGAATGCGATTCATTAACATTCAGCATGTCAACGCGCTGACAATTCAGACTGAATGCAATTGCCAGCCTTCAGTTTAACTGATTTCATCTTGGCATATCATTTTATATCTATTATATAGTCATATACATATATATAATTTGAGCAAATTTTGCTGCCTTGAATTCAAATCGAATACCAAATTCGATCTCGTATGGTAGCGATCAACGATATGCAAAGACTAATTGCTGCGACTCGATATATATCTATTTAATGCATTTATCGATCAGCTAGAATCGTGCCAAAATTTGTGCCACATTCACAGCGTGGGCGTCGGGGCGTGGCCTATCAGGCAAGGCCAGCCACGTCGCGAACATAAATATAATTTTTCCCCACATAAAAAAGTTTAGTTTTTTTTTTTTTTTTTTTGTTAACAAATTTTGCGTATGGCCAAAAATAATTCCTGAAAATTATTACGCAATGTCTGTGTATTTTATAGCACTTTTCTATGTGTATATTATTATTTTATTTTTATGCTTCGATTTTGCTTTTGACAATTTAATTGGAAAAATCTTTCGCGCACGTTTCGTTTGTTTTTTTTTTATTGAATTATTAACAAGATTCGAACATTGTTCGTGCAAAATAATGAGTGCTACATGGATATAAATTTATGCTGATATGAATACTATATGAGTATGAGCGCCACGCCCCCATTCTCATTCCAACAAGTCGCAAGCCCCTCTGCTACATTGACAATTACAACATGTTTCTGTGTGGGCGAGACTTCCGCATAAATTATTGACACACGCACACACACACGCTTACAGAGAGGCATCTGTATATTGATTACAATATAACATTTGTTTAACAATTTATGGCCATTGAATATGCGCATGCAGGCAGGCAGGCAAAAATATATTAAAATATATGTGCATGTATTTGTGTGTAAGTAAATGTGCATATTGAAATGCTTTCATTACTTTTTCTACCCTCTAAGCATAAAGCCAGTTCTGACAGGGGTTTTGAATACGTGGAGCATTCGGGTTTTTTTTTTTTTTTTGAGAGAGATCTTGATAATTTATTTATATTTTATATTTATATTTTGATAATTGCATGAAAAATTGTAAGTGTTAAATAATTAGATAAGAGATTTCTAAAATCTATAAGCTAAATACCAATTTTAAAATTAGGGATTCTATTATTCATTTATTATTTATTTTGTTTTTAACAATTTTAATTATTTTATTAATTATTAATTTTACTTTTCTTCAATTTCCTTAGATAACTTAACAGTTAACAATAAAATAATAATGTTATTTAATAATAATAAACTTTTAAAACATTTTTTTCCTGTCTAAAGCTAATTCAAATCCCTTGTACTTCTGATTTTATTTTTACTTTACCATTATATTTAAAATCCCTTTAAAATGATAAACATTTATTTCTAGAATATTTGTTAATTCTGGCAAACTAAACCCTTCAACATATATCTATGTTCTATTTACGTTTGCCTTTTCTGTGTTTATGTTTTTTTGTTTTGCATATGCAATTTCTGCTTCTATATAAGCACACAAAGACTCGACGCACTCGGCACACACATATACGCATACACACACTCACACACATACACTATTAGATATATCTGTGCGAGAGCTAAAATTATGAATAAATTGTCGTAGGTTATGAGGCCAGCGCTCTAATTGAATTGAACTTGATTTATAATGCCGCGCTTTACTTTTTATCCACACTTTACGATCGAGCGAACGAACGCCTCTTCTCTTGGCTCATAAATTTTGCAAAAGCGCATAAGCAAATGAAAGCCATTTTGAGCTAAATAAGACAAAAAGTATCTTGATATATTATGAAATATTTAATACTATATGTGTATCATATTTAAATAAATGTTTGTAGATTTATGATTAGGCTTAAGGTAATAATTTATGGCTTAAAGTGGGGCAAAATATTACAAAAATAAAAAATATAGCTATGGGATTTACCAAAATGTATTTTGAAAGGGGCTTAAGTGATCCATTACGAATATATATATATAAAAAAAAAAAAAAAAAAAAAAAAAAAAACTTGAAGCCATGTGAGCTTTAATCAGCCTAATTTATTAATTTATGCTAAAAATTTAACTTCTTAAGAAGCAATATAAAGTTTTCAATAAAAAACAAAATACAACAAATATTTAAATACATATTTTTGTTTACATCTTCCGCTAATATATTAATATTATTATAAATAACTATTTATGGTTTTATTCTATATATTTGTAAAATAAGTATGTTTATTGTTTTTATTCCCCTAAATATTTATATATTCTTTTAAAACACCATTAAATAGTAACTGTAAAGTAACAGTATGACATGCATTGAATTTGAATGTGTGCGTCCTTACCTATATAACTGTTCGTAACTCTGTCTGTCTCTCTGCCCAACAAAAGCAAGAGACGAAGATCATTTTTGCTCTCTATATGTATGCTATAGTATTCATTCGGTATTAAAAAAAAACGAAGCTAGAATACTTGCAGCAGCAGAGGATGTTCTCATTGGTCAGTTAATGCTCAACTGCAACGATCCCTACCTGACGTCGGGTTTAATACTTGAGAGCGAGCAAGGCTTTGAGTGAAAGTCGCCCTATATAAAGGGAGGCAGCTGCAGCACTTCTTCAGTCGCCCAGGCCTGGTGGGAGTCAATCGTGCAGTGCAGTAAAGTGAAGGGAAGGGCATAATCGTTCAGCTAAAAATTGAAGACTTAGAGAAAATGCTTGGAAGACATACTTACAGGAAATATATAGAGAAAATACGTAGAGGAAATTTTTAGAGGATATACTTTGACGAAACACAAAGAGGAAGAACTAAGAGGAAATACTTAGAGGAAATACTTTTAAAAATACTTCGGAGAAATACTTAGAGCCAAAACCAGGAGCATATACTTAAAGGAAATACATTATATATCACTTATATAAACCTAAGTAGTATTCACAGCACTCTAACTTATTCCATTATTATTTCAGTCTATTGATATTTAGTTGAAGCTTAAAAAATTACTTCTACGATCCTTAATTTAATATTTAGTAGTTGACTTCAAAAATCATTATTATATGCACAGTTTACATTTATTATAATCTATATAGATATTATCTCACTTATTGTCTTATCTCGCTAACGGAAGTCTGACACATTTATTGGAGCACAACTCTTGCAAATTTCATTAGTCAACACTTAAGGCACTGCACAACACTACAATTTTAGCTTGTTTCAAGGTTAACGAACTTGTTTTTGGTTTTTTACATCTTTCTTGACCAACTCGCTTCGCATTCAAATTGGCAGACAAAATGCCTTCATTCACTCTCGCTCTCCGATTCAAAGTCAACAACAGCTTCATTCATTGACAACCACATTTTGTTTTTGTTTTTGTTGTTGTTGTAGATGATTGTTGCTGATTTTTGGTTGTTGATTTGAGTTAGGCTAAACACAAAATCAAGCAGCGTGAAGTTTATTCACCCACGTTTCGCTAAAAATTACTACAAATATTTTTATAAAATATTAAAAAATAATAAAAATTATTATTATGCGAAAATTGAAGTCCAGAAATTTTTACTGTGGGCGTTTGTTAAGCCCCAAATCCGTTACATAAATAGTCAACAAATGACTAAGCATAAACAGAAAGGTAAAAGCTTTGGATAGTACAGACTCCCACGTGGCCAAAAATAATATTTCTCTTTATTTTTGGAGAAAACATGAATCACATAATTCGAAAGGCCTTCTTTAACAATTTTATGTGTGCAAATCTTTACGTTTTAGTCACCATCTACAATTAGATTTGGAAATATGAAAAAATTTAATTTACGTTTTTATTACATTTTAGAAACTATAAACAGTTTAGAACATCTTTTAGAGAGCAGAGAAAAAGATCATCAAACTTGTTAAAGAATTTATGGAATTTTGGACACAAAAAATTTGCATACGCCTATAAAAACTTGTTTTTAGTTTTGGTGTTTTTTTAGAGCACGAAAAATATATATATATAAAAATAATTTGATTGGCAATATAAACATTTTGCACTTTATATTTTTAATCAATGCTTCCTGATGAAAATGAAATATAAAAATAATATCAATTTTAATTAATCATGTGGATTTGATTTGAGCACGTGTAAGAAGTAACGTGTCAATAACAGCAACCATAAATTGTAATCAATCAATATAAATAACTGACAAAAGCTTTAAAGTTCATTTCCTTAACATGATGTTCACCTCTTCGCTCTTATCGTCTCTTCTCTTTCATTGCCAAACGGCTTGCGATTAATATTCGCTTAATTTGTTCATCAGTTCATTTCCTTCATACAGTGCTTTCCTCTCCTCTCTCTTTCTTTCTGTTTCTCTCTAACGAAAATGCCTTACGTTTAGCATGCGCTTAATTTGTTCTTCGTCTTTATATCACGCTCTCTGCTTATTTACGGCGAACAGCGCTTTAGCGGCTCATTTAAATCATGTGTAGCAAATTTTGAAGTCGACAACAACAAGAAATACAACAAAAACAAACAACAACAAAAACGCCACCGGCCAGCGCCTACGTCTGCGCCGCCCACTCAGCAGCTGTTCAAAGAGTTAAGCTAAGTGCTGCGAGAGCATAAGTAAAAGAGAGCGATAGCGATAGCACGCAAAGTGTGGCTATCTAGTGTGTCATAATTTAAAAATACAAATATACTTCTAACGGTAAAGATTTGACGCTCTGCATATGCATAAGTCTGCATATGTATATGTATGTATGATCATCATTATGATTGGCAGCATTTGACTCTCTTATTGGTAATTTGCCATTTGTCGTGACTCTCCCTTACACACAAACATTTATAAGCAGACTCTTATTGTTATTTCTTTTCTCACTTTATCTTTAATTCTAATTAATTCTGCTCCATCATAAGCACTGTTTATATTTTATTGTCAATATTGTGTTAGCACTGTTATTCAGTATGAAATGGTTAAAAGTATTCCGTTTTCAATTAGACTCACAGTTCTTATTGGAATCTACCCAATCGGCTTCTAGTGCCTGCTAAAGGCCTTTTCCACATATTTTACGTGTAACCAAAACATTAAATACACAAATCTCTTCGCACACACATAAAGTGTATGTGTATAGGTGTATGCACATATATTCCAAAGAAACGCCAAGAATATTCAAAAATAATCAAACGAATAACAGAGGCAAAAACTTTGTGAGAAAAAAATATACACAAAAATAACTGAATGTGCTAAAAATAAAACTTATTTAAAGAAATGAAACCATGAAAATTTCAAAAACACAGGCAAAGCGATGGCAAGCAAAATAAAAATTATAAAAAGAAGAAATTTAAATTTTCCTATGCAAAGATAGAATTCTATTGAATGGGCCTTGAATTCATCTAATTTGCAAATGATTTTCGGATTGGTTAGTTCAAATACCCGTTAAATTGACTTGCTATCGTTATCCAATAAAAATATAAGCAGGAGGCTCTTGAACTGAACGAGGTGCAAACGCAACAAATGCGACAAAAAACTCGCAAAAAATTTCAAGCCATAAAAGCACTTTACAATGTATGAATAATACATACACACAAAAAACACACATAAATAAATACATATATATACATATATATGAAAGGTAGTGTCTGTATGTGTCTTTATGCACATACATATGTATTTTTGTTATTTTACTTTGACCACATTTGGCAACACCAGCAGAACGTAGCACAGACTCACACACATACGACCGAACGCAAGAAACTCCAGCAGTAGCAACAAAAACAGCCAATCAAGCTCTCTCACTCACTCACTCACGCACGCACTTGCATTAGCTATTGTGATTGATTGTAGCTATAAATTAACAATAATATCTTACAATTGGTAGTTGTTGGTTTCAAATTTGACAATTTTTGTTTTTATTTATTATTAGCGCGTTGATTTGGAAGACGGAGTGAACTGTATTTTTACTGAAATGCGTAGACTGAGCGCCTGCAAAGACCGTTAAAGCGCAACTACGCCAACGACAACAACCACGCGATCACCGACGACGACGACGCTTTGAGACACACTGAATCGGCCAATGTGTCCGCAACTGTTGAAAATGCCCGTTGATCTTCGTCTCTGACGCATACATAAGACTCTCACGGTGAGAGCCAGAGAGCTCAGTGTAAAGAACAAAGAGAGTAATAGCCAAAAAAGCGCACGTTTCTTGTGGGGGAGGAGAAGGCAATATTAGAACAGCAGACAACACACACAGCGACACGCGCATATACAAATTTGCCATTTACATATGTATGTGTGGTTACATTTAAAGAAAAGCGAAAATAACGTACACATATTGTATATGAATTGATCGTATTTGATGCGGCGTTCGATTATTCGCATGCGTCATTTGTGTGCGGTAGCTTTTTCCCATAGGTAAGCGATGAGCTTTTACGTCAGACTATTCGAGGTAAGCTTTGCATTAAGAGAATAGAATGTAATAAACGACTATTGAATACTCTCTTTGAATTATAAATATTTAAGTGTATTTTTTTATTCAATACTAGTGTGGGTAATAATGCCATTATTCCGCAAGGGAAAATGTTGACAAAAACTCTTTTGTTATTTTTAGCTCAAAAGTTAAAACCATCGCATTTTAATATATATATACATATATATATGTATTAACATTGTTTGCATATAAGTCAGCTGATTATAATTTAAAATACTGACCAGTGTCTAAAGTCTTTAGGCGATCAGCTGTTCACTCTTTGCTCTTGTGCATCTGCCGGCAATTCAATATTGACCGCAGCCAAAGCCTCTCGAATCCAGCTGGGTATCGGTTCGCTGCCGAAATGTCGCGCCATGAAATCTTTTACGAATTGTGGAAAGGCATCTGCTTGCACCGCCTCCCGCATAGAGCGCATCAGACGAAGCTGATAGGCCACATTGTGAACGCTGAGCAGCGAGCACGAGACGACCTCATTGGTAGCTATGTGATGCAGGTAGGAGCGGGTATACCTCTTGCAGGTACTGCAATTGCATTGCTTGTCGATCGGTTCCATATCGTGCTTATACTTCTGTTGCTTCAGATTAATCTGTCCTCTATCCACTAAGGCGCAGCCAAAGCGAGCAGTACGCGTGGGAAAGACGCAATCGAACATATCAATGCCCAGCGCAACACAAACGACCAGGTCCGCGGCAAAGCCCACGCCCATCAGATAGCGGGGCTTATCCCTGGGCAAATGATCCGTGCAGACGTGCACCATGCGCCAAAAGTCGTGCTTGCTCTCTCCACCACTCAGACCGCCAACTGCAAAGCCGCGCACTTGTCTCTCCATCAGCGCCGAGACGCAGCGCTCTCTCAGAGGAATCTCCAATCCTCCCTGCACAATAGGAAACAGGGATTGTTCGTCATCGCGTGTGTGTGCCTTAATGCAGCGATCCACCCAGCGTATGGTGCGCTCCATTGCCTCCTCAACTCTCGGCCCCGTCGTTGTCGTCTTCACCACATCGTCAAGCTGCATCATTATATCCGCTCCAATTGCATTTTGAATTTGCATCGAATGCTCGGGCGTTAGCATGCATTCGGTATTGTCGAAGGGCGAACGGAAGTTAACGCCATGCTCATCGATCTCCGCCAGCTGCAGCAACGAGACCATCTGAAAGCCGCCAGAGTCCGTCAGGATGGCCCTGGGCCAGGACATGAATTTGTGAAGTCCTCCAGCCTTTTGCAAGGTTTCAATTCCAGGCCGAAGACCCAAGTGATAAGTGTTTCCAAGCAATATTTGGCAGTCCAGTTCGATTAGCTGATCTGGTAGTATACCCTTCATGGTACCTTGGGTGCCCACAGGCATAAATACAGGTGTGCGTACTTCGCTGTGCCTGCGAGGGATTCGCTTAAGTAATCAATCAAATCAGTCTTGAATAAAACACTTACCTCAGTGTCATTAGACCCGCGCGCGCTTTTGACACGGAGCACTCGGCTACAACCTTGTAGGTCAAAGGAGGTAGCTTGCTGGAACTCATTTGTCACAGTTTTGTTTTAATTATACATACAATTATTAAGAAAAGTTAATAAATACACGTGTTGCACAAAACGTAAACAAAATTTACCGCAGAAAGTGTGACCGCATTTCGCAAACATGAAAATATCAATCTAAGCCACAAAATACTCGCGCAAGAAATGCCACTGGCTATTTATCGATACATATCATTTCGAATTAAACACCATTGAATGTTTCATATATGTATATATATTTATTATATACAATTATTAAACTACAATTATTTCAGCTAAGTAATGTGACTGGTAGATGACAATATTTAAATTTGTGAAATTTGAGGTAAACAATTTGTATGCAGCTAACTGAAATATAGACATATCAAACTTAAGTAGTTAAATGTGATTAAACAATATTAAATATTTAATTGAGTTTAAGCATTCTCATAGCGAGACTTCATCATTTTCTTAATATACGTTTTGTAATCGTCGCCAGGTGCCAAAGTGCTGCTCTTGTTACCAAGACCGACATTATTCGAACGAGCCTCAGCCTGATGAACAGAAATGACCAATTGTAATACATTGAAAAAATTTATTTGGAATTGCCAAATACCTCTATGATCTGCGTGCGTCCCTGATTCTTACGTCCCAGTCCTTGACCCTCTGACCAACCCATTTTCTGGAGCAAGCGATTTCCCACGTTGTTTGAGCTAATGGGCATGGCAGGTGCTGCTCCAGAATCCTTTTGACGCGTCTGTAAATTCTTGATCTCATGCTCGAACCGCTCGCGACTGCGATTCGGTGGCGGAGGATCACCCTCGCCGTATTTTAAACGTCGCTCCTTGGCGCGATCACGATAGCTATTCGGATATAAATAAATTGAATTCGATACACGATAAGCGATAGGCAGTATCTACACTTACGATAAGCCCGCGCTCGCTGCATCCTCGCTGCTGGCGCCGGCGGCGCTGCCCGCATTTAATTTAGCCAAATTCTCCTTATGCAAATTGGACATTTTTAAATGCTTCTGCAGTATGTCGTGAGATTGGAAGGCACGCTTGCACAGCAGACAGGTGAGTTTCTGGAAGTCAACATAGTCCATTTCATCGACAGGGCCGGCAGCCTGCGCACCTGCGCTTGCACCTCCATTATCCTCATCCGAATCGGAGCCACCTCCATAGGCATTTACTAGCTTGTTCATTGGTGGCACAGCTGGTACATAATCGCTCAGCTTACCACGCTCCTTCTTTTCCAATATAGAGAAGCCTACGTCTGCATAGGCGCCAGTTGCAGCGCGTGAAGTGCTCGGCCCCTCGCCAGGATCGCCGCGTCCTGGCAGTATGGGCTGTGGTGTGGCCACCACCGTATAGTCTTTTTTCTGATTCAATTGCTTGGCCCACTTCTCCATGTCCTTGACAATCTTCTTGGCCACCTTGACCTTGTCGTGCTTATTGTTGTCTTTGTCTTTGCTTTTATCCTTCTTGCTCGACTCCTCGTCCTTGTCGGCTTGTGTGGCTTCCTGCGCCAGCGACTCCTGCAGCGCAGCCTGTGTGGAGGCTGGCGTGGCTAGTATATAAGTGCTGCGTCTTTGATCCCAATACAAATAGGCGCCCGTCTCATTGTTGTAATAGTATTGCGAGTGGGCATCGTAATAGAGGCCCGTGCTGGGATCGTAGTAGTAGCCAGACGTCTCGTCGTACTGATAGCGCGAGACATCGGGCGTGGCTATAGAGAGGGAGAGATATCGATGTGAATAACTGAATTCCTCGAGAAACAGCTAATCAAATGTGAAACGTATTGGAGCCTGCTCCATACTTGATTAGCCTATATATAGATATTCAAATTGATCCACTCACGATACGTTTTGCCATCATTTCCTCGAGGCGCAATCACATTCTGAGCCGCAAAGGTGGCCTTTACGGCAGCAGCTGCCTGAGCGGCCGCCGTGGCCGCCGCTGTGGCCGTCGTCTCAATACTGTTCATCTTTTTCTGCTTGCGCTGTATGGCGGAGAGGGCAACCGCAGCGCCTGAATTAGCCTCCGTCAACTGGGTCTCGCCGCCGCCGAACTGACCGCCGCCCTTCTTAATCTCGGCCATATAGTAATCCGTATAATACTGCACATAATGCGCATGTTCCGCCGGCGTGGAGGCATACAGCGAGGCACTATACTCGGCGAGGCGTGGCACATCGGCTAAGGTATAAACGCCGCCAGCATCGGTAGGCGGCATAGCGTCCAAGGCGCCACCTTGAAGGGCGCCGACCTGGCTGTTGGCTCCTTGCGCATCCTTTGGCTGACGATTCTCTGCATCCATGCAGTAGCTGATGCAGACTACAAATAAGAGTTTAGATTAAGCAAGTGTTGGTTGCAATTGATTGCCGCTGGGCTTAGCCACGCACCATCACGATCATCGATCCGCAGCGGCGGGTCCAGCGATGTCAGCGCATTGTGCACCTCCATCGAATCGACGAGAGTCTCGAAATGTAAGTAACAAATGCCACGCGAAGTCTGAGTCAGCGTATCGCGACTGATGAGCACCTTGCTGATTGTTTTGGCCTGTTTCGGCAGCACCTTCTGCAACGCAGTTAGCACGCTCTCCTCGTTGGTCAGCGCATCCAGATTCCGCAGCATGATCTCTGCATTCAAATGATGGGAGGTTATTATTGATTACAATTTCTTTTCTAAATTATGATTTCTGTCTATACTTTTGGTTAGAATTGGGCTAACTTCATCGATGCCCTCGCCGCCACCAGAGAAAATGCTTTCGCTTTCCGCTCGCGATGCCATGCAGCGAAAACAGGAGAAGCGCCGCTTGAAATTGAAGACGCCACACTGGAAGAAATAGGGAATTTTATTTATATAGTTTCAGACTTGACTTCTTTAGCTTCCCTCTCACCTTAACGCAATGCCAATCGGTGATCCGCTTGTGACTGTATTGCAGCGAGACGCGTTGATCGCCCAGCTCCAAGGTGCCCTGAATGAGACAGGAAGAGAAAAGAGATAGAAGGAGGACGATTAGTGGCTTGATCTTTGGAATGTTGCACACAGAGTACACAGTCACCAGGTTGCTTCTGTGTCTTAAAACGCGCGCTCGCTGTTTGTTGTTCATTGCAGTAGCTGTTGTTGTTGTTGTTGCTGAAGTTGTTGCTGTTGCTGATTTTGTTGTTTCTGTTGTCCCGCGTATGCACAATAAATTGAAATATTTGCGATAAGTTCAGTTGCTGCCCAGAAGCTAGAACTTCTCTTAGAGAATTTCTCTCTCTCTCTCTCTCTCTCTTTTATAGAGGAAATAAATAAATGAAAGTAAAAACAGAGACAAACCAAAAGTCCGCAAAAAATGAATCTGGCCTGGGGTACATAGATTATATATACTACTATATAATACAATACGAAATAGCAGTTGGGGTATTCTTTTAGCTGTTGTTGTTGTTGGCTTTCGTTGAACTGAACTTAAGGCATAATTTCACAATTATTGTCGGGTTTTTCTTGGTTTTTTAGGATATTTAATTTTATATTTTTATTTTTTTTTTGCTAGTTGGTTTCTTGTTGTTGTGATACCTGGGTTATATCCATCCAACGTTTTGCTTCCTCAACGGTATTAAACTCGACAAATGCGAAACCGCGTGATGCACCTAAATTTTAGATAGAAGCAGATACAAAATGGTTTTTGTCAAAATATGTTCTTTGTTTTTCAATATTTTTTGGAGGATATGTTTTTGTTGTCTTTTTTCTCTTTTTTTATAAGGCCAAGTATGGTTTTTAATCAATTTAGCTGCTGGATGTGAACTTCTGCCGAGTTAACACAGTTTATATATTACTTACGCATCGTGTGTATATTTATATCTTACTATATCGTATAAAGCTAACTCTTAAGGTAATTATGTGCGTGTTTGTAACCCACCTGTAGGTCGCTTGCGTATCAGCCGTATGGAAGAGGGCTCCATGTTCACTTGTATCAAAGCGCTCATAATCTGTGGAATATAAGAGAAAATTATTATAAATGTTGTGGATAACAAATTGGATAAATACAATAGCGTTAAATATAATTGATATAGAAACAATATTCTATATTCTAAATGCTTACAAACAAGCGGACAGGACAGGATTAATAATAGAATTTACACTACTATTGAGATCAATATATACAAATTTCGATACTAAAAACTAAAACTCCAACAAATTGAGATATTAAATGTGTCCGGCCGGAAGCTGTTGAGCTGTAAGGCTCAAGACATTGGTGCAGCTCGAATTATAACTTAGTTTCTATTTTCCATCATGTATTCTCTATATTCCATCATATCCACGTGGAACAAATATCTGGATCCCTGTTCAACTACTTACGTCGGCCTCGGTGATGTGCTTTTTCAAATCAAATATGATTATTTGATGCAGTGCCTCGTTGCTGGTGCGTATGTGATTGCGACGAAATTGGCTATCGTCGCTCTCATCGCTGTCATAGCTATCCTCATCGGAGGCGTAACGCCTGTCCCGATCACGACTGCCGCCTTTAGCCACGGTGCTATTGCCATTGTTGTTTCCATTGTTATGCGAGCGATAGTCGCGACTAAAGCAAGAGAAAGTGGAGACAGAGAGCGAGAGCGAGAGAGGAGAAAACATTTGTCAGTAAATTTGCAATAAATCAAGTGTAACAAATAGGCTAGTTTACCTGCGCTCCATGCCCCGCTCATAGTCTGAGTTGCGTTCACGTGGCTCCCGATCGTAGTTTTTCCAGCGCTGGTCACGATCTCGTTCACGTTCGCGATCCCTGTCCCGATCCCGATCTCGATCCCTATCCCGATCTCGCTCCCGTTCCCGGTCGCGTTCACGTTCACTGTCATAGTTATCGATCTCACGACGATTGTGATAATTGTTTCGTGCATTGTTATAATTGTTGCTGTTGCTATTGGTGTTGTTGTAGCTATTGCTGCTGCTGACGCGGTCCTCGTTGTAGTCCTCGTTGATTAAATCGCGATACAGATCCTTGTCGGCACTGCCCGCGTTGCGATAATGTTGCGAACGTTCGCGACTGCGCGAACGCGTATTACGTCGCCTGTAGCCCGGCTGATCCCTGCTGCGATCACTACATCAAAAACAACAAAAATAAATTAGCAAACATAATTCTATTTTTAACGCCATGCAGATGAGAAGGTGTATGCTTACCGGGATCGCGAACGGGAGCGACTGTAGCGCCTGTATTGATTGTTGCCGCTGTTACTAACCCCGCCCCCACCGCCGCTTCCTGTGCTATTGCCTCCTGAAAAGCTGCGTCCATAGCGCGAATGCGAGTCCATTTTACGCCTACCTGAGGCTAAAGTTGCTTTTAAATCGAAATAAATGTGCACTGCGTGGACACAGCTCTAGCTACCAACAATTACCACGTAACTCACTCATTAAGCGTATCTCAATAAATAAACTTAATTATGAAGCGTTACGAGTCTACCTTTACAATAGAACACACGCACAATAAAAAAAATGATGGAAAAAATCTTAGCCTGCTGTTGTCATTCACAGGGAGATGCCTGCTTCAATTCTATCGATTATAACTGGAACGATTGTCGTTAGCTTCTAAAAGCCGAAGAAGAAGGAATCAACGTTTGCCGCCCTCCTTTAAACTGTTTTGTTAGTATTTTAGGTCCAATTCAATTTCTTTTAAAAAATTGTGATTATTATTTAAAATATTTTCAAATATGGCCATATATTGCCATCGATAGGCTCAAAAACCATGTATGGTTAGTGTTGAAAAACGCCAAGAGCGAAACGATATGTGCCAATCAACACTGGCATGCACTTGATCGGGATTATTTGGTGCAAGCGTGTTGGGGAAAAACCAACATTTTATATTTTCAGCAGAGGAAATCAAGACATCCCCCGAGGTAGACTACATACGTCGCAGTATATAGCAAAACGTCAGCAATGAAGAAAGTGTTATTAACGAAATCACAGCACAAGTTTGTGACAACAGATGTGATAAAGAAACCACAAAACCTTGTCACAACAGCGGCTACCACAATGAATTTAGCGAATGTGCGTGTAATGCATATGCAATCCGATGTAATAACCGATACATATATGCAACGAAAATCGTTTCAGTCCATCTACGAAGAGATTTTCAAGTTGCTAATGCGTCTCCCAGATAAGGCGTTGCAACAACGTGTAATCGACGCTATCAACGGGCGAAGTGATAAGTCCTCTATCTTAAACCCCAATCAGTGTAAGCAGTGCTCCATAAATGAAAAACAAAAAGCAATTAGCCTAAAAGTGAATGCGTCAACACAAACAGAAACATTAGAGACTAAAGAGACTAACAGTAGTAAAGCAAATTTAAATGAGTGTGTTAAACAAAAAGAACCCGTGAAACAAAAAGAACCCGTGAAACAAAAAGAACCCGTGAAACCAGCTAAAAACGAACCCGACTCCCCCAAAACACAATTAACAGAACCTGCGAAAGTGCCACGAAAACGTGGCCGTAAACGTAACACATGTGTGCCACAAGTGGTCAAAAGATCAGCGGCCCAAATGGCGCTACAAGAACGCGAGGAGAAGCAATTGACGCCCCTCCCGGTGCCCAAAAAGAAGAAGCTGGAGACAATCGTAAGCGATAATCACGTGATAATCCCACAGCCATTACTAATCCATTGACTTGTTTGTCTCAGGCGCCCAGTCGGTCGGAGAGTCCAGCCAAGAGAGATATGCAACGACGAGACTCTTTCCTTTCCAATTTATCTGCCGATCTAAATAATGTTAATATAATGGACCTCGCCAATGGATGGGACAATTATATTAACAATGATATTCAAAACACGATCTATACAACCATGGAAAATGAATACCGAAAAGCAGATATCCTATCCGTCGAAGGTTTGCTGTAAGTCTTGCCTCAGTTCTATATATTTATATATGTATATTTGAATATATATTATTATATTCTAACTTTGACTCCTCTTTCAGACCTATTCACGATGCTATTTTGGTGGACGACCTTCAAGGTGTTCAACGACAAGCCTATGTCTGGTCCAAGCTGAAGGGCGACGTTGACTTCAATGAACTAGTGAGCGCGGATGGCGAGGATTGCCTGCAGCTGGCTCTGACCAACGATTGCGATGCGGAGATTGTGAAAGTGATATTGACAGCAGGCGTGTTACCCAATCATATCTATGAGGACTCCAACACTGCGCTTCACCTCGCTATTATCAATAACGTCCAGTTGGAGTCACTGCGTCAACTAATGTTGCGAATCGATCTTAATCTGCTCCTGAAGACGAACGACGATGGCTACACAGCTCTACATATCGCCGTGCGCCATAATCGCTATAAAATGGCTGAGATAATATGCGACACAATCGATCAAAGGGAACTGGGCGAACCTGTCTACAAGCGGACCTCGAGTGAGAAGGAAGATACATCGATAGATAATAATAGTAAGGGAATGGATGCCAAGGATGAGAAGCAATTTGCCAAGTTCTATGAGCATGCTTGTGATCGATTGGACAATAATACAGATAGATTGCTCAGACGTGCGCTAAAGCATGAGATACTCAATGCCTCGGAGGCACGAGCGGGCAATGTAAGCCTCTTCTATGCAATTGAGGGAGAGCTGGAGCATTTATGTTATTTCTTGCTCGCCCATCTAACAAATCCCGATGAGGAGAATTTGAGCGGACATAGTCCTAAATCGTATCATTATGAATTCGCTCGAGTGCTGCGCATTAATCTAAAAATATCACGTGTTATGGACAAAGTGGTTGGCATACTGAATGGTAAATCTAGGCATATCTAAATATAAGTAGTAGTTAATAAAATTTGTTTGTTTTTCCCCTAAATTATTGCTCTTTGTATCTGTATGTATTTGTATTTGTACAAAGATTGTATTTGTACGAATACCAACACTGTTTCGCATAATAGAAAACTTTGATGTTGCAACAATTTTGTATTTGTTTATTTTAGCCCCAATTTAAATCCCAATTTGTTTGCTTCAGCTTATTCATGTCAATAGGTTGCAGTGAGGGTGGCAAATTACATTTTCTGGTTACTTGGGGATTCCTCTTTTTCTTTGAACGTTTCTTCTTCAGTTGACGCACTGCAAAAGTGTGTAAATAAGTTAAAAATAAAACATTTTCTTGGAATTTAATGATGCACCTATTTTTTCGAGCTGTTTCATTTGCTTATCACTATAGTGCCGGAAATTACAGAACAACTGAAATCTACAGTAGCCCGCCAGGAAGCGTTTGCATGGCTTTTTTGTGCTCTCTACAGCCAAAACTTTTTTGGGATCTAAAAAATTGAATTTAATAAATATTGTTTGCTTAACTAAATATCCCAGTACCTTCAAATCGACGCATATAGGTTGCCTTGGCAGCCGTGTGTGAAATGCCTGCATTGTGTAATTTACGCACGTTTAGATCATTTTTCATAAAGCAACAACAGTAATCACAATAATAGCTTTTTCCCCCCATTTAGTAAATTATAAACTGGTTTCGTTTGTTTTTAAACAGCTGTTTTGTATGGTGTAGCGTTGCCAGCCTGCTAGAGATGTGATATCTATGTTACAGTATTTTCCAGCACTGTTCATCAGCACTAATTAACAACAACAGCGAAAATGCTGAAAAATATTTATTTAAATTAATTTTAAGACCCATAAGTATTAAGTGAAAAAAATATAAATAGCTCAAATATGTTTCTACCCGAAACAGCTGTGTTCTGCATCACATTGCTTATATATGGCGGTATACTTCTGCTATTAATTTACTATGTAAGTAGCAGGTGCGAAAAACGAAATTAAGAAAAACAAAATTTTAATACTTCAATTTGAGCAGGTGCTGACGCTAGCTGATTTGGAGTGCGACTATTTAAATGCACAGGAATGCTGTCGCCGTCTCAACTTTTGGGTCATTCCCAAATTTGGCTGCCAGGCGCTGCTCTGCGCTATGCTCCTCATCTGCGGGTTGGTCTAGAAGACATTATCTGTTTAAGTGTACATATATAAATAACATATTTATCTTTAGGCACTGGATCATGTTTCTGATGAACCTGCCCATGGCCGTCTGGCTATTCTATGAACTGCAAAGCCAGCGTCGCGATAGCCTGGGCGTTTACGATCCAGTTGATATTCATAGTCGAGGACTGCTCAAAGTGCATTTGAGGAATTGCATGATTTATCTGGGTTACTACTTTGTCATGTTCTTTGTGGGCCTTTACTGGTTTGTTTATAACATTATCTATTATCTATGTGTGCAATAACTATTTGTCTCTTCTTCAGCTTAATTTCTGCATTGCTTAAAGGCGATCCCATCAAACGGCACGAGGATGATGAAATTATTACCGGTTTTTAAGTCTCTCCATGCCAAAGGCTTCCAGTGAGAAAAGTGGACGAAATGTAGACAGAGCTAGTCGCATAATTAGTAATCACTATTAACTCAAGCTGCTTGTTGATTTTACATTTTCATCTACCATTCAGCAAGCGGCGCTTATTTATTTTATTCACTCCCATTCAATATCATTTGTTTTTTATTTATTTCATAGCATCTATAGTCATTTAAGCGTATTCGAATAATATACATCACACATGAATTATATGTACAGAAAACCTTTGTTTACCATCCGATCCTTCCTAGCTTCAGCTACTGTAGAAAATCGACAACTTCTTCGAGTTCCCTTTGCCTCGCCTGCTTTTGTGCCCAACGAGCTTCCGCTGTCTTTACATTCACAACCCAACGATCGTGAGCGAGCTTTATGCCACATACTCCAGGCTCTATGGTTTTCTTGCAGCTAGTGGACGTGGCTTCTAGTGTTCCTCCCCTGCCCATGTATGTCTGCGCATCGGATCGAGGATGTCGCCGCTTGGCAGGGCAAAGCTTTCCACCCTTTGGAAACGGCGGCTCAGCCAAATAATGCTTAAGGCACCCTTGATGGAAGAGGTGGCCACAGTAGACACGTTCTACGAAGCCATCCGCATGCTCGTCGAGCACTAGGTTCTCTGGCTCCTGCTGCAATACTGTTTTATCACAAATGGGACACAACTCCTGGTGGAAATCTCGTGTAGCTTCGAGGCAAAACTTTAGCGTGCGATAGAGACTGCGAACGGGCTGAAAGTTGGCCAGCTGCTCCTTGTTCAGTCGCAACGGTGGCTCCACGCACTGGCGTGCTATCTCCCGCGACTGCCCATTGAGGTAGCGAATCAATACATTGGGGAGATTTGATTGCTGGCCACGCAACTCCACCGACTGATTGGGATACGAGTCGGGCACAGCGGCTGTGACTCGGTAAACATAGTTTCCGCCACGAGCTATCAATTCCACACTGCTCGTGCGTTGCTTCAGCTTTAATTGGCTGCCTCTATTATCCGCCTGCTCTTCGCTCTTTAGATCCATTCGCAGTTGCTTAATTTCGTCTAGGCAAACGCAGAGGGGATTATCCAGCAAATATTGCTGAGCAAAGCTCAACACAAGCAAAGCCTGCGGCCCACCCAAGTGCTCCCTAGCATAAACATCTATAAGTCTAGTTAGTTCCGCATGAAATTTCTCAGAATATACTTTACTCTTCAGCTCCACTAAAATAGCCGAAGTTTTCGGATAATCTTCTTCGGGAAAACGTAAACAAACGGTCAACGTGCGATTTGGGCGGTGTGGCAGCAGGTCGACTCGCACCAGTGTCGCGCTGCAGCTTATTATTTTGCTATCTGCAATTTGCTGCTCACATTTAGCGCGAATGTCACACAGTTCGCGGTCGATCAAATCCATGTTGGGCGGAATAATATAAACAACAAAGTTTTGTGTTGATTGCAATGAGAATTTTTGTAAATAAATGTCAAACCAGGGCTGGTGTGTCAAGAACTATCAGAAGAGGCCATTAGATGCCGATTCCAGCAATCGCATGTTAGTAATGCAATAAACATGATAGCTTTCAAAGTTATTTGTTTGAAGTTTTGCAAATATAATCAGTATTGTAATCAATAAAATCGTAACTCTTATAAGAAAACACTTTAAGCCAGGGCTGCTCTATCAAAACAAATAACCATATCACTGGTTATTCAATCGAATAAGAACCAATACACCAGCAGTAGCAGCCCTGGTCTTAACAGCTGTCGATGAAAAGTAACAGTTACACATAGGTTAGCTCATCTCTATAGCCGCCACGTTTTGGTAAACGAAACGAATCGCTGACGAAATCTGCAGTGAAAATTGATTAAATTGAAAAGCGTTGAAAATGGTTTTGGATTTGGATCTATTTCGCAAAGACAAGGGCGGCAATCCCGATGCGGTGCGCGAGAATCAAAAGAAGCGCTTCAAAGATGTCGGCCTCGTCGAGACCGTCATCGAAAAGGACACCGAATGGCGTCAGCGTCGGCATCGAGCCGACAACCTGAACAAGGTGAAGAACGTCTGCAGCAAAGTTATTGGCGAGAAGATGAAGAAGAAGGAGCCCCTAGGCGCCGATGGTGAGGAGGTGCCCGCTTCGGTACGCTCGGATCTAACGCAAATCACAGCCGAAACCCTGCAAGCGTTGACGGTGAATCAAATCAAGCAATTGCGGCTGCTCATCGATGATGCGATGACCGAGAATCAAAAGGCGCTGGAGCTGGCAGAGCAAACCAGGAATACTTCGCTGCGTGAGGTGGGCAATCACTTACACGAATCGGTGCCCGTTTCCAACGACGAAGACGAGAATCGTGTGGAGCGCACGTTTGGTGATTGTACGAAGCGTGGCAAATATTCGCATGTGGATTTGATTGTCATGATCGATGGCATGAATGCTGAGAAGGGCGCCGTGGTGTCCGGCGGCCGTGGTTACTTCCTAACTGGCGCCGCTGTCTTCCTGGAGCAAGCCGTCATACAGCATGCCCTGCATTCGCTCTACCAGAAGGACTATGTGCCCCTATATACACCCTTCTTTATGCGCAAGGAGGTGATGCAGGAGGTCGCCCAGCTGTCGCAATTCGACGAAGAGCTGTACAAGGTGGTGGGCAAGGGCAGCGAACGGGCCGAGGAGAGCGGCACAGATGAAAAATACCTGATAGCCACCTCGGAGCAGCCGATAGCCGCCTATCATCGTGATGAATGGCTGCCAGAGGCATCGCTACCAATCAAGTACGCTGGCCTCTCCACGTGCTTCCGCCAGGAGGTGGGCTCCCATGGACGTGATACGCGAGGCATCTTCCGGGTGCATCAGTTCGAGAAGGTGGAACAATTTGTGCTGACCTCGCCGCATGACAACAAATCGTGGGAGATGATGGACGAGATGATTGGCAATGCGGAGCAGTTCTGCCAATCTCTGGGCATCCCATACCGCATTGTCAACATTGTTTCGGGCGCACTGAATCATGCCGCCTCTAAGAAGCTCGATTTGGAGGCCTGGTTCGGCGGCAGTGGCGCCTACAGAGAGCTCGTCTCCTGCTCCAATTGCCTGGACTACCAGGCACGTCGACTGCTGGTGCGCTATGGCCAGACCAAGAAGATGAATGCAGCTGTAGACTACGTCCACATGCTGAATGCCACAATGTGCGCTGCCACGCGTGTCATTTGCGCCATCCTGGAGACCCATCAGACGGAGACGGGCATTAAGGTGCCGGAGCCTTTAAAGAAATACATGCCCTCCAAATTCCAGGATGAAATTCCATTTGTGAAGCCAGCGCCAATTGACTTGGAACAAGCTGCCGCCGACAAACAGAAGTCCAAGAAGGAGAAGCCGAAGAAGGATCCTGCAGCTGCCTAAGCTAAAGACTAACTTTTATACCGAATGACCCCTAGAAGATGGTACAGCTGCCTAACGGACAGATTCATCCCAATCCCAATCCTCAAGCCACGCGATTCACTCAGCATAAATTAAGCTTTCAAAATTGTGTTATTATCTATTATATATTTATCGCATTTACTGCAAAAACGTTTTATAATTAAATCGGGCACAAGTTGCGCTTCACAATGCAAAAGCTATAGAACAATATATTTATCTTCTATTTTAAAAAAAAATATATATATAGATATTAAAAATATCAATAACAAGATAAGATAGTCATTGAAAGCTTTTGAAGTATATTGCGCAAGTATGGGGTGTATGATTATATATAAAGCTGTTATCTTGATGCGTAGAAGATAATTTTATAATCGAATTGATTTCTATACTTTAAATGATTAACAAAATATCTCAACTATTTTGGCTTTAATAAATTGAATTTGAAACGCCTAAAGCCTGGGATACTTAAAACAAATGAAAGTTTCTGTTATATATAGGTATTATAATGACTTTCTTAGGCATAGGTCAAATATTAGATTTAGGAGATCTAGGTAATTGTTAAAGGTGGAATGGATTGGGGGGTATCTGCTAGTCGGATATTTCCATCTCGTTTTCCACTTACAGTAATCTTTGCAACATAGCAACCCGCGATATATAAATGCTAAGCTACTACAGTAAACTCAGCCGGCGATTTCTGGTTGCCTGGACGACGTCTCCGAAATTTGTTTACAAGCAATCCTTAGTTTTACTTTAAGTTGAAAGAGAAAATTTCGTTAAGGATAAGGCTTATTGCAGAATTATTCACAATGTCACTCCAGAAACGTCGTGAAAAATTAAGCAAACCCACGCGCTGGGATCGCATACGGAAGCGTCAGCTGAATGCCAATTCCTTGGGTCTGAAAACGGAGGCAGTGCGTCGCTTCATCGAAGTGGACTATGTGGATCGTAAGCAGGCGCAGCTGCTCATCGATGGCCAGCCGCAAAAGCAGCTGAATCCGAGCGTTGTCATGGACATGCGCCATGAGATGGTGAGTTCCAGGAGGGCTAAGTTCCAATTAAGGGCTAAGTATTTAATTCTCGCTGCAGTTCGCCAAGATTCCACGTCAGCTGCCGCTGGCCACAGTGGCTTTTGGCAGCAATCTGGAAACCACTAAAGCGCACAATTTGGAAGTGGAGCAGCGTTATATGAACAATCAGCTGCAGAAGTTTCGCCAGCAGCTGGCCAGGCAGCATCCACGCGTGCAGGAGCGGAAGATACACGTGCGGCCCACCAAGCCGGACTTCAAGCTCAATCATGGACCACTGATGCAGAGCTTGTCGCAGGCAGCTCAGCACATTGACAACTTCTACAAGACTCCCGTGGATGCTCTGAGCCAAGCTGCGCAGCTGTGCTCCATGCGCAAGCAGCTTGCGACGTCGTCGCTGCTGCAGCAGCTGGAAGGGCAGCCCGAGGCGGAGGCCGACGCAGATACGGATCAGAATTGGCTGCAGGTGAAGCCGGATGAAGTGCAGGCGGAGCTGCGCGAGGAGGTGGACATGCTGGAGTATCGCAAGTTTGTCAAGCAGGTGGAGTTAGACGAGAGCAGGAATCTGCTCCATAAGAGATGCCGCACGCCAAGCCCTCTGCTGACCACGGAGGAAATGTTCCGACCCATGCGTGCGGCAGCTGAGCGACAACGGCGGCACATGGAGGAGGTGAAAACGGAGGAGGAACAGCGGGCTCAACAGCAGCCAATGGAGCAACAGCAGCCGAGGGAACACACGCTACAACGCGAGGCATCCACTTGCTCCAATACCAGCGAGGGCATTGATTCCGTCATCTCTGATCTGGCGGAGGAGGCTCTATACGAACTGCAGCTCGAAGCAGCGCAGCAGGAGCAAGAGCAGGAGCAGTTGAAGCAAGTCGAGGTGGATGTGGTAGAAACGACAGTCGACACAACTATCAAGCTGGTCAAATTCCAACTGCCGACGCCGGAGACAACTCCGTCGCCCACGACCTCATCCGTGGAGCAGCTGCAGCCGCTGCTCATACGTCGCATGGAAATACCAAAAGTGGTGGTTCAGCCCAAACAGCAGACGGAAAAGCCGGAGGAGAAGCAGCCATTGGACAGCAGCTCGGATGCAGCTCCTGTTGAGAGGGAAAAGATTATCGACGAGCTCTTCCATCCACGCAGCGAATCGGAACTGAACTGCTTACGGAAGCATTTCCTCAAGTGGATACACTATACTACCATGGAGAAGATAGAGCGAGAGCCCGGCAAGACACACGTGAATCGTGCGGCGAAGATCAATGCATTTCTGGACAAGCTCCGGCAGGGGAAGAGGCGCCTGCGTAGCAACAAGCGACCCACAACGCCAACCGATGCGGACAAGCGAGCTCAGCGATCGATGGAACAGCGCGAGGAGGCCGTCAAGATGGCCAAGCAGTTTAAGACAAAGTAGGCAATGCCAATAGCTTAAGGATTAGTCTCTTCCCTCATCTAATCCTTTGCTTCCACAGACTCAAGGTGCAGCAGGACATCATTGACCTGCAGCGCGTCAAGCTGGAGCGGCAGGAGCGTCTCATAATGCAGCTAAAGCTAAACAAGCTCAGCGAGGAGGCGAAGGCGGCGCGTGAGGATCTCAAACAGGAGCTGAAGACTGTCATTCGATGCGGCGATCCCAAGGCCAAGGCCAAAGCCAGATGCCTGCAATTAATTGGCAGCCTGCGCGATGCGGAGGATGAGGAATTCGAGAGGCTGCAGGGCAGGGCGTTGCTGCAGCCGCGCTTCCTGCAACACATGCAGGAGCGAGCGCTGGAGCGAAGCGTGCGGCATGAGCAAGCGCGTCAGCGTAGGGCACAGGCGGAGGCTGAGCGAGAGGCTGCCAAGTTGGCTTTGGAGGAGGCAAAGGTAAGTCAGGGCAGGCATATAGAAACATAGACATATACACTTACCTGCTGACTACACAGCGCCAGGAGGACGAGGAGGCCAAGCGGCTGCGCATTGAGGTGCTGAAGGAGAAGCGCCGCCAGGAGAAAATGGCAAAGGTGCTGAAGGAGCGCGAGCGCCAGCGTTTCCTGGAGAATCAGCGCAAGGCTCTTGAGTTTAGTCGTCGTCTGTTCCTGCGCCTGGGCATGGAATGCTTCAAGCGTCTCATTCAACGCAAGCGCGACAATCTGGTCAAAAGCGAAGAGTTCTGCCGTCGCCTCTACAAGCGCAAATTCTTTGTGGAGTGGCGCAAATACGCGGAATTCAGCGTCCGACAGAAGCACATACGGGCCGAGCTCTGTTACGAGAAGGCACTAAAGCGCAGAGCCCTGCAAGAGTGGCGTCTTTATGCCGTGGAGCAGCGCAACAAGATGTTGGTGGCCATCGACTGGCATGCCTTGCGCTGCACGGAGCATTGGTTCGGCCGCTGGCTAGGCTATACCACCGGCTGTCGCCTGATTGAGGACACGAAGATGCAGCAGGCTATCTCGCATCATGAATGGTAAGTGCTTGCAGTATATATCAACAACATTACCTTACTCTGATTCTCCTTTAGGCATCTCAAGTGGAAAGTCCTGGATTGCTGGCGACGCTTACCACAAATTTTGCGCTTAGAAAAGGAGACGGAGGAGCGACGTCAGCGTTGGCGCATGAAGATCTGGGAACTGCTGCCCGATTACAAGCCAAGAGAGGATAGTTTATGGTAGCTTTAATATTGTTTGGTATTGTAAATTTACTTTTTTGGTTAACTCAACGGTATCGTAAAGATAAGTCGTTGTTTTCAAAGCAGAGTTGCATGCGCACAGTGGTGGCACAACTAATAGATATACCTGTAATTACACTTTTTTAGTTCTAATTGGAGAACAGAACTGACCCAATTGTTAGACCTCCCAATAATTAGACAAAATTGTATATTTTAAATATTGTCTTTATGAATATTCATTTTATTTTTATTCAATAAATTGCTTTATCTAATAGAAGCGACAACATAAGCGAAATTGCCAAATTAATTTTTACAATAAGTGTGGTTTGTCTAACTTAAACAAGAAAAACAAATAATAATTAGAACAATTACATTTTAAGAACACCTTTGTGCGAAGCTCTAAAAACTATTAATACACCTTAAATTGTATCATATATTGGGATAGTTTCCTTGAACTTATATTTTAACATATTTCGATTAATTGTTCAATCACGACTAAGGCTCTGAAATAGTTGTAATACTAAATGCTTAAACGTATTTCTACATAAGCTTAAATTGCGCGCTCGAGCTTGACCCTAAATATATAAATAAGCACATATACATTAATATGTATAGCTTAATATCTAATTGGCTCCGACAGCAGCAGCTAATACATTGAAGAATTTGTAGCTCAGTGTAAATGTTGCATTAGTTTAGTATTTGGTATTTTTTGGTTGATTTCTCATTACTTTAAAATTGCGCGCCAATTGCTCCAAACACGATTCCGACTCCCATTGGGAGTTGAAATACGTTTATACTCGTGCAAAGTGGTGCCGCGCCACCACAAAAACAATTGACGGAGTAGAACAAAAGTAATAAAACCAGAGATCAGCAAGGCATACGCAGCCACAACGAACGAGATGCCCAATCTAATTATGAAGGAAAAAAGATTAAATAAGTGATGTTATATAATTTGAGCTCCAACTCACTCAAAGTCCTCGAAGACCTCGCTGCAGTCATCGGGTAGCAGGAGAGGAATTCCTAGCAGACGCACCACTAGGAATGGATGACAGACAGCAGTCAATGTCAGATTGGCGCCCAGCAGCAGAGCACATTCAGAGAGGACCAAGGCCAGCAGGTAGCAGCGATAGTTGCTTTCGCCAATGCAACAGTTGAGCCAAAAGCTGTGATGGGATCGGCGCTTCACACAGCTGCCACAGATGACACAGTGATAGGCACGTCGAGGTGTTACCTTGCGACAAATCTCACAGATGTTTGGCTGCGAATGTTGCATAAGACCCGCATCTTCATTCTCCTCCTCATCGTCCTCGATGCCCAGCACAGTGTCCGCCATGAGGGTAACTGCTTCATGTGCTTGCTGTTCGGCCTGCTCCTCACCACTGGAGGCTTCCGTGATGCCTGGCAGCTCATCTCGTGGCGTGTTTCCGTATTGCGTCGTCACCAGATCCAGTGACGCCAATTTCTGTACACGATAAAGCATATAAAGTGCTCCGATCGACAAGCTAAGTAACAGATAATTCTCCTCTGGTAGCAGCTCCAGCAACGGCACCGCAGACTCAAAGATGATGGCCATGTAGCAGACGGAAAATACAACCCAGCTGCGAAAGAAACTCGTCTTTGTGGCCGTACGCTCAGCCACTTGCAAGCCCCAGCAGGTGAACCCAATCAGCGTTAGCATCATCACAATTGCCGTCTTTGCATTGAGTGCAGCCAAGCAAATCATGACCGGGATAATTAAAGCTGGAGCCAAAGCAGCGGGCGAGATGCGCTTGGCGCCGCCCCGCCAAGGCAGACGCAGTCGATCCTGGAACGCAATCAACATGTTGTCCAAATTGCGCTTATCAATGGGTTTGCAGAAGATAAATCTGAAAATAGTATGTGGATGTAGATATATTTCTTTTGAATTCAATCCAATTTATGGTATGCATTTGACTATGGCTAAACGTAACTTTAGCCCGAGTTTCCTTCGATTCGCTTGCCATGTCTTGTGCAATTTTTCTTACCTTGTGCATACCAAATCAAAGTCTTCGCAATTACAACAGCATCCTAGTATATGAAATCGCTTCCTATCATGTCCAATATATTCGCAGCAGCAAAGGCTACGATTTTCCTTTTCCTCCCGTTCGGCTTCTTCAGCTGCAGCAATAAAATTCGACATTCAAGCCGGATCGATTTGCAAGTTTTGAACAAAAGAAAAAGTTTGTTTTATAGCCACGCAGCGTGTGTGGAAGAATAATTTGTTTATATTAATTTAAGACCAGCCACAAGGTGGGAATAAAATGTGAAATTGAATACTATATTTAAACATATTAAAATATTACTTTTAATAGGCACTTCAATTACTTTCTACTTACACGCTTAACTCTTCAGCGATAACAACAAAAGCCCACCCCCCCATCACAGGGTGACCTGTGACCGTAAAAATCATCGGCGATAGTTGATTTTTTATTGTAACTTTAATTCAATTATGCCGCGCTTTAAATTTTCGTCAGCATTCCATAAGTAGTTAGTTTTAAAAACATTCTCACTTTTAACATAATCAATAAATTGCTCTAAACCACCGCCTACACCGAAATAATGTGATTTGCCAGCTACTAAAACCCTTCCATCTTTCTTGAGGCGTTTTCGGAATGTTTCTAAAAGCTTTTGTTGGTTTTCTATGTTGTAAATGGTTTCTGATGACAGTATTATATCATATTTTTCTAAATTATTTGTGAGCTCCGCGAAATATGACCAGTCGCCTGCATAGAAGTGGCACTTCTGTAGGAGCTCCATTTTCTCATCATCGTTTAACGTATCTTCGAAGTTAAGCAGCACATTTGGCATTGTTATTTTCTCTAAGACATCCTTGTTCTACAAAAAATTACAAGGTTTATTAAACAATAATGATATGGTATAACTGTTAACTTACATAGTCTTGAAAGTCAACTTTTGCGCCACATTTAAAGGCATATATGCCTAGAAGTCCGGAGCCACAACCCAAGTCCAAAACCAACTTCTCTTTCCAATCCGATTTTTCAAAGTTTTTCGAAAGATATATCAGTAAATCATCGGTACATTCCCAAATTTTGGCACCACCTGGTGTTATAAGGTTTTGTATATACAGGTAAAAGAAAATACTACATTTTATTTATCAAACCTTCATAGACGCCTGCTATTAAGTCAGAGTGACTTTCTTCTGACTTCCTTAAGTCCTGGGTGTCTAAATCATTGTGTTTTTTAATATCTTCTAGCAGAAAGCCCGCAATCAGATGTCGTAATTCGATATCGCCGATAGTTAGTTCTTTTGCGTTGAGTTCGAAGATATCCAAATTTTGTAAGAGATCTTTCGTTGGCTTTATTTCCTCAGCTTGATACCAGTCAATCTTTTCTTTTTTCTTTGGCAAATCTGATTTTGGCTTTTCAACAATTTTCGGTTTTTTAAAAGGACTTTCAGTATCCGATGAATCGGACTCGTTCACTTCAAAATTGAACTCGAACATTTTAGCACTCAAGTCACCCTGTTTGTTTTGGTTCACTGTTGTTTGACCGGCAAGCAGAAAAACTGGCGCAAAGAATAATTTTAAGTAATTATTATTTTTGGAAATCTATAAATATGTTTGTTTTTACCTAATAGTAATTTAATTTAACTGAAACTCAGTTGTTAAAAATGTAATTCCACACACTAAGTGGAAGCACGCTGCTTACACCAGATTATCGATAACATTAACTAGTGGTGTGAGACCGGAATCGGCTGAGCCACCACAAAAGTCAGACGATAAACGCGAATAGGACATCACCAAATTTTGCATTTTCGCTGGACTTTTTGTTTATTTTATTAAAAATATAATAAAAATGGCTGATCAAATTCAACCTGATGTAAGTAAAAAGTTTGAGATTAAAGCTTTAAAATTAAAAGAAACATTTCCAACAGGGCGGTCCCCCGGCGCCATTGATGTCCATTCGTTTCGAGCCGCAGCAAACGGCCGAAAATGCGGCTGCTAATGGCAGTGGAGCCGGCGACGTTGAAGGCGCCCAAGTGGCTGTTGAAACTAAGAAAGCGGCTGAGCTAGTGTTACCAAAAGCGCTAGAAGATGTGTTGGCACTCAAAGATCAGCGTGTGGCTGAATTTGATGTGGACGTTGATGCAAGAGGGGGCCTTGCTGCAGACGGGGGCTCGCAAGACGGCGACTTCGCCGATGTAGGCGATGATAGCGATGACGAGGCCGATAACCAAATAAATGGTAATACCAACGATAAATCTAGCAAGCAAAGTAAGGCGGACAAAAATAAAAAGAAGAAACGTCGCAAGAAGCAAAATAAAAAGTTACGACAAAAATTGGAATTGGAGCGACAACAGCAACTGGCACGACGCTCTGAGCCAAGAGAGGAACCCGAGGAAGAAGCCAAAGCAGCTGGCAGTGACGATGAAGAGCAGCCAGCGAAGGAAAAGGAGTCTAAGAGAGAGACACGCAGCAGCAAAAAGAAGAAGGACCGCGAAGAGAAAGAAAAAGTTAAAGAGCGAAATAAGTCGGAAAGCAACGAGGAAGATGTAACCATTGAGTAAGTACACCCAGCTTTGGGATTTCTTTTAATATTAATACATCCACAATTTAAGGTATGTGCCGGAGAAAATTACCATAGCAGATCTGGCGCCCATGTACCGTCAATTCTATCGTGTATTTGAGATCTTTAAGCTGGAGAATAAGCCAAAGCCCGTGGAAAAGGATAAGGCAGCTCTGGATGCCGAAGCACTAGCAAAAGCTAAGAAATCCTCGAACAAAATGCACGACGACGATGACGATGATGCCGACGATGACGATGACAATAAGGAAGACAAAGAGAAGTTATCCAAGCGCAAGTTAAAGAAGCTTACACGCCTCAGTGTAGCGGAGTTAAAGCAATTGGTTTCCCGACCAGATGTTGTGGAAATGCACGATGTGACAGCAAGAGATCCCAAATTGCTCGTCCAGCTGAAAGCGTATCGCAATACGGTGCAGGTGCCACGCCATTGGTGCTTCAAGCGTAAATATCTGCAGGGCAAACGTGGTATTGAGAAGCCGCCATTTGATCTGCCCGCCTTCATCAAGAAAACTGGCATCATGGAGATGCGTGAATCACTGCAAGAGCGCGAGGATGCAAAAACTCTGAAAGCGAAAATGAGGGAACGTGTTCGCCCTAAAATGGGCAAAATCGACATAGACTATCAGAAACTGCACGATGCCTTCTTCAAATGGCAAACCAAGCCTCGCATGACCATTCACGGAGATCTGTATTATGAGGGCAAGGAGTTCGAGACACGTCTCAAAGAGAAGAAACCCGGAGATTTGTCTGAAGAGTTGCGTATTGCATTGGGTATGCCCGTTGGACCAAATTCGCACAAAATACCGCCTCCATGGTTGATTGCTCAACAACGTTACGGACCACCGCCCTCGTATCCGAATCTAAAAATACCCGGCCTTAACGCGCCCATACCAGAGGGCACTTCGTTTGGCTATCATGCCGGTGGCTGGGGTAAGCCGCCAGTCGATGAAAATGGCAAGCCGCTCTATGGCGATGTATTCGGCATGAATACTCTGGACTTGGATGTGAGTAGATTAACTAACAAATATCATATGAAAGCAAATATGAATCTTTCATTTCGTTCACAGAATGGTATTGATGAGGCAGACATTGAGCGCAATCAATGGGGTGAGCTGGAGTCGGAGTCGGAGGAATCTTCCGAAGAGGAAGAGGAGGACGGTGAGGATCTGGGCAACCAGCAGGATGAAACTGGCCTGGTTACACCTGTCGAGGGTCTGGTCACGCCGTCTGGTCTAACCAGTGTTCCCGCGGGCATGGAAACACCCGAAAATATTGAGCTGCGCAAAAAGAAAATCGAAGCCGAAATGGAGGAGTAAGCTTATAATGAAATCATCTACAAACAAGAAAAGCTAACCTGTAATCCTCTTGTAGCAATGAAACACCTGTACTCTACCAAGTGCTGCCAGAGAAGCGCACCGATCGCATTGGCGCCTCCATGATGGGCTCCACACATGTGTATGATATTGGTGGCGCCGGCGCCGGTGCAAATAAACAGCCACCCGTACGCTCCACAACGGATCGTGAAGGCATTGTGGAACTTGCTTTGGATCCGAGTGAATTGGACCTGGACAACGATGCGATGGCTCAGCGCTATGAGCAACAAATGCGCGAACAACAGAATCATCTGCAAAAGGAGGATCTGTCAGACATGTTGGCCGAGCATGTGGCTCGACAGAAATCCAAACGCAAGCGACAACAAACTGACCCGGCTAAGACCACCAAGAAGTACAAGGAATTCAAGTTTTAGTGCATCAATTTCTTTGCTAAGATTCAAGATTGTCATTGAAAAGAAAATAATAGTAAACATTTTAAAACTGATTGCAACTGCATTTACTATTACTTAAAAGTTTATTATGTTTTTCAGTTCAGCCAGCGAACAAAATTTTATTCAATTCCCAAAATTGAGCAGTTCTACGTAACGAAGTTAGCACAAAGATATTATCAAAATTTACAATCGTATAACAAAAGTTTCTTCAAAATTAATGAGATCATTACAACCTCTCCTTTGAATAAAAAATGAATAACTCGTTCGTTTTGTTGTTCACACAAAGTGCGAATATTATTTCTTTTGCTTGATGTCTTATAAAATGATCATATTATTATTCAAATTTCTTTACAATAAAACTTAGCGCTGATGAAAAAACTTACATATTCTGTTGTTGCCTGTTGTGTGTTGCGACAGGTGGCCAAAAAAGGATTCCCGAGCAAAGCAAGTGAGGAGCTGTGCGATAGTACAAATACATTATAGCATTTACAAACTATATATGTAGCTGTAGCTGAATGAACGTATCTTTTATACAACTTATACAACTAGGCGCACGAACTCCTTGCGTATCTATTTATGGCCATAGCTAACTACGCTAACTGGTGTTGTGGTCCGTTTATCTATAATATCTTGGTCATTCGTCCAGATGCTCATTGAGCTGGGCCAGCAGCGCTGCACGCTTGGATTCCAGTTCGCCATCACTCAGCGTCAGCTCCTCATTTCTAGATGTCGCCGAATCAGATTGAGCTGCAGGACTGAGCGGAGTCACTGAACGATTGTTCTGATGCCGTTGTTTGCTTTCCTTGTCCCGTTTGGTGCGCTTCTCTTTTTTCTTCTTTTTAGCGGGCGAGTGGGAATTTGAATCATTTTGCTGCAGGGCGGCAGCATTGAGGGGCGACTGATTGATCAAGTCCGATTCGCAAGATGACTGAAACAATAAATGTTGTCAGTGAATTTAAGTAAATCCATTTCAAATACTTACGGCTCTGGATTTGTTCTTGCGTTTCTTCTTCTTCTTTAACAGCTTTTCACTCTCAATGCTGCCAATTGAACTAAGCGAATTCTAAATGATAAATAAATATACAAAAAGGTTATTAGATAAGTTATTGACCATCAAATTCGTTTTACTTACGGAGCGTGATTTGGAACGTCGTTTCTTAGATTTTTCCAGTTCAACCAGCTCGTTTTCAATATCTGATCTAGACGTAGACCTAACACGTTTTTTATGCTTTTTATTCTTTTTGGATTTACGCGAGCGCGAATGATGGTGACTACAGGCATCTTCGCTCTCTTTGATAAAGTCCTCCCAAATCTTTTCCACGCCAATTTCTTTTTCATACAAGGCAAAAGCTTCTAAATGCTCGACCAGCTTTTTGGCACTGTCGTAGGGCTCGCTGACCGAGACATTCGCCTCCAACCATTCGTTTTTGATTTCATTTTCTAATTTACGCAAACGTCTTACTTCCTCCTTCATGCGCTCCTTTTCAATGGCCTCGGCCTGCAATTGAGATAATATATATATACAAATTTACTTTTATTATGATTTGAATGGCATTTATTTACCTTTTCCAGCAGCGCGTTATAGGTGAGCTTCACATTGCCCGCATCCAGGGTGGCGGATCGTTTGTCCTCGCACACGACGGTGGCGAAGTCCTCAAAGGATGTTTTCGCTTGCACTACAAATTGCTTCTCTTTGAGTATCTCACGTATGATCTTCTTTTCATCATGGAAGCGAGCTTTCAAATTCTCTACATAGAACTTAAATAGATCTAAAGGAGTAGATCCACTTTGACCCAACATAGCAGAGAATCGTATATCGGCCGATATAATGGGATATAGTTCTACCCACAACGACATGGAGGTGAGCTTTCCCTCTTCGTGAAGGGAATCGAGCAATGCGAGAAAAGCATCACGATTCTTACGCTGTTGCCGCTTTAACCTTTTCTTTTCCCTTTCCCGTTCCTCTTCCTCTTCCTTTTCCAGTGTGCGAATATGTTCCTCGAACACAATGAGCGCATCCTCTTTGTCCATGCCAAGCAGCGTCACATCGTTTTTAAATGCTGCATTATCCAGAAGCATAACCTGCGCTTCTGACCATGTGGTGGTGTACGTAATGGAGGTCATTGATTCCAGCAGCTCGCTGAGCACCTTCATATTCCTTTTCTTTAGTAAGCGAGCCTCCTCTTTCTCTCTCTTGGCCAAATTGAAGATGCAATCCTCATATATATCGCGCCGATCCTGTTCGGGCACTGCTGTCCAAGTTCGATTGTTGGCAAACACCTCTTCGCAGCGAAAGTATTTCATTTGCGAATTCATCTTATCGCTCGACATGAGAAACTGTTCCAAATCCTCTTTCGCTTTCTTAGCACGCAATCGCGATTCCTCGCGTTCATCTTTTATCTTTTGTGTTTTGTAGGCGTTAAAGGTTTGTTTGCGTTCGTTAAGATTTTTGAAGGCATTGTATCGCGGATCTTTGGATATGATCTTCACACACTGATCCCAGTTAGCAGTGGATGGTACATTACGATCGCGCAGAAGCTCCTTGAATGCCTCAATTGCCTCGCGCTTATCCTTGAAGACAAGGGTGTTATTTTCGGTGCCATTTTTATCATCTTTCTTATCTGAATATTCAAAGGATTCATTGATTGATTATTAATTGATATCTATGCTCCGTCTACTTACTATTCTGCTGTGGGACCTCGATGGCTGCTAACGTGGCAGCCATTGCCTGATCCATGGCTGAAGAACTATTTTCATTGCTACTCGGAGTCAGAGGCGAGTGAATTTCCGGCGTGGGTATTCGCGGCACTGTGGGCAATGCTGCAGGCAGTATATTGGCCAATGCCACGTGTGGTACCATGCCAGTCAAGCTGGACGAGGTCATAGCAGCCACAGCTTTAGCCGCTGCTGCTGCTCTGGAATGATATGTACACAATTTTGGTTAATCTTGGTGTTAATAATATCTACACTACAATACTTACTCCTCCGCCTTAGCTTTAGCCTTCATATCCAAATATTCCGGCGGTGGCTCCCAGCACGTTTCCTTGGTGCTCACATTGTGATAGTAAACCTTGTTAGCATCTGACCGATATTCCTTCCATGGACATTGATTATGTAGCAGCTCGGCAGGTGTCATCAGCGCCTCCGGTTTCTCCCACGAGCTTTGTTTTGTATTTTGATTATAGTAATACGGACGTCCGTCCGGCGCTTTATGTTCCGTCCACTCCGTATTCGAGGCAAGGGCACCGAATGCAGCTGCCAGTTCGGGTGGCGGCGGCGCTCCGAAGCCTGGCGGAGGCAAGTTAAATGGTGGCACTGGAACCATGCCCGGCGTGTGAGGATGTGTGTATCCCATGCCGCCCATTGCTGCAGCTGCTGCGGCTGCGGCAGCGGCGGCTGCTGCTGGCGGCATCGGCTGCGGTATAGCTGCATTGCCATTGCCAGCGCTAGGAGGAACATTCATATTTTCACTATTTTGCTATATGATTTAATGAATTTAACGTTTTGGTACGAGTACCGGTCGTTTTGTTGCGGCAGCCAATTCGATGCTTTTGACACAAATTGCAAATTTTAACTATTCTTTTTTTTACACTTCTACCGTTTTGTCATTCACAATGTTTGCTGCGTGGTTAATACGGAAAAGTATCAAGAAGCAGAAGATTTTTTTTTGGTATTCTCAAGACACTTGATACTTATCGCAATAAAGCTATCGAATCTATTTTTTTTTTTTTTATTTTTAGAAATGGGGTTGTTTGATTTATTGCGTAAATATAGATGAGAAAATATAGGTCTTTAAACATTATCCCAGAATGAAAGCTATTAGTTAAACTATGAAAGACTAAATACATAATATATATTGGATGACAAATATATTAAAAATTAATTTTCAATTTGATACACGCGCGTGACACTATTAATCGATAGCTTTCATACCTACTATCGATACAATTATACGGTCTCTGCCAACACCAACAAAAAAGAAAGGAAAACTAAGATATGATATGGCAAAACGAAAGCGCGCCACTTGCTTTCATTTTCAGAATGGGAACCTCAACCAAAGACCCTAGTTTATTATAGACTATTAAAATAAAACGTCTATCTAAACTTAAGTAGTGCGTGAGACATACATATGTATATGTACATTGTATACGCATCGACGTATTTTATTGGCCCAAATGTAATGTACTTTACAATTAATCTAATTTAAAATGTCTACATTATAAAACAAAATTAAAGGTCAAAATTTTACTAATTTTAAATATTTGCACAACGCACTCGGCCAATTACAATCGCAAATTGCGCCTAACACTGTACATCAAATAGTTCGCAAATTCCTTCGTCATTTTTCAGAACGAAATTAAAGTCTTCTTGTGGAGGATTTAGTTGCACAAGTGGTGGATTTTCTGAAATTATAGATTATATTAATATTACAGTTAAATGCAAGTTATTAGAATTCCACAAATTACCTAAATTGGGATCATCGGGATAGAAACGCCTCAGTGAGTGGCCAGCCATATAATTTTGAAAGATTATTTTTGCTGTACGTTCATTCTCAAGCGCCTTCTCTTCCTTGTGCTCGGAATTACACGAGTACGTATGTTCATCCTGAATGACATTACCAGTGCCATTGCCTGCTTTACTGGAAGAATGTGTTGGCGACGATGATGGAGACGGTGAGTCTGAGTAGCGATCATCGAACGGACCATGAGCATCATTTGGATTTGTTGTTGCTTTGCCTTGGTTGGTGACCAAACGTATATCTATTGTGCTCCCATTATCTAGTGAAACTTTCAGTTCACGCTAATTAATCATATAAATTAAATTATAAGTATGAAATATATATGCGAGAAAGCTTATATAAAGTTTGCATACATCACTGCGGTGAATCTCCACTTCCTCATCGTAGTTGGGTATGGTAAAAACGGAATCGTCCCCAAATATTTTAAGTAAATCATCGCGTGTAACATACGCATAAGACTGATTTGTTGGATCCTGCATTATATAGTGTAGGTTACGCTGTGCATACTCCAATTGTCTATCCAAATCCTCCTCTATACTTTTCAAACGATTCGTTCGCTCACAGGCTACGTCATATTCTTTATGATCTTTGGCATTGTTGAAGCCTCCGCCACTAAAGCAAAATAAAGTAATATATATGTATTATCTCAAGTTGAGGTATAAACTAGTTAAACTCAGCAACATATGTGTAATAATAAAGAAGCTCTAAGGCACACTCGATTTATGCTAGTATAGGTAGTCCTTCTTACCGCCAACGCACTAACGAACAGTGTCTGCCCTTATCAATAAGGCCAATGCCCTCCAAGACGTTGGTGATATCATAAATACGTCGCTTCTGCACGTCCAAGATTTTCGTGGCCTGTAAGGAATATACACATACAAATTTAAGGATGCAATTGTGAAGTGAACATTACATACCTCTTTCAAGTCAATAGAGCCACCATTCTGTTTCATTAGATCTACAAATTTTTGGGTGAGCAATACCAGCGAGCCCACCGAGCGCTGTTGACTGTGTGGCTGTTGTTGTTGTTGCTGTATTTGTATTTTAGATTTTTGTTCTGGTTGTTCGTCCACTGCCATATCAATGTGGTAAGTATCGAAGGCTTTGGTATCCAACTTAATCTCATGGCTACTGCCAGTGTCATCATTGTCATCAGGGCTGCTGCTGCTGGCCGTGATGATCCGCTGCCTGGGTACTGGGGCACCAGATTTACGCTTATACATGGCGCGCTACTTAAATATAGATCTCAGTTCGATGTTTAAATTTTTATTTGTTGTCCTTATTGATTTGTGGCGTGATTCGGCAATGATTATATTCTTTTATTTTTAATATAAATCTCAATTAAATACAAATGTTGGCGCTTGAGCACAATTCCGCCATTTATGTCACTTTTTTCATTCACTCAGCGCTGCAATTAGGGTTGTTAATTTGCAATTTATCGACCAACCACCACAATTACAAGCACAAAAAGGTTGGCGCAATTAGTTATGTATGCTTTTCTGAAACCAAAATTATTACCTATTTTACAAATTATCTTTGTTAAACATAAAATCATTAAAGTTAAGCATATTTCTGCGATTCATATGGCTGTTTTGCTAATGCATTCTAATATTACAGTCTGTAGCTGTACCAATTTATCGAAACACCCAAAAGAGCTATCGATCAATTGAACATGATTATATATAATTATTTTAATCTACCATTTTTTTTTTTTTTTAAGTTTATCAACTAATATCTTACGATATTAATTACAATAATAGCATTAGAAGCCAAAAGTGATATTGGTTAGGCACGTTTCAACTGCACACCATGTGTGTATGTGAGAGGCGCGCTTTTACAGCTGCTTTAATTGCGTGTCACTCAATAATCGCAATTACTTCTTATTTGGAAGTAACTTTAATACTTGGCGCGGTTAGGTTTTATTTACTCAAATAAATCCACTTTATTAGAAAGTCTTTAACATTTCAAGCACGTTTTACACTGCTGAGTACTTAGCATGCAAGTCTTTTTATTTAAAGGATACGAAAATGCTGCACATTTTGTTTCTTACATGCGTATTCATATATATCTCGTTATATGTACTACGTATCACCTTTATACTATAGTGTTTTATTTATATTGTTATATTTTTATGAACTGAAGAACCGATATTTGCATATTGTACTGCACCATGCATTCACAATTCCTATTTTGAACGAGTCATGCGCGCCCACATGGCATTGAGACATTTGTATTTTCCAACACTTCAAGTATTTCCCCATCACTATTTTTTTGTGAGTTTGTTTTGCTTACACATTCTGTACAGACACAA
Source organism: Drosophila arizonae (assembly GCF_054131065.1). Lineage (NCBI taxonomy): Eukaryota > Metazoa > Arthropoda > Insecta > Diptera > Drosophilidae > Drosophila > Drosophila arizonae. The sequence goes on from NC_142923.1 coordinate 3,865,590, forward strand.
CGTGCACAGTCGATTTATATTCAAATTTATTTCAAAACAATTGTATAAAGAATACAATGCCTTCAAAAGTGAAACCAAGACTTTCGCGCGGCTTGTTGGACATGAAGTTCATGCAACGGACCAAAGCGAAAGTAGCCAAAGAAGACGATGACGAACAGAGCCGCGCATTGTACTCCAATGAGATGAATCAAAAGATGCTCAATAGTAATTCCAATTTTATTATCGAGCCAAGTTATTCCATTTGTGCAGGATTGATCGATGGGCGTCTTAGCTTCCGTGGTATGAATCCTGAACTGGAGCGCCTAATGGAACTGGAGCAAGCTGAAAAACAAGGCAATACGAGGCCAGAGCAGCCAACAGAAGTCAATGATCAGGAAATGGCTGAGATATATTATGCAAATCAAGCGCCAGCCGCAAGCAGAACGATGAACAAAAAGTTCGTCACAAAAAACGAGTACAAGCGCAAAGCCAATGACAATCCCAAATGGCAAAAGAAAGGACAATTTAAGAAACCACGAGAAGATGACGAGGTTTAAATAAACACTATAAGCATATTACATAGTGACTTAACTCTAAATATTAAATAAACTTGCTCAGCTGCATTCAGATGGCATCTGTTTAACAGCTTGCAGCGCATAGCAAAGCTGTGTGGAGTTGATCCAGCGCCAAGTGTTGCGACAAAAATCGTAGGTGCTGCCATTGACGAGCACGGTTTGACAATTCACTGCAAAGACATTGGATTAGTTATTATTTAATTTTACGCTACATCATTTATCTTTTTAATTTGTAAAATAGATAATCAAATATTTGTAGTTACTCTTCATAGTATAAATTTCTTATGTGAATTTCGATGTTTCAATCGCATGCCAAAATTGCTCAATGATTTTGTATATCGCTTACTTGTATCCAATATGCGTTGAACATCCAGTGGCGCAATCATTTTATCCCAGTGATGCGTGCCCTTGGGTGCTATATTTAGGATATATTCACCAACGACGACGCCGCCGATCCACATTGGCACAGTTTTGTTCATGGTGGTTATGAATATGGAACCGCCAGGTTTGAGAGTCTTTACGCAAGCGCTTAGTAGAGCCACCTTATCGTCAACATGCTCTAGAACTTCAGAAACTACTAGCGCATCATACCTCTCGAAATTCGCTTTGACATGCTGGTCGATGGGTTCCATTTTGTATTGGACTCTATCACAGAGTTCGGCACTGCAGTTGCTCAAATGTTCTTTTGCCGTTTTTATCAGTTCCTCACCAAGATCGATGCCTGTAACTTGAGCGCCCAAGCGTGCAAGTTGCTCGGTTAGTAAGCCAGCTCCACATCCAACCTCCAATATGCACTGTCCACTCAATACTTTTGTTGTGTTTATATAACGTGAATTTACATTGCCGCGTGCCACGATTCCATCGCGTATTAGTGGAACTCTAAGAAGAGAATTTCAATATAAATTCTAGTTGGCATCAACTCACTTACCTAATTTCATTTAGGGCATGCAGCGCTGCCATTGGACCTTTCTTATTCCACCAATTGGCGGCCAAGTTTTCATGATGCTTCACTTCGCGAATCGTTTCTGATGTTTGCTGCGTAGACCCAGTACCTGCACCAGCATCTAAACTGAATTTCCTCGCCAATAGACTGTGGAAAGAAAATAAATATTTTCACTTTCTTTTGTTATTCTACACACACATACTTGCTGCGTTTTAAGAAGCTTAGGTTTCGAATCATTTTTACGTCTTGAACTTTAACAAGCAGCTGTTTTTGTTTATTTTTGTCCTCAAAATGGTAATAAGTTGTTAAACAATCGATTTCTTGAGCCGGTCGGTAACCGATAACAACATATGAGAGATGACGATCTAAACAGCTGAAAAGCTAACATGAAAAAGCTAAAAATTGATTTATGTACTTTTGCAATAAGCCAATTTTTTAAAACCTCTCGACAATACCAAGGCCAATGTATAAATGTATGGCGATATAAATAAACTGAGTATTAATTACAAAATATGCTAAGGCTAGATTAGATATTTCGAAAACAATACATAAAAAGCTTACTTAGCTAAAGCCGTCAAGCCTTATTATCGTGGGAGCATCTGAGTGTCAATCGATAGATATCGATGCACATTTATAAGTAAATTGGTCAATTATCAACGCTTATTAGTTACTGACATTTTGATAAGGATATGGTAGACAAATTGGTTAACAAATTTGATAAACTCCATTAGTTAAAAATCGAAAGATGTACAAGCCTCAACCACTTATCAACCATGAGGACGACGTCGAGCAGGCTTCGAATAGGAATGCGCAAAGAGGAAACGTATATGCGCTGCAAATGTTCCTTCTATCTACATTCCTGTTGCTATTTATAGCCGGTTCCGCTTTGCATCCAAAGTCTTTTGCACTTAAAACCAAAGAACTTCCACGTGATGATACGATATATGATTGCAATATAACACTAGTGGAGTCCATACCCATTGGTCTAAACTATACGCCCAACAGTCCGAAGTTCATCAGCACCATTGAGGCGTGGCAAAAACTTTTGGATGTAGGAAGAACTTCATTGGACATTGGCTCTTTTTACTGGACAATGCGCAGCGAGGATTTGGGCTTGAATGAGAGCAGTGCAAAACCAGGAGAGGAGATATTTCAGCGTCTGCTGAACAATGGCAACGGTGTGGGTTCAAAGATTAAGATACGTATTGCACAGAGTGCCCCTTCAAACGTTTCTCCGGATGTGGATACGCAAATCCTGTCCACCTATGGAGCTGCCGAGGTAGTTACTCTTGATTTTCCCAAGTACTTTGGTAGTGGCATATTGCACACAAAACTCTGGATTGTGGATGGTCAGCACTTCTACTTGGGCAGTGCCAACATGGATTGGCGTGCCCTAACCCAGATCAAGGAAATGGGCGTCCTCGGACAGAATTGTCCACAATTGGCCGGCGATTTGGCTAAGATATTCAAAGCTTACTGGTATTTGGGTAGCAATCCCGATGCTCGTATACCAAATTCTTGGCCCTATGGCTACAATACCAACTACAATGCGGAACAGCCCATGTTATTGAATGTGAATGGGAGATACATAATGAAGGGATATGCATCCAGTTCCCCGCCTCCACTTTCTGCAGCTGGACGCACTAACGATTTGGATGCCATTCTAAAGACAATTAACACAGCTCTTAAATTTGTGCACATTTCTGTTATGGACTACTATCCTTTAATCATGTTTGAATCGAAGATTAAATATTGGTCAGCGATCGACAATGCATTACGTACAGCAGCCGTGGAACGTGGAGTAGCTGTTAAGATGCTCATCTCTTGGTGGAAGCATTCCGATAAGCGTATGGACAACTATTTGCGCTCACTGCAGGATCTAACCATGGCTAACCATGTTGATATACAAATTGTAACTATGAAACTCTATAGGCAACAACATTACTACTACTAATTACTTGCCACTCTTGCAGCGCCGTTTTATTGTGCCCATGGATGAGCAGCAGCAGCGCATACCCTATGCCCGCGTTAATCACAATAAGTATATGGTCACCGACCAGGTGGCCTACATAGGTACTTCAAATTGGTCGGGCGATTATTTTGAAACCACAGCGGGCATTGGTTTGGTTCTGAAAGACCCGTTGCCCCAAATGGCGAATTCCATACGCAAGGATTTGGAAAGCGTTTTTGATAGGGACTGGAATAGCACATATGCTCACATATTAATCTAAGCTCACTGCAAAAGCGTTGCCCTTTATATCATTTAAGTTTTAAAGCTTGTTAACAGTATTTTACCTATGCTGCACAGATAGTCTCATGATTGAGTGATTGATTAATATGAGCTGATTTTTGTTAAATATGTGGCACTTACAAGTTTGTTTAAATAAATATGAAAACAAGAGTTGTGAAATAAACAGAGTCAAATAATCAATGTCCAATTCCGTTTAATACTTGCTATCATGTATACATATATACATATATATATATATATATGAATGCTTACATGTATATATGTGTGTATATAATTCAAATACTCTCATAACTTTAACATAGTTGTCCTTGTACAGGCGCGTCACTGCTACCGAGATTATTTCTTATTTCTACTATTTCACATTGTGTCCGCCACGTCGCAAAAAATTGTTGCTAGCAATGCACTTTTCAATAATAACATTAATGTCCGACACGCAGCTCGAGAGGCACGCATAGATCAACAGCAAACAACGGGCATCAATGGCTATAAAGGAGATCAATTTATAGAATTAGATAAAAATAACTCAAACTAATGGATCTATATCAAGATTAGGTTCCCACCTGCATAGAGTATTTGTTCTCTTCGCAACGGTCGATTTGCCCAATTTGAGCACTGATTCGCTTTGTTCAGTTTTTTGCCCAGACAGAGCATAGAAAGATCTGTGAGCGCATCTCCGGCACGATTGACATTTCCAAAAGGCAGCTCGACTCCTTGCCTTTTCTTCAGCTCCAGCCACACGTTGCGTAGATCGAGATAATGATGCGGCATATGGAGGCGTAGCTGAAGAGGCAACGATCGTTGCAGCACCGACAAATCATTCAACATGGAGAAACCCACTTTGAGTATGTTGGGATTGTTGAACACCGTGGCGCCCAGCGCACGCCAGTGTTGCTCCTCCAGTGCTGGCCGACTAGCCAAGCAATCAATTAGGTACACATTGCAGGTGGTCGCAATTTGCAGTAGACAAAGCTGATTTTGCGCACAAACATTTTGCATCCACTCAGAGTCCAGGTAGATGATATGCTCGCGCTGCAAATGCTTCAGCATTCGATTAAAGATTGGAAAAGAATCTACTATGATGAGGCACTCGTCTGGCAAATCCATGCAAAGGTACAATTCACAAGGCATCGACTCGGTTGATTGCTCTTCAGTTACTCGACAGTTTTGCAGATCCGATTTTTGTGAGATTAGCGATTTGATTTCATGTGGACAATGTTCGTTGAGAATCTTAAATTCATTATACCAATAGATGGCTTCTGATTCGTAGGGACTGTTTACGGATGCAGCTGCTATATAGTTAACAAAATCCAGACGCAGCGCATAATCCGAAGCATGCACCCTAACCAACTCCCGAAAGCTGGCCAGATTAATCCTCTGCTTCTCATATTCTCGATACAGGTAATGTAGATAACTGCAGGTCTTGGTGAATTTATAGTTGGGCGTTATGGTATCGTCGAAGCCATATTTTTTGGCCAAGCGAGCAACGATCTTTGAGATAGGACGATAGCTTAGCACGTGATGGGAGACTTTCAGATTCTTATAGCGACTGCGAAAGAGAAAAGCTTAAGATATTAATCGATTTCATAGTAGCTGTCAGCCATCAGTTAACTATCGATGATTTGAAACGTGATCGACACGTGCTACCGGAGGACCTGTGCGTCAAGTGTCTAGCTTTGAGATGAATGGTGATTGATCGTTACTATGCTTATATATAATCATGTTTACACAATCTGTATAATGCTTGTAATAAATGTATAATGCTTTTGTACATATTTACCTCAAAGTCTGTTCACACATCTCGAAGACAGATTTTTCCCTGTGCAGCAGGGAATCGAGAAATTGTACAAAAGGCAAACGCTGTTGCGTTGCTTGATCCAGGTACTCTTCAGCTAACGGTAGTTTTTCTTGTGCTATCAAGGGAAATGCCAACTCCAGAATATCAAATTGATGAGTCAGCTGTAAATAGAGAGTCCATTGGGCCACCTCCTTATAGTAGCCCTCATCGAGCATCTTTTTCAATTTAGGTACGAGCAGCTCCCTGATTTGGTTAATACGATATGCTTGGACCATGGCATTATTTAGTGAAGGCAAGCCCGTTGTCTTAACAAAATGAAATGCAATCATGCTCGTATTTTTGTCGCATTGCTCACTGAGGTGTGGAAAATCCACCTGCAGTTTGCAAACGGTATCGAGCACAAAGTGCGATAGACTTTTGTTCTTCACATTACTGCTGTCCGGGCAATTAGCAAAGATTTTGAGTGCCATTAACAGGGGATTGGGATGTTGCATTAGCGCTTTAATCAACTCCTGTCTCATATATGGCGAAGATTTGCATTTGCTGTGCATATTCCATTTATCACGAAAGGCGGTGAAGAACTGTTGCAAGTTTTCGTCCAAGGTGGCGTCAAAGTCGCCATCGATGCCAGCACCTGAGGATGTAGTTCAAAATCATATACAGCAATATGAATAAACAATCCCATGTGCTATGGTAATAATTCAATTCATCTACCCGTTGTAATATCCTCTAATCGCTTAATCTTCAAATGTGCCAGCATACAATCAAGTTCCTCATCATCAGACTCCATGCCAGCTGGCATTACCTTATAGTTATGAGCCATATTTGTTTTTATCACTCGTATTATTATTATTATTATTATTTTTTTTTTTTGTGGGCGCGCAGCCCTTTACTTTATGCACTTGCAAAAATTGATAACCAAATTCCGTTTGCGGTGTAAAAACATATGTTTTTACATTCAGGTGCTTAACATAAACCGTCCGCTGTTAATAACAGCTCAACTGTTAATAACAGCTAAACTGCGTTTCAATTTTGAACAAATTCTAATCTATAGATTCTCTAAGAGCAATTTATTTTTAAGCAGCCCATATAATATTATTTTATTTATTTATTTTTATTTTTTATTTATTTATTTATTTGATGACAACAATTGACCGGTTCGCCTACTTTTGAATTTAACAGGCTTTGAATAATCTGACACTGATGACAGAGACGTTAGTGCTATTCGATTATTGTAAACTCACTTGGTACTGACAAGTATCGGTGCCATCTTAATATGAAAAACTCTAATGTACTCTTGCGTCGATAATTTAGTACGCTAGATAATCCGTTATTATTTTATATCGATATATGAAGTTATTTCCGCGCATCAAATGCGTGTTCTGGAATTAGTAAATTAGCTCTAAATAATAGCTTTCCACGCTAGATTAGTATTGTCAGTTATAAATCGATATTTACAAATGCTTCGAAAAACTAGATATAAAGCTATATTATTTTGCATTTAACTCTTTATTCACACGTATATAAAATTTATACTATTTTAATCATGAAGGTAGACTTAGCTATTAGATAGCTATTATATAAACTGAAAATGAGTGTTTTTAATGAATGCAATAGATAATTGGCATAATGACGAATATAGCAATTTTGTACTCATTAAATACAATCTAGTGTACCTATTACGACAGGGCTGCGTCGCCCTTATTTATTTGAAACAGTCTAAAAATACATTTTAAATGATTTATAAAAAAAGCGTTGCATAAACCTGATATACTGTAAGAAATATCAATGACTGCTACAGACTCGCAAACTGGCAATTCAAGATTTATGAGCAACAGTTAGGGGGCTTAAGTGCCAACATGACAGTTGAACAGCAGCTAAACTTTACCTGAGGCTTTTTTAGAATTAGCATACGACAAGCTGAAACATAACCAGAGTTTTATTTTATACTATATATAGGTGCAAGTGCGCTGCTCAATCAAGGTCAACTGGCCCTGCTCCAGTTAAGTTCATATACATAACTTTCGATTTTAGCCAGGTGCATAATTTATTGTCTGTAGTTAACAAGTTGGATTTGTTTAGCTATGCGGGCTGTGGTCAACACCCCTGTATCTGTTGATCTGTAAGTCGAAATGATTAATTGCTTTATTTACATATCGTAATGTACACCCTATATCGATGGAAATTGAGATATTATTATTATAGTTATGATTATTTTTATTAAGTTTTAAATAAATATATAAATATAAATATATATATATAGTGAATAATTAATTTTTAAAATCAATAAATCATTTTTGGTCAAGTCTGAAATGTTTTAAAGTCCCTCGTGGGCTAACGAATTATTTGGAAAGCATTTAAGAGGCAGTAGATCCAAAATAAATAAAAAGTCCATATTAATATTGATTTTAAACAAATATTTTTATTTTGAAACAATTTTCCATTTGACAACAGTGGGTGCTTGATCGGATATCATTTGGTTAACAGATCGTTAAAGATATAGCTGTACATAGAATAAAGACCAGAATCAGAAGAGTAGGACTATTAATATAGATAGATGACTTAGATGGCAGAGCGCCCAAATCGAATCAGGCGCATAGGAGTAGGAAAATCTTTCAGGAAAACGAAAATAAACAAAAGAACATTTATAAGAAAACCACAAAACGGGAGAGCGATGGCAAGGTCAAAGGCAGGTCTGTTAAGCGAGTGTGTTATCCATGTGAAGGTCTATTGCGAAACATTTTTACAAGGTGCCTGGTGCGGGCTCCAGGTTGACGGAGGCGGCGCTCTGCACATGTCCGGGCAGAGGAGCCACGTGGACGGCACCACGAGTCTTGGCCACATACGAAGCGGGCGCAGCAGCGACGGCTACCACAGCTGGAGCGGGAGCAGCGACAACAACTGGCGAGGCAGCGGCACCTTGCACCAGAATGGGGCCAGCTGGTGAAATGGCAACGGGCACGGCAGCGGGCACAGCGGAGGCATGCACAGCCACAGAGCCAGCCGGAGCGGGAGCACTGAGCAGCAGAGCGGGTCCGGGACCAGCGCTGAGCAAAGGCACAATCGAGCAGTTGACACCCCAGGCCAAAGCGAACAAGACTACGACAACGGCGAACTGAAAGTAAAGTTTGAATTGAAGTATGAATTATTCACAAATTATACAAAATATCAATAGTCAATTTTTAGATGAAAATGCCCAGAAATGTTCAAAGATAAGAGTTTTTGATCCTTAGACATATCCTAGAAACATAAAAACTGCAGTCCTTTGACTTATTTTTAGTCAGTTCTAATCCTTAGATATCCTGATGTTATTTGGTAAGTTTCTTTCAGATTATACTATTTCACCGGGTATATTTTTAAGTAAGTCCTTTGACCAGTCAGGTTAAACACTTTAAGCCATTGCTAATTCTAGGCTTAATCTTTGGGCCTGTCAATCGGATAACTGTTGTCTCACCTTCATGTTTAGCTTTTCTGTGTTTGCTGCAACGCTTGAAACGTAACTAATTGCCAACTGCTCTTGGCTCTTGGCCTTTTATAGCGCACGAATTCTGAGAGACAGATTTTTCGCCCAGGCCAATTCCAGTTCTCGGACAATGCAGTAAATGCGGAAACTGGACAGATTAGCGATATGGCAACGATGTGTATGAACATATTCCCCCCTCTTGACCTTCGCCTAGGTCACAATTAGCCACAGTAGTTGACAGCGCCAGTTCCATGATAAACGCCACAAACAAGTCCAAGACATGGCGATCAAAGCAGCCTCCATTTGGTTCGCTCAATCACTTCAAACACCACACACAATATATCAGCGACATGTGTGGGGCTTGTACTCGTAACGCCTATCAATTGAGCCACATGGCGACAATAGTAGCTGCGAAGAGTGTTTGACTTGAGGTTGCCCTGCATTGAGTAAAAGATCAATGTAGATGGAGTGAACGTAAAACTGGAATGCATAACTAACCAATAATATTTATATATATTTATAGTTTTCAAGAGAAGAGAACTGTATATTAACATATATAACGTCAATCGATATTTATCGATTTTAAAGAAATGTTTACAGATCTGCAGTAGTATAAATGCTTGTTAATGCAGCCTTCATCTCTCACTAAAAGTATTTCGTACACAACCAATATACCCCATTCTAAGTAGCCCATTTCAATGGGTATAGACTATTACAATAATAGCAAGCATTCAAAACAATTGTTAGTGCTCGGGTCTTGGAATTTTATGCTGAATGTAGCTTATATTTCATCAGCATTTTTAAGTGTTTGCTCTGATATTAAATTGGCCGACTCTGGCATGTATTATATAGCCATATAAATACCCAAGACAGATAATTAATATAATATTTAAATCGCTAATAGAGCTTGAGGAAAAGCTTTTAAAAGACACTTAGACTAAAGCTAAGCTAATGGAATGCTTATGTAATCTAGAAGAGAGATTTGCATAATACTTTTACGGTATTTTTTTGCGAGCCATATATGTCCATTGAGCTATGGATACGCTAGATAATTTTCTGGTATATATGAATATACAAGAAAACTGTAAAATTAGATTCTACGGAAAAGTTTATTGAATGAAATAACCAAATATATATATTTTTTTTGCACATATAGTTCGTTATATCTCTCGCTATTTCTCTCTCTCCCTCTCCCTCTCCCTCTCTCTGTCTCTATCAATTCTTTTCTCCCTCCATATATCCATATGTCTCTCTCTCCTTCTCGTTGTCTTTTTCTCAGTTATTTTTTACTCCTCATATAAAAAGATATCTCGTACTCCTCTAAATTACTATCAAAAATTCAACTGAAACTCCAAACCTAAACGACGTTACCCTTAAAAAATCTGTCATATTTGAAATCTTAAGTTAAACGTTTGGAGTAAGAAATACACAATTATATAGCTCTCCATATATATAAAAATATATATAGGTACACACTGCGCTTTATAGCTAGTAACCGTGTATATATGTTTCTGCAAATAGACTTAGGGAAAGGACATGGCTCGTCTGGTCTTTAATGAAAAGGAACAAAATTCCTATGATCCCAAGAAGTATAAGGTGAGTTGGAAAATTTTTTAAAAATGTTGAGAAGGGGTTTACTTATCGATTATCTATTATCTGTTATTACATCAGATAGTTCACAAGAATCATTGGCGGCAGGTGAGTCTGCGATTGGAGCCCACGCAGAAAAAATGGTGGGAGGATCCCGATGTTATTGTTGCGTGAGTATTGCACATATAATTAGAATATTTCGATTGTGGGGTGACTACTATATGGCATAAGAGATATAAGAGAGTTTGTGGCACAGCGATTAATGCTAAGTTAACACGAACTGTGATTCGATTAATGTTCCGAACTAAAGCATTCTCTATGGGTACACATAATAAGCAGAGGGTCATATATTTCCATAATTATTTCAAATATATGTTTGTTTGATTGGCTGAAGAAAAGTATAGTTCATAGACTAAGATAAGTCGAAACCTTTTAACTAAAGCGTTTTGGATCTATCAAAGCTTTATCGGCTGTATGCTAATTACATCCATACATCATAGCATTTAGCTGTCGGCCTTGAATTATTTATTCAATGTGCAAATGAAAGTTGGGAACGTGTCTTTAATCGAGTGCAAGAAATGCGCCCAGACAATTGCATCACACGCCTGATAAGACTTTCAGTTCACGTGAAAGAGGCTAGCTGCTACACCTTATAGATACTATATGTATGTATATGTGTATAAGTCTATATATTATATATGAAATGAATGTGCCACTTGGAGTCACGCGATGCTAACGAAGCGCTTTGATTGACGGGCTGTCAGCAAAAGTTTGCCAAGTAATTGGTAAAAACGTCTGGCGCTCTGTTTATAGGTCGATTACCACTTGGTGTGCTCCATGTGGACAGCCTCAAGTGCTATTGCGGTGCTCTCAAGGTTGTGCTTAGACTGGCGAAAATATTTAATACAAGTTTTAGAGCCTATTAGAGATATGTGCGAGAATTTTATTTAAATTTGAATATATGGAGGTTTGCGAAGGATCTTCTAAACTTCTATAATGAAACGGTCTGGCAACATATTTTGGGAAGTAAAGATATGTATACAAATTTAATAAATTGAGAAACAGTTTTTTTTTTTTTCAACCTTGAGTAGCACCCTTATTAGATCTTTCTACACTTTTATCCTAATTCCATTTGCGAATTCCATGCACTATCCCTAAACTCTCGCAATGACTCAATTTTTCGGCATAAAAAATATAATAAAGAATTTTCAATGTTATTAGCACGCCTCACTTATGTAGGTGTTGCTAGGCGCACAGCCCACTATTAGAGCCTTCGCTGCGTAGAATTTTGTTTTTGTTTTTGGCTAATAGCTTTCGGCTGTTAGGGTCGGGGTCTTTCAATTGTAGGCTAAACACTTTGCGTGTTCAATAAAAAAAAAAGGCAAAGAAAAGGGAAATGAAGCGGAAATGGTGTCAGTACCCAGTACGGGAATGAAAGGAAAGTACTTAAGCGGCGCGTCACTCAATCAGAATGATATTATTTTTAATGGCACCGAATCGAGCCGAAAGAGGCGTGGCTCAGCCGACGCCAGCGAGGCTTGGAGCTGCATATGGCAAACAATAAACACGATACGCGCCACGCAACTGCTGCTGCTGTTGCTCATCCTAAATGGTGGGGGCCATCAGCTCCAGTTTAGGCGGCTCTGGCTACAGGTCTCAAATCAAGTTCGGCCGTCAGCGGCGTCGCACGCGAGAGCCGCCTCCTGACCCCGTCAACGGGCTGCAAAGTTTATCCTATGTGTGTGTTCTTTTTTTTTTAAAGAAACTTAATTACATTTCAATTTGCGCTTGTTGAGTATAAAAGTATAAAAGCGAGGGTATACGCGGGTATACACAGGTATTTCCAAACAGGATTGCAGGACGAGCGCACGTACAGAGGAGCGGATAAGAAGCGAAGAATTGGATGAACGTACCGCTTTAGATATAGCTGAATGGATGGATAAATTGATATTTGAATTCAGTCAACTGTTATACGTATAACAGATTACACCTCGCACTGCTATACCCGATCAATTTGAGATCTAAGTCTAACTTATCACATTCAACACCGACGTGGATAACTGGATATCGGATACTGCCCCATCTATATCTCTGCTAATTGATAGACGTATGCATATCTCACCAATCTACCCTGATTCCTTTCAAGAAAGGGTATGGAATAGTTATTGTTTGTTATCCACAAGCCGTAAGAAAACTATTATCCCCATATACCCCTTATCCTTCGAGGGAAAGGGTATTGCCGTTGACGTGTGATACGTGTGTGACCCCGTAACTCCGGCGTAAACAAAGTGTTATCCACATGCCACTCACAGCTGGCACTGTTGCGCGCTCCAATTCGAACGAATGGCTGCTGCCCGCGCCGACAAGGGGCGCCAACAAATGTGCAACGGTGACGATGCTGCTCGCCCAGCGGATAGCACGCAACGATTGTTGGTCAGTCGACGCTGAGCCGCGCTACGGTTCGAACAAGATGAACGTTTGGCAGACGCTCGAATATCTATCCGGCCTCAGTCTACGCAAGCGCTACAACTACGAGGGCTATGCGGACACGCAGCATCTGATACGCACTCTGACTCCATCGTGGAGAAGGGACAGCTATGCGGAGAAGACGAAGGCGGAGGAGGCCAATGCAGCGGCCGCCGGGCCTGGCAAAGCCAAGTATCCGGCTGAGCGTGTCATCGAGAGCGTGGCCGACGTGGTGGTCACGACCATGGTCCGAGGTATGCCCAGCTATCAGCAATCCACGGATAATCTGGCCCCAAGTCAACAAGGCGTCGCCAAGGCTGTGCCAAGACGGAGGCACCGCAGTCGCCGCAAGACGACGAAATCAACTGTCGTAGCTGCGGAATATGCTCTCACACAGGATGATCTGGAGGATCTGGTCAAGTGCACGTAAGACCTAACAATGTGTGGTTAGATTTAGATTTATAACTCAGAGAGGGTAAAGAAGGTCTGTAAATCATATTGAGTAATTCAGATGACCAGCTGTTTTCTATTTCATTTGAAGGATATTTTTACATTTACAAAAGCAGAACCACTTTGGAAATGGAATTATGGTACTTATTTTCCGTCGAAGTAAATCCATACAGTATTTTATTCTTTCTGGGGACTTAGCAACGAGCTCTACAAAAAATTTCCATTCCAATTTTCCAATTCCAATTTTCCAAGTTTCATTATAATATAAATATAATTATCATTTGAATATATTTATATAAAATTTTTAGATAGTTATAACAGTTATATACAAAAGTGTTCAGTCTATTCACAATGTTTCACATCAACAATTATTTTACATATTTGTAAAAGTTGCCTAAATAACTTTCAGTGTAGGCAATTGAAAAGCTTCTCCCAAAGCTTAGCAGCTGCACAAACCCAGAGCTTTTGGCAAACTAAACAAGACCTTTGCAAAGAGGAAATGAAAATGAAATTGAGCTATTGAAATATTGGTCAAACTTTCATTGATGCAACTACAAATTGCTTTTGAAATTAAATTTCTATTGAATTTTGTTCTGCCATTTATAAATCAAGGAAGGCCCTGAGTCTGCATGGACCGCCGCTCGGTCAGCTTGAGAATGTCCTCACCTCGGTTGCATTTCGCTTTGAGCTTCTTTGCCGTCAAGGTGTTGGCTCTAAGCTGTCCGATGCAAAACAAAAATAAATGCGGAAAAAAAAACTTAAGCCTTGACCATGCATTTCATATTATTGTCACAAAGGCATAGCAATCAATGTGAAACTGAATGAAGTGTTATACTAGAAGGTGTAGAATGGGTATACAATGCCATCTTCCAGTGTTCAATAACAAAATAAACCAAGAGTTGGTAAAAGTATTGAAACTGTTTTAATAGTCCTAGAGAGACATGATGGAAATACAATCAAATTTGGTGATTTCTTCAAATTTTAAAATATTTTAGATCTCAATTGGGTAGACAAGTTTTAACTAGAATCGAAAGTCGATTGTCAAAAACTTAAAAAGTTCCTAACTAAACTAGAAAGGATTAGATTAAATTCCAAAGAAGAGACTTAAAGTTTTAGGAAAAAAATGGTATGGCTTATATACAATAGATTCTACGTATTGAAGTCAATACACCCGTTTTTAACTTTTCACAACAAGGATACGAAATTGAGAATTTGAATGATTTATTGGGCTGAAGGTGTCAGCGGACACATTTTTGTGCCCGTTGGGGAAAACAGCCTTGCGGTTGCCATTTGTGGGTGGGATTTGAGGCTGTAATTCTAGCTGCCAGCAAAATGATTCTTAAAGCACGCGAAGTATATAGCGATATACAAATGTATATACATATATACAAATATATCCATACCGGCTGCACGCCCAACAAGTTTGCATGGCGAGCCGTTGGGACAGCCAAAGTGTTTGCTCAATTCCTGCGCTCAGAGTCGATTAGACGGAATTATTGTATGACGGTCTGGCATGAAACCTGGCCATAAAGCCAAATAGTTATCTGGTTTCAGCACAGAATTGACTGAGTTAACCCAGTCGCAGTGGAGGCAGTGAGCCACCTCTTGGGCCAGCCCCACGATGATAGCCATAAAAATCTGGCATCAAGCAATGAAAATGGAAACTAGAGCCACGGAAAATAGTTGCTGGCAATATTTATTTGCGAGACGATTACAGATATAGAGTTGTCACCTGCGAGAAACCTTTCGAGCAGTGCAAAATGCGTTCACTGGAAAAAATCATGGGGATCTTTTTAGAAATAGATGAGAAAAGAAAAAAATGTATGATGGGATTGATTAGATTAATAGCGGATAGAACTAAAAAATTATTTAACATATATGTTTAATTTTAATGTTTACCTTTAATTCTAAAGGCAAGTGAGGTTAGACTGATAAATTAATTGTATTTAAATTAAATTTAAAATTATTTTTATTTATTTTATATATATATTTATTTTTATTTTTATTTTTTTAGTTTATATGCGTATGAGATTAGTCTCTAAAATTATTTAATATTTAATGAATTTAAATAAATGAAGAGTTTATATTGATTTTATCCTTTTGAAACACATGACAGATTAAATAATATAGATAAAGATACCATCCGAAATTTTTAATCTATATATATTTTTGTTAAAATTTATAAGTATGTAATTTGTTAAATTTCTTCCAGTTGCTCATTCATGCTTTATAGTTTCACAGGCCCCATTTATGTAAAATGTAAGGAAATATTGGCAGACATCATCAGGACTTTTTTTTTTTTTTTTTTTTTAGATATATAGATATATTTTTAAAAATTTTTATTTTATTTTTTTTTTCAAACTTTTATGAGACCTTGTTTACATTCCTCATTCATACCTATCATCTTGGCCCAATTGCTTTAGCGATGTTGAATCGGTATAATTTTTTGGGCAGTGTAAAATGCGAACTTGTTGACAAGCAAACGTTTGTGTATTTGTCATAATATTGACATTGGTGTCATGTCATTAAAGCAAACATTAAACGCTTAGCTCAACATGCGATTCCGCGAGACCCGCCCACACGTTTGGCCAAGAGCTGGAGCTGGAGCTAGAGCTGTAGCTGGAGCTGTAGCCGTAACTGTAGCTGGAACTAGAGCTGGAACTGGAGCTGGGTTGGGCCGTAACAGGCGGCGAGCTGAAACACGAAACGCTGCCACATTAAAGTGAATCGCAGCACTCGACCCTTTCTGTTGCCACACATGTGTGTGGGTTTGGGGTGGGGCAGGTGTGTGAGAGTGTATGTGTGAGTGTGTGTTCAGGCGTGTGTGTCTACAGCAATAACAACAACAGTTGGAACAAAAAAACGTTAGCGAAACAAAACAAGAATCCTCTGACATTGTGCCTCACATTCGTCTGTCGCCTTTGGCGCTCGCAAGTGCCGCAGTTCGCTTTGAATTTGCATTTGGCTTTCAGCTAAGTAAACGGGCAGATTCTAGCCTGCTTCTCGTCCAAGCGACTTGATTCCATGACCAAGTGGGGGCGTGTCAACTTGGGCCGCAAACGGCTGAGAGCCAGAAATGTGACGCCCCTGGAGGTTGAGGAGGATTTCCTAGTCGATTTCGTACAATGCACGCTGGAGCCGTCAGAGAGGTAAAAGCGAGATAAATACATAAAATTACTGATATTTTATTGCAGTCTTCATTTGGCTAGTTTGCAGATAGAATTTTAGAATTCCTATACAGATTTTGAATCATTTGATTTAAAGTGTAAAGCTGAGTTAATTTGAGCCTAGCTTGGAGTATGAGTGCAGTCTGCAAAGCTCTACAACTGAAATCAAGGAAAGATGAATAAATGGAAAATTAAATAATAGTTCTTTGAGCATGTATTAGATATGCTAAAATGTAATCTTTTAAAATATTATTCATATATTCATTTCCTTGCATTTGTTTTAGATGTGCTGCTAGATAGGATAAGTCAAAGCTGATTGTTAATCTACTCCACTCTATGTACACATCTATGCGAATTCTAGTGGTACATTTAATTTCCTATATTTATATTTTTGCTTTTGTATATAATGCGATTGAAAATACTAAAAAATAAGCCGTTATAGTTTCTAATGCTTTTATCACTCGATTGGCTTCGATTTAATATAAAAATTTTTTTTTTTAAATTTAAAATCTTCATTGTATTCTTTATTACTCAACAGACTGTCAGACGGTTATTATTCTTAAACCTCTTCAGTTAACAAGTTCAGTGAACTCTCAACTTTTTTTTGCTAACCAATCACTATCCAAATTAATATAAATTATTACTATTTCTTAATTTTAAACTAAACTAACTTAATTTTAAACTATAGTTGGATTCGTTCAGTATATAGGATTGATTTTTTTTTTCTGATTATTTTTAATGCAACTTTTACGATTCTTTGATTGATTATTTTTCTTCAGTCAATCCGCCCATAAAGTAAATAATTTTCATATACATAATTGCTTCTCAAAATTTGGTGGCATTTATTGCCCTTCGGCTACGTGTTGCACCTATCAATTTTAATGCGCTGCAAACGAGTCGAGTCAAGTCGAGTCAAGTCAAGGATAATTGGAAAAACGCATAAAAGTCAAGTGCTTGACAATTTATGCACGTCTCTCGCATTAATTAACGCTGCATAGTTCGAGGCGTCAAGGCCCACGGCTAGTTCCATGGAGTAGTGCTTCGACTTGTGTCTTTCAATTAGCTCAACTAGCTGAACTTTCGCTGTAAACTAATATCGCCTGACATTTCCTCGAGAAGAGCGCTAATTGAGTCATAAATAAAATCAATTAGAAATTATGTCGACAGTCTGCTTGCATATGGTGAGTGGAGTGAGGAAGAGGAAGAGGAGGGGGAGAGGAGGAGAATGGGAGAGAGATGGACAGAGGGATGCGAGAAAGTATATTATATGAGCAGAGCCTTAACATATTCGGCATCTTGAAGGGAAATTCCCAGGAGAGAAACTTTAATAAAGGGAAAGAGATAAAATTATAAAAAACAAAAAAACTTTACTCTATAAGTGACTTGCATCTATAGAAAAAACTCTTTTAAACTTTTAAACTAAAAGTTTGTCTCTCGCCTTTTGCTATTTTTATCGCCAACACTTCCTTAAGAATTTGCCCAGACTCGTATAAAGTTGAAAGTGGTAATATGAAACCCCTTTACACCTAATCTATCAAACTATATATGTATAGCTATTTTTCAACTTTAGCTGTAACTTGATTTGTACATCGAAGCTTGAATGTGTGAATAGTTACTTGAAGTCGATTCATTTCCGTGTGGGAGCTCATTGGGGCAACAGCTTCGCGGAAGCGAAACAGATACAGAAACAACAATGTCACGTATGTTTTGTGGCAACAACAATGTCTTGGCTTTGATGTCTTAACTCCCCACTGAACGCGACTTTCGCTGAAAGCCATCAAAGTTCAATTCAATCAATTTTCAATATAGCCAACGAGAGCGAAAGAGTAAGCCTGAGCCAACTTAAGTGTTGTCTGCGTGCTCTACACCTAGTTTGGCCTGTCGCCTCTCGACTCTCCATTCTCCATTCTCCATTCTCCACGCTCCGCTCTCCGCTGTTAACTGTCTGCTACGTGTTACATCACAATTGACATTGATAATGAAATTCCAATCGAACCTTGTAGTTCTTGTTGTTGCTTTCCTGGTACCAATAAGTCAACTTCTACATGCATAAATTTAAGTAGAATCACCTAGAGCCCAGTTCCCGTCGCCAACAGCTATCTATGGCAATCTGTCATGTCATGTGTCGTTAGGCACTGCAATTCGAAGTGTGTGCTAAATAATTGCAATAAGAAAACAAACAAGATTGACTCAATGGGTGAATGCGCGACCAGGTAATGCCCTGTAGTCAGAGGGACTTCTATGTGTACATAGACGTATGTATGTATACATACAAATATTTGCATAGATAGAAAAGTTATCAAAGGTGAAATTCAAGAATGTTTATTTTAAAATCATTTTAAAAATATATATTTTTGTACATTTTTTTTTTTTGTTAAAAAACCATTTTTGCTTTTATTTTATATTATTTTAAATTTCAATTTTTGGTGTTTAGATAGGGTAATTCTCATTGAAGCAGATAAGATTCCATATATTCCCATTTAATAATTTTACAATAAAATGTCTTCCTAATAATAATAATAAGATCCTATATATCTATAATATATATAATAAGATTCTATATTCTATAATTTTTTTTAGAAAAACTCAGCTCATACAAATATTTCTATTCATATATTGATATATTTAAGTATTGATATCTATTGATATTAAATATAAAAAATAAAGATAAAGATGTGATCGATATGTATGTTAAAAAATATATTAACTTTATCTCTTGAACTTAATGAACTTCTATTCTTGAAATTTGAGAATTATAAACGAATACGACAATTCTTGATAAGTAATATATATTTTTCTTTAATCTATATATTTATTTTCTCTGTTCTACGTCCAATACACACTACAATTAGTAGAAAATAATCTGATTATTTGCAGTCTCCCTTCTGTTACACGCCCAATATGCCCCATATGTACTGCCGAACTGCGAGGGTATTCCAAATAAAACAAAGAATCGTAACGGAAAGGAAAAGGAAGCACTCGTATGATAGTCAAATTTCCTGTCCGGAATGAGTTCAGGATATGTCGACAATCTTTTTATTACCTTCGTTCCTTCATTGTTCCGTTCCTTTGTCCTCCTTCCCGTGTCCTTGACACTGCAGCTATTCAGGCTGCATCCGTTCCTGTCACGCATATACAGGTGGGCCGTGATTTATAAGCGCCGTGCTTGGGGTTATTACAGTTGCTTTAATGCCAACTACATACGAGTAGCTAATAGGTCAGGCCCTGCAGTGGGCGTACTTTATGTGTGGGCGGGATAGCGCCCATGTAAGCCCATATGCCAATAAAAAAATAGGCTTCTGCTCATCAAATTTTAATTGCGAAACAAAAGATAAAATACATATACAAATATACTTAAAATATTAGTGTTGGTTTCAGAAAGTTATTATAACTAGAGGTCAAAGTTTATGATTCGTTTTTTCGGTATATCGATATAATACATATACACATACATTTTTTTTAGGGAAATATATTTGGTATTCTGGATAAAAGTAGTTTGAAAATTATAATTGCATAGAAAAAAACAAATATATTTATATTTTTTTTTTCTTTTTTTTTTTATCTAACTAAAAATGAAAGCAAAAAATAAAAATAAAAAATAAATATATAAAAAATTGTTTTTCATCAATTCATATTATTCTATATTAAAATATTTTAAAAATTTTTCTGTGCACTAAATTTAAACTTATTTTGTTTTTTCCGTATTATAAGCCCTATAAAAACTTTATTTAAGTCTGGCCAAAACCACATCAAAACTTAATTTGAGGCCAAAGAACCGTTTAACAACTGTTCTTTATTTTTTGGCACCAACCCAAACCGAGAAGTGAAACCAAATGCAGATTTTGGTATCAGCGACGCCAGACATAGTCCCAAGTCAGGCAATGTGTGGTGGGTGTAGCGCATGATTATTGTCAGTCATGCCGTCAGACCATATCATTCAGGTAATTTAGCATTATTTCGCCACAAAAGTTGGCCCGATTCAGAGTGACTAGACTAGACCCCAATTTCTCTCTCTTTTCGTATTAGGGTTTACTGTCAGCTTAAATTTCTTTCGTGCAGCAAATGAGACGAAGTTGGCAGCTACATAAATACATATGGCATATTTGCATAGCATATATAGTATATATATACTATATATCATACACATGCAAAAATATGCGGATAAGCCCATGGTAAAGCTAAACTAATTGCCATTAACAACAATTCCTTTAAGCAATGCAAGAGAGTTGAGAGTTAACTATAAAAGTCGAGAATTGTTTTTTCATGCTAACTTGCATTTAATGCTATATATTATATATGTATATCTATATATCGCATGTATAGCTCCAATATGTATTACCATATAAAGCTCGGCACATATGTGGAGCACTCACATCAAATGGAGTTCTGTCAAAAAGAAAAACATCTAACGACTAGACTGCCTGCTAAAAAGCCCAACTGAATATACGTATATCGTACTAACAACAATCCATAGTATAGCTATCCATAAATATAGAACTCCCTCTTTGCATTCAATACCTCCTCAACTGGGTTGAAATTACGCTCAATTGGGGGGATGGAGGGAGCTTCTATTGTTCAAAGCAGCAAATGTGAACAAATATGATATGTGAAATGGAGAAATGATCGAATTGTAAATGCACTAAAAAAATTAAAATAAATTAAGAGAGAGAGAGAGAAAGAGAAGGAGAGAGCAATTGAACGAGAGAGGGAGTGAGAGGGACGACAAAAAATAGTGTTGAGTAGTTGAAGATTCGTATTAGAGACAAACAGAGAGAGAGAGAGAGAGAGAGAGAGAGAGAGAGAGAGAGAGAGAGAGAGAGAGAGAGGAAGAGAGAGAGAGAGGAAGAGAGAGAGAGAGAGATATATACACAAGATAGGATAGATATTGAGATACAAATAAAGATAAATAAATATAGAGTGAACGAAAATGAAGCGGAGGGAAAACAGAGTAAGGTATCATTACATCTATAAGGATAGAGGTAATTCAAGGCGAGTAGAGTATAACAAAAGTTGTCTAGAGTTTCATGCATAGACAAATTTTCACATTTATAGACATGGACTTGAGAGAGGGACAATCAGGTGGCGTTGACTTCTTGGTGCCAGTTTATTTTTTTATTTTTGGGTGTTTGGCAACCAAAATAAAAAGCAAAGCGAAAAAAACCATACCAAAAGCCGAAAAATACCAAAGAGCTAGAAGCTCTATAGAAACCAAATATGTGGCCGACCTCATTCGTTACCAAGAGTTACAAGCGCGAAAACGCGGCGCATTCGTGACACAGGTGAAAATACAAGAAAAAACCCAGAAAATAAATTAAAATAAAACAAGAAATAAAATCCCACAAAAAGGCTGTGCATTGTGTGTAAACCTTTTGCTCGGTAATTAACTCCGGGTCTTGACTTAGGCAATGATTGTGTCACATTTGTCAGTTTGATTAACCAGGAGTGTTCTCTCTTCCCTCTTCTTCTTCTTCGCAGCTTCAATTTACCGCGCATCAGCGCCCGGCTGGAGCGCCTCATGGGCACCAATGTGGTCAAGCTGACTGACCGCGCCTACATGAAGCAGCTGCGAGAACGCATCGACGAGGACTACCGCAAGCAGCTACTCGCCCGGATTCGAGCGCGTGAGGTGAGTAGACCGACTGACAGATACCCTATATAGGGTTAGAAACTACCATAAGCAGTTTGGGACAGGTATTTATATGTTGACTAGAGATTTATTCAGGATAATCAACGCAATATAGTTGTGAGGCTTGAGACCCTCTTTATGTTCAGTGAAAGAGTGTGATTCGATTTTGATGTGAATATGCCAAGTGTTGAAGACTATCGGTATATCGAAAGTGGAAAGATTATGAAGTGAGTGAATCAGTATAGGTTTTATAAGAAAGCTTTTCGCATCTATCTCTACTTTTTGTATTATAGAGATTGTATCGATCAGGTGCATTTATTTAACCTACATCTGCTACATCGATATTTATCGATTTAAGATAAATTTTCAGAAATGTTTAGGCCTGGTAGAATATCGAAAAATACCGCTAATAAATCACAAATATATAACAAAATTGATAGTTGTATTATAAACATCCCCTACAAAACAACACTTCTCTTCTCAAGCAATTTTTATGGTCTACAGAGTATTCATACTTGGCCACACAAATGTGTCCAATTTGGATGAGGCCTAATTGAATTTTTGGGGGACTCTCAAAAATTTGTAGACCCTCGAAAATTTGTCACGTAGTCCGTTTTTTTATTAGCTGCGATTACTTCCAAAACAAAACAGAAAAGAGACAAGAAAAAGGGATTTTTCGGCAAGGCGTTTGC
This sequence comes from Drosophila arizonae, assembly GCF_054131065.1. Classification (NCBI taxonomy): domain Eukaryota; kingdom Metazoa; phylum Arthropoda; class Insecta; order Diptera; family Drosophilidae; genus Drosophila; species Drosophila arizonae. The sequence goes on from NC_142923.1 coordinate 3,888,587, forward strand.
GTGTGCCGAGGAGACAACGAAAAGAAAAGTTTTCAATAACAAATGTCGCGCCTGGTTCAGCTGCTGCTACTCGGCTCTCTCTTTGAATTGAATTCAATGAGCCCTCGACATGAAAATGGCAAATTCAAGCCGTCAAAATCATAAAAAATTAGACCATCGCGATAGGCACCAGCAACTTGGCTTTATACATGCGAGACATGCGAGCGACAGAAGCAACGATAGACGAAGCAAGAGAGCTCTAGAGTGGGGTTAGCACAACTAGAGTTTATCCTAAGGCTTACGTTTAAATTGAGTTAAGATTAGTTTTAAATTCGAAAATATATTGATCACTTAAGATATTAATATTTTTATATTTTTAAACTATATAGGAGAGAGACGATATGAAGATTCTTTGAATGAATCACACGAAAATATTCAGATAGTAGAGTACAAATATATATGTTTTTAATTTTAATTTTTTTTTTATAAATTTCTTAAGTATTATTTCCTTATGTTTGTTACATAGTATGCACACAAAAAATCAACATATATACCTTTTACCCATTTCGAGGGTATTACAACAGCTGTGAAGTCGGTAGCGGCTGGAAAAGTGCTTCAAGAGTCGGAAATGCCCACTTAAATATTGTTTTCCTCTGATTTACGAGGAGAGTTGCAGATATTTGGGGACGTAATCGGAGTAGCTCGTCGAGTATTATATTTATTTTTCTGCATTGCGCACTTGCAGTTGTCAGTTTTGGAGGTGAAGGCATATGAGCATTCTCAATGACAAGTCTATATGCCAAGAAATTGCTATTGCTAAATAAATAGATACAGTATATCAATCAAATTATAAAGCTTATGTAGGATTGGTTGATGAAAGGAAATTATATATCCTAGATACTTGAAACTAAGTTCGGAAAAACTTTTATCATTTATTTATTATCTCACCTATAGTTAAGAGAAGTGGAACGTGAACGCATGCTGATTATCGAAGGCAAATCGGATATAATACCCGAGGAGCTGGCCAACGATCCCATCTTTATGGTCAACAAAGATGCCAACATGGAGATACAAAAGGAACGCGCGAAGGTATCAAACGATGCGAAACTCGCGAAAACCGCAAATCCTAAACTTGATTTCAAAAAATTCCCCAGCTGAAAACGAGTCGAGAGAAGAATGCGGAACGTTTGAAGGTGCAGGGCGTCAAGTGGGAGCGAGAGAGGCTACAGCATGCGGCCCAGGAGGCCGAGCAGCTGGCCAAGAAGCACGAGCGACAGCGCCAACAGAAGCTCCTCGTCGAGCAGTACCGAGTGGAGGATGCGGAGCGAGGCATGGACCTGCTGCGGTAAGTGAAAGAAATAATGCTAAATGAGTTTTGTTCCAACTAATTAAAAGTTATTCATAACCAACGCAGCCCACAGACTAAGTAAATGCGTAATACAACAATATTAAAGATATATTTTAAGATTAGGCTAGGGCGCCGGGCTGCAAGCCACGCCCCCTTAAGCCTTTAAGCCAAATGCTTCTGTTGTTGGCGGAAGAAAAAAATAACAACAGTGAAAGTGCACGAGTTTCAAGTAGAGAAAAGCGACTTTGATAAACTTTAAGTATCTGAGATAAAGTTCTTTGCCAATAAAGCAGTTGAATGGCTGACCTTAGTATAGTTAGATAGTTTTGTATCTATAAAGATGTTGAGAGCAATTTACATCATTTTTTATATATCCTCAGGAATATGTGAATCTGCTGCACTCCTTTATTTTCCAATAGATCTTTATATTATATTTTAATCCATAATGTTTTATAGAGTATATAACATAATCACTTCGCAATATTTGGATTTCTTTTCTTTACAATTATTGAAAAAAAAAAAAAAAAAAAATTGCAAAACTTTTTTTTTTGGTTTTGTAATAATTGGAGCTTATAAATTAAATCTGTTGGATAAGAATTCGTAACCCTCAAGTCGACTAACAAGACACCATGCAACTAAAGGATCTATGATTTCCATGGTTTAAGGTTTCTAGCATACATGAAGAAGAGAATGTAATTAATTTCTCAGTATATAAAAGACTAGAAAAATACTCAAGGGAAATTCCATAGAAAACTTAACTTAAACTAAATTTGGTTACAAATGGTTTATTCTAATTCATTTTCGAACTCTTATTCCCCACTCCGCCAGCATTGACAACGAGGACTGGCGTGATTGCGAACAGAATCTGAAGGAGTTCCTTGAAACGGAGCGAGCCAAAATGAAGGAACGTTCGTTGCGTGTGCCCATGCCGTTCACATCGGATCCGAAGGATATTCTCAACATCGTTCGCGCCCGGTAAGTGCAGCAAAGTGCTCTGAAACTTAACTATTCATAATTTGGCATGTGCAGCCAAAAGTTCCGGGAGACAGAGCTGCGCATACGCCACCAACTAGATGCAGATAAGAAGGAGCAGGCGACAACGGTGGCTCCCAGCAGCGATGCGGATGGCTTCTTCATGGAAGAGATGGGCGTGGGCAGCATCGAGATGCCGCATGATGCGTCGGGCAGCTTTGGCGACTATCCGGGCGCCATTCAAAGCAAATACCTGGACGATGCCTCCGATGTTACCGAGGAATCCATCAAGAGTGAGAGCTTGATTAGCTTGACGGTTGCTAAGCAACAGTACGCCGAGGTACTGCAGCAAGAGATGGAGGATGAGTTCAATCGGGGATTGCTCATATCCAAGCAGCAGTACGATCAATTGCGCTATGAGGATGAGAAAATTGTGGCACTACGGAACGCCAAGGTGAGCCAAAGGGAAAGTTTATCTAGAGCTATTTGGAGTAAATAGCTGATTTATATGCTTTTCAGTATAATCTCTATAGTTCTTATATAGTCTATAGTTAGACAGACTAATCCATCTATACTTTAAATACTTTGTACATGTTCACTTCCTTAACATTTTGTTTACATTCCCTTTACATACTTTTCACGTCTTCAACATAAACTATCTGCATCCTTTCATACATACTCTCTATATCTTAACCTAGACTATATACTAATTCAAACTTTTAACATTCTTTAAATACTCTGTATACGTTTTATAGAACATACTTGAGCTATACCAACTGGCTGAGCAGATCATTATGGGCGATCCAGTACCGGAGGAGCCGGAGGATAACGCTGGGGAAGAGGATGCCGTTCCGGAGTATATTCCGCCCCCAGATGATGACGATGACGTGGAATAAGTGTCAGTGTTCTCTCTTCTTTTTTTTTTTTTTATATATATGATAGTTTCCATCTTTTTCTTTCGATCCACTCCCGTCACACTCGTTTGGCGGGTTTTTACATAAGAAAACAAAACGCAAAAAATTCATGTTAAAAATTGTCGAACAAACAAATTTTTTAACAGTATCGAAGAAAGGGCAAACCAAACTTTTTGAAAAATTATAGCTGTATAAAAAAAGAGGAAAATATTTTAATAATTGTACAGGGAGCACGGCTGTCATCCACATTGAAATCTCCGTAACCGTCAAATATCAGTCCAAATACCTGTCGAATAAGTGTCAATTCAACGATTTTAATTAAAGCTATAACACGTTTAAGATAACACGAATAAAGCCCTCATATGAACAAAATCAACACTAATCCCACGGCTTGACGTGGGCGTCTCTGCATTTCAACTGCGGACAGCCGCTCAATAGACTACAAATATTTGCATTCGCCTAGGCGATAAGGCGGGCGAACTACCGTGTTCTTGAAAACGAAATCACCTATTTCATTTTCCACTTAACCAATTTTTTTTTATATACAAACAAATTTGTTTGGCTTATTATTTTAAGAACTGAAAAATTTTATAAATTTTTTTTTTTTAATTACTTTTTTTTTAAACAAATTTTTTTATTATATACAAATTTTGTATATAATTAGTTTAATTTAAAAAAAAATGTAGTTTTGTTTTTGTATTCGATTTTTAAATATTGATGATTAAAGTGTAAAATACAAAACTTTAAAGTTTCTGTGGAAAGGTTAAATCGAAAATTTTTTAAATTAAAAAAATTGTTTCTTTCTCTTATTAACATTTTTACTTTACTTACAATAAAATAAAAAAAATAAAATAAAAATATTTTATATATAAAAATATATATATGAAAAATATATATTTTTTTGTGGAAAATATTTGGAATTTGATTTATGGAATTTTCCATAACAAATCTCAGCGTAATTAGCTGAGGTAATTTATTTATCTATTGCACAGCGGAAATGTTGGCGCCCGCATAGTAATCTATAAATCATGAATGTAAATAAATATATATATATTAATATATATTCATATATATGTATATATATATATATATATATATATATATATATATATATATATATACATATATCAACTGACGTGACGCATCTAGCAGTCGTGGGCTGGGATGCCATATAAAGTTTTCAAATATGAACCTTTGTAACGAATGCAAACTGCATTTTGTTGTTGTCTTTGATGAAAAGTTAAGTTGAAAATAAAAATAGACAATTTATGTTTGCCACAAGCTAAAAATACTTTTTTCGCATCGGCCCCCCCTTTGTCGATTGGTCGTGGTTACATCTTGAACTTGGACTCTTCGAATGTGTCTGTTATTGGTTTTCTTTAGAGCGACAGCGTTTTATCATTTGGTTTTGGTTGCCCTAGGCAATTCTTGTGTGTGTGTGTGTGTGCGTGTGTGTCCTGATCCCTCTTAGCTGCGACCCTCTTTGCGAAGTGGAACCCATGCAAATGATTTGCTCTCCCTTCCAGTTATTGACTTTAAAGTGTTGCTTGTGGGTGCCAGAGCGGTGTCAGCCAACTGACTGCGGATTACCCACCCACACCGGACCTCCCCTTGTCCTAACCTACCGCTCCACAGATAGCGACACTCTATCATCGTTTTGCTTCGATAAGGAATATTAAAACTTTAGCCAGCGAGACTTGGCTTCATTTTATGTGTAAGACGCTTTCTACTCTCACAGGTGCCACGGAGTTTTTTCCAAGTGCCAATGACATATTTATGAGCACACATATACTAGATGTGAAGTAAATAACTTAATAAGTGTTTGTTGATGGTTAGATATACATATTCACAGTTCGACCATAATTAAATTTAAGGAAAGGCAGAGGGTTTATAAGAACTTTTACGTATAATAATATATTATAATTGTCACGATTGGTCAGATTACAAGACGAATCTCTTCTACGACAGAGAGTTAATCAGTATCTTCTCTGGATAGTCCGCCTCTATAGGATTGTTAATCTAAGCAATGAAGGCAGATAGAGATAGAACTAAAGAAAATTTCTAAAACAAATAACAAATACAGCTCATGACCAACGTTTTGTTGCTCTACCTGAACTTTATCCAGCTCAAATTAGAATCGCCCACGTAAAGGTATTTAAATGACATATGACACAATCGCCGACTAATTGCTGTGATTAGCATGCCTGTCAAAGCGCAATATATGAGCGTAATAAAAAATCAAGAGATTTATGATGACAGTTGGCCGATAAGAAATAATTTTATGAAAACAGCAAAGGAAGCACGTGAGAGCGAGAGCTAGAGAATGCGAAATGCACACACGCAGATTCCTTAGAAATCGTCGTCACACACGTTCCGCGGGGATTTCCGCGTCGCCATTTACAGGACAAAAAGAAAATGCGTCCATAAAGAGAATTCGGCCCACGCTTGTTAGTTTTCCTGGAATCGAAAGTGACGCCTGAAATGCTATATAATAAAAAGCATTGTCAACAATTAGTGTTGTTAACCAGGCCACGCCCACTCAGCCTACCGTATCGTGCGGCGTAAATAATTGCGGCTACTTTTTTACGGCTAAATTCCCCGCACGATTTACCCATCATTTTTCATAAGACAATATCGGGCGACAAAACTTGTGCAAATGTGACGAAATATTTCATTGATAAAGTCAGCGGAAGGAATCTAATGGAGCAGGAGTCGGCGAAGCAGCCGTAGGGGCGGGCAACGATTAGGCGTAATCGTAAAAGCTTCGTCGAGCTTTTACGCAATTTTTTGGCGCGTCACCTTCGTGTGCGCTCGCCTCGAGCTTCGTGCGATGCTCGGCTCCGCTCGTCCTTTATAAAAGAAGTCGGCGCCGCGAGTCGGTTACGCAGTGTTCAACAAGTAGATAGGAGCAACAGTTGCCAATTGCGGAGAACGGCAGACGCAGAACGCAGAACGCATTCGAAAACGGAAAGTGAATCGTATAAGTGAGTTAGCGCGGCATTGAAATCAAAATAAATTCAATAAAAATGCATTTAAATTGACCATAAATAGACATAAATAAATAGTGACAACAAACTAAAAAGAAAATATGTGTTCATATGAACTGGTTCACAGAGACTTTTGGCGCATCGAATCGAATGAGTTGAACTAAGCTCATCGCGAAATCTTAGAAGTGCCGTCGCCAAGCAATTTGCGTGCTCAGATTGTCTATATATATTATACGATTCAATGTATACGTATTCTATATATATTTATATCCTCTATAAACTGTGGGAGTGTGTGCGAGTGCTACTCAGACTGTTAAGACAATATATTGTATCACTTATATAAATTAAATTAAAAAGCCGATATTTAATAGAGTATATATAATATAAATAATAACAATAAAATTTAACTTTTTTTGTTTGGCTATATTTTCATTTTTTTTTCTTTTGTTAAATTAAAATTCAATTTTAAAATTTTATCACAAATTATGAAATTGCACTGGAAAGCGTAGTTTTTAATTTTTTTTTTTTAAAGTCAGCTCAAATTATGTTTCTACACTAAAAAAAAATATATTAAAAAAAATTTATTTTGACAGCTACCTAATTAAAATCAGGAATTGAGCAAGCATTTAATACATTATTATTCAAATATATTTTCATGAAAACTCTTTACAAAATTCAGCTGTCTTTTAAAATTGCCTATTTTTTAATTACTCAAAAGGCTTCAAATCATTCAACCAGGTAATGATTTGATTTTTAAATAATATTCCAAATGATACATATAAGAAAAAAAAAAAAAAAAAAAAAAAAAAAAAAAAAAATATATATATATATATATATATATATATTTAATTAATATATATATGATTAATATAGTTGTTTAGAAACGTTTGTATTACGAGAAATAACTAACTCCTGCCAACATTTTAAATTATTAATCATAGTTAAAAATAAACTAGTTCTGGTTGCAGCTGGTAAAGAATATATATAATCGAAGGATAATATTAGGCTATTTTCACAGCACCATCAAAAATCAATCAAATTTGAGGTGTAGGAAAACTAATCAAAAGTAAAAGTAGAATGCCAAGCTCATTTCCAATAAATAATTCAAAATATAAATCAATCTTTTTTTTTTTCTGTTCATAAGCTACAAAATTTTACAGAAATTCCTTGGCCAATTTTTCGAGCAGAAAGCACCAATAATAAAGTAGGTCACAATGGCTGCGCGTCTAACGGTATTAATATATATTTATGTTTACGCATTTAACCTGATTACGGTGTAAGAAGACGCCTTTGGGATGAAAAAGTTTATAGAGCAAGACTCAGCTGAGAGCTGATGTAAAAGTGACCTGAATTATCTTATCATACTAACTATATTATATAGATATTGATTTGAATTTTTACAAACATTTTAATTATATTGTGGATACATTTTTATTTGGTTCATTCAACTGAGTAACTTTAATAAATAATCATTTTCTGCTAACGGAAAATCAAACCCACAATTCAACAACTTCGCTGTTTCCTTTAAATGTCAAGCAAAAAACTCCAATCAAACAACTTAGAGAAAAGGTTGAAAACAAAAACAAAAATATTTATAGCATATGTTGCTAGGCAAACATCTCGTGTTAAATCCCTCCAGTTTCACCTGCGAAATTCCAAAGAGACGAAGAAAAAAAAATGAACTCAAGAAAACTCAAGAAAATGGGGATATGGGAAAGAATCCCGGGGGTGATAGAATGCAATGCACGCACGCATCAGCATCAGTTAGAATGCCAAGCGAATAGCGAAATTATGGCTGAGCAATGATGGACTAATCATACCCTAACTTAAAGTAAAAGAGAGCATAAACGAATATGTAAAATGGAACACGACATAGACAATTACCTAAAATCTATATCTATATACATAAATTAACGCATACTTCCATCTTTTTTTTCGCAATCTATGCTATTTGATATAATAGAAATAATCCTATGATATCTTGAGTATGTTTATTCCCTAAATTCCTCTTGTTAGAGTATATATAAAATGTCTAGAATATGTATGTGTGTGCTTGTGTGTGTCCTTGTAGGTGTATGATACTCCACATGGTCATCGAACATGGATCAAATTTCCTGCCGCAGGCGCGCGATTGCCCACATTCCTCCAAAACTCCCTTGGCTACATCAACCGCCTCCCTCTGCTCCACCAACACACACATACACACACACAAAATATGATCGTCGTCTGAGTGCTTTTATTTTTCGTGTGTGTTTGTCTAACTGCTGAAAGCAGCGCACTCACAATTTAAGTAGAGCTATCAAATTCTTGACTCTTTCATGGTAATACTCATGCATTGCCGCTGGGCACACAATGGCATATTGGATTTATCAGCGAGAATTGTGGGAGCGGGCCAATCAGAGCAAAACAATATTTGATACGGGTATATGTTATATTTTGAACAAAGCCAAACAACATTTAAGCTATTAAATCATTACCTAGAGCCGACTCATAGAAATGTTGACTGCTTAGATGGATTACCTTATGAGATTTCTACTAAATATTTATATGTGGATATTCTTTCGAATATATTTCGGATTTGGCATTTGGAATAAATTTCTGTTGCTTACTGGAATGCAAAAAGAAGCGAAGAATAATTGCAATATCAGCTCTTCAGAGGGTTCTAGGTATTTCCTAGGCAAGCAGTCTGAATGAGAATATTCTTTGAATATGCCATATGAATATTTTTAAATGCCAATGTACAACAAAAGTTGTAAGGTCTTTACAAATTTTTTTTAAAAGTCTTTAATGCAGCTTTAACTCATTTCAATGATAGCAAAAAATCCCCAAACTGCATTTATATAAAATTTGACCTTTAAATTGCCTTAATAAGTGTCCTTTTTATATAAAGAAATCTCTATCACATTTCTATAGAATTTATCCGAAAGTGTAAGAAAGTTTTTGGGGCTTGGCTGTGACAGCTGCGTTCGATTTCCATGTCATAAGTGTCGCAATATATTGTATAATATTGATACATTGAACGCAACTTTATGTGACACTTTTCTTAGGCCTAATTGGCTGGCCGCAACAGCTGCATTAGCTTTTCGTGCCGAAAAAGAGGGAAAACCCTTCGAGCATTTATTCTTGGTCAGCGTTTATTAAACAACAACTTTTTTTACAGTACGCATGATAAGTTTCTGTACTATATATAGGTGTGTATAGGTACTACTATGAATTGGTCTTTGCTTACCCATATTTCGGCTCAATTCTCTCATTAAAGCAATTAACTGTGCGTTTACTGCGAAGCAGGTGAGCAGGTGAGCAGGTGAGCAGCCCAGCCAGGTGACAGCCAACAAATGTGCCCCGCCCACATTCTTGTGGTAAATTTCATTTCACCGTTGGGAGCACAGCTAAGAACAACAATGTTGTTAAGCTTTTCTGCCCGCCCTTCGTTTGGTTGATTTTTGGGCCAGTTTTACGCTTTGTTTGTGTGTGTCAACAAGTTAATTAAAACAGTTGAACAACGATTCGTGCTGTCCAGAGTTTTATTTGCCACCCAGTTAGGCCTGACTACGCCCTAGGCACAAATAGTCTTATATGTGTCTAATACTTGTATTAAATAAAAAAATATCTTCTTTCTAATTGCTTGTACTTAGACAGCTTGAGAGGCTTAAAAAAATAAAAATAAAATAAAATAAATATTCATTTCAATATGTCACTTAGTTGTTCACAATTTATAGCACTTTTAAGAGCTCTTTGTTTTATTTTTATTTAACAAATTTTGTATTTAGCAATATAAATATATGTACATATATACTTTAATAAATGAAAATTTCTCAGAATTATTCGCCTACATTCATAGCTCACCAAGTAAAAGAGTATTTCACTTTCGTTATCTTTCAGCTTTGTTTTGTTTTTCTGCTTATTAATTGTTTATTTGTTTGTATTTTATATAATTTTGACCTCACATGTTTATAAATCAATCGTGGAAGTGAATGGAGTATATTGGTTTGGTACAATATCCGTCTACTGTCCACCATTTCAATTATTTTAAAACTAAACATCGTAAATCGGTTGAAACTGTATCTTCAATAATTTCAGAGATAATAATAATTTATAGTTTTTAATTTTTATAACTTTTACCCCGCTAAATCAAAAAAATCTTATCCTATCGAAAAAAATTTCTTTTCAAATATTCTCGATAATTTGCATTTCTGTGTAAGCCTTGTGTAAGCCTTTCGAATTATCGGAACTCGACTGTATATGTATATAACAAATCGGAACTGGAACTGTCAGTGTTTGTGTCATGAATGAATATTCTGCAGTCGGTAATGCTCGACTGCAACGTTCTTACTTGTATAATATCAGTGTCTGAAATTTAGCAGACTAGCTGCGAGTATATATATATTTATAAGTATAAGGATAATCCGGCTTGTTTATCTTACAGACATGTTTGTATTTCGCTTGTCTGCTTTATTATTAATTTGTATGTATATACATAAATATACATTTTTAAAATATTAACGCAACAAGTTTTCATAACAACCTCTGACCTGTTTCATATATATTCATTATTAGGGATTTCCAGCTTTCTTGTCTGCATACAGATTTTATTTTTAATTATTTTAAGTGATACATTTTAATATACTTCCATATTTTATTTTTTTAATCTTATTAGCATAACTGTATATATATTTATATAATATTTTCGCACCATAAGAGCATTCCCGTCTCGTTAATACACAGGTTTTGTCTTTACGTCCGTCTGCCTTAGTGCATGCCAGTACTTAGTCCTGTCTGTCTGATGGCTACACAAACAGTTAACTGTAAACCTATCTATATTTAGTATGGCCATAAAATATGCATTATCAATATTATAATGTATGCAAGTACGAGTATACAAATATGAAGCATATATTAAAAAAGAAGCACATATTTATACACATATGGAAGACGTCGTCGGATGATGCTTAAAAACGTCTTAAATAATATTGAGAAAAGGGTATTCAAATATATTCTTTATGTTATTATTATTTCCATGTTCCCTTTTTACAATATTTTGTTTACTGCTTGATTGAGTCAGAAGGTAAAATAAAATGCTCGAATCTGGAAAAGTTTGCATTGCTTTGCCCTACAATCAAAGCGTGCAGTGAACAACAAAATTTTGACTACTAACTTTTTTTCTAGGTAGAAAATTTAATGAGTTCAGTTGACAAATTGAAAATGTTCATTTGGGTTTCGTTTCTTTTCTTGTGTTGCTATTTCGCTGCCTAATTTGTGGGGCGTGCTAGGCAGCTTATTTATTGTTAACTCGGCTCACGGTTCATTTGGTAATTCGTCAATTTCCAGCCAAGGAAAAATATTCAAATTGGCAGCTCCGTGCGTGAAATGTATTTGACTTGAAATTGAGGTAAATTATGTACCTTAAAATTTTTCAATTGAGCTCGCAAAAACTGACTCAGAAAACTGGTTTACAGTTAAATTGACTTAAATCGGATCTTAAATGAGCTGATTAATAAATTTATTCATTCTAACTAGTACGAACTGATTCACAATTGTGTTGATTTGAACTAGCTCATGAATAAGTTTACTTAAACGGAATGAACAGAACTGAGTCAGAGATTATACAATTTAAACAGGTTTAGAATTGAGCTCCATTAAAGAAGTTCTCAAATCAATGTACTTAAACTGGTTCACAGCTGACGTTACTTGAGCTGCTTCTCAAATGAACTTAAACTGGTTCACATTTGAATATTCTCAAACTGGTTTGGGTTAGGGTTTTTCTTAACCGATTCAATTGAGTTAATTGACATAGTTCACATTTAATCTAGTTCGCTATTGATCTACTATATAAAAAAAAATAGTTTTGCTTCAAGTTTTATCAAAAAACTAGATACTTATAATTCGTTCTCAAATTATAATGTTGCAATTACATTGGATCAAGTGATTTACTTCATTGAGCTGGTTTACTATTAAACTGATTCCGATCTTAATTTGCTTAAAGCAAAACAAGAAAAAAGGAACTGCTTCGAAAATGAACTATTTTTATTTAAACTGATTCGCAACTAACGTCTCTAAAAATCAGCTCAAAATTTACTCAGAATCTTTTCTTTTTAAATAGCCCAACAAGCTAAGCTTGAGATGAAGGATTTGAAATTTTAGAAGAATTTCTAGCTTCATGCAGAGAAATAATTGCATGTATCATTGGCGTGTATTGTAGTTCTAATGAACAGCTTAAGTCAAATACAAAATTGATGTTTCACGATTTTTTGTTGTTGTTTGGCTTGCGAAATTAAACCAAATCGCGAAGTTTTACAGGCTTAGACGCCGCCGCAAGTGCCAAAAGTTGGAAGCCAACTCATTTATATTGTTCCAGCAGGCAAAAAGTTATGTTAGCGGAGAAGCCTCAAAACAACAGGAAAAAAAAAAACAAAAACAAAAAAAAATAAGCTACTCAACCCAAGGGCAGAGGCAATGAAGGCAATGAAGGCTATGTGGCTAGGCTAATGGATGCACGTGGATAAAGAAGTGTTGACGAAGGACGAGCGGGGGCCGTGGCTGAGGTGTTAAACTTGTGCTGCAAATGCGTAGCGAAGGAGTGAAGCTTATGCCACGCCCACGGCTAATTAAATGAAACGATGCGAATGGCGGCCTTAAAATAAAAACAAGCTGCACAAGGCGAGAAGGGTTAAGGCGGGGAGTAGGGGAAGAGCGGAAGTAGAATCAACAGCAGCAGCAGCAGCAGCAGTGGCAGCAAAAAGTTACCCAAGAAGACGCTTTGACACATGCTGTTGATTTAAACCTATGTATATGTATATGTGTATGTGTATGTGTATGTGTGGTATGTGTGTGTGAGAGTTTATGTGCGTGCTCTTTGCTTAAGCACGAAAAAAGTGGCAACACCCACACCAACAATTGGTTTAAGGGGTTTACAGCGGGTTGGGCTCTGCTGCTTGGTAGTGATGGTAATTAGCCTCATACACATTCTCATTTTATGCTTGCAGAGAAGACAGCACGACGCTAACAGCCCGCTAATCCCAAGGATAACACTCAGTACGCACACCAGCACAAACCGGGATAGAGTGAGATAGATATAGTCAAACATGAAGTTGAATATGCTAACGCTCGGCATGCTGGCTCTGACGATCCTGGCCAACTCGCAGCATGTCCTTAGCTTTCTGACGGACCAAGCGACGTCTCTCAATGGAGTTGGAGCAGCTACACTTGCAGCACAACAACAACAGCAGCAACAGCAGCAACAGCAACAGCAGCAGCTAGCCGACCTCTTTGATGGAGTCGGAGTCGGAGCTGGAGTTGATGCCGACGAGGACAGCAGACAGCAGCTGAACATAGAGACGCAGCAGCAGCGCAATGTTTACGATCCAGGAGATGGTGAGTAGTATCCCTCATTAAATTACGGCACAGCCTTTTGTGCCTGGAAAGGATTACGCACTGACATTTGACTCACTCAGCGCGCAGCGTAGGCATTGTGTTTGCTCTTTGCCCGCCTCGAATGGCCTTCAACAATGAAGGCCATGAAAATGTATTTTATGTCGAGCAAAAAACTTCGTTAACACTTTTTTTCTCTTCACTAACAATTTGTCTTGGTCCGAGTTTGTCAGCTAGTTCATATCTATATAGAGTTCAAGTTTATTGAAAGTGCAATAACTGAAAAATTAGATTGAGAAATATAAAAATTCTCCATACAAAAAAAAAAATAAATAAAAATAAATAAATAAATAAAATTAAAATATTAATAAATACTCCAAGGAAACATATTTTATATGTCGTTTATTTATTTTTAAATTTAATTTTCAAAAATATTTTTAAAATGAATAGTTAAATATTTAAAAAAAAAAAAAAGTAAAATATTCAATACGTTCTTAGCAAATTTAAGCGTTTTGGACTAATAGTAATACCCATTAATACCTCATTAAGGAGGCAGCATTCTTAAAGGCCAAACAATATATTGTAGTGCGCCTACAAGGATTTTACAGTGTTTGAATTTCCGACGTGTTTCCGAAAAATAGGAATTCCCTCTTAGGATCGTCTTCTTTTTATGTTTTCATAAAAGCTGGGCTGCCCAGTCTAGAAAGTTGCTTCAACCAGTCCCGCCCTGCCCTAAATTTGGCTCGTAAGAATAAAATTACTCGTGATTTCAGGCTTATAAGGTTTCACAACAACAAAAATTGTAATAAAATATTGGTTTGATAATTTTTCGAATTATGGCTTTTAACAAGGGATCTCATTCCATTTCAAATTCCATTTTTTGTTTCTGTTGACTTCACTCGTTCGATTGGGCACTCAACAGGTGCCCATCAGCGTTTTTTTTTTTGTAGCCTGCTCTTAGGCGACCCACGTAGCAATGGATTTCAATGGTCGCTGGGCATTTCCGGTCAGTGCGCAATTTTCGAAGTGCGTTTATCTATGGCAACACACCAAACACACACACACACATCCATGGAGGGGACTAACACTTAATACGCCTACAAAATGCGAACATTTTTTAACGCATTTCAAGTTTGTTTTACGTCAGAGAAGTCGCGTCGTCTTGTCTACAGTCAACACACACATAGACGCAGACACAGACAGACACACACACTCACAACATCTTAAGCCATAAAATTAAAATATGAGCACAATTGATTATCATTTGTTTAGAATGCATAATTCGATTCAGTTTCCAATCGATTTGAGTTGGGTTCGATTTGGAAGTTTTGTTTGAACATAGAGAAAAGAAAATGTATTTTCTTATCTATTTAGCAGGCGGGTAAATTTAAAATCGAGCACTGGAACAAGAATGAATAAAAAATTGTAAATATAAATTAATATTATAATATTAAAAAAAATAAATAAATAAAACAATCATTTCCAAAGTTTTTAAATATATATTATCTTTACAAAAAAAAAAAAAAAATAAATAAATAAATAAAAATAAATAAATAAATGAATAAATAAATAACTGAAAAAAAATATATAAATAAATAATATATAATGACTTTAAATACGATGCATAAATATTTTACTCTAAAAAAAATTATCTCAAATTTTTTTTTTTTATTACAATATTAAATCATAGTAGCTGCTAATTACGTTAGTTAATCACATCATTTAATCGTTGGTTAACCCTTCAATTACTAACAGAACAATTTTGTCACAATTCTGATCAACCATTTTATTTAGTAAATTAGTCATTTGTTTAGAATATAAGACGTATGTTCATTTTAATATTTCTTTATAAATTATTCAGTTCCTTCTAAAAACAAATTTTCCATTTAAACGAAGCAAGATTTACCTGTCATCAATCAATCAATTAGCTAATGAGTCAGTCTGTCAATCACGCGGTTAAAATAATAAGCAAAATATTGAATAAATCCATTTATTTTATTACATTAAAAATTCCAATGAATTCTTAAAATACTTACACAATGAAATGCCTCTCAAAAAGATTCAATCAGTCAATCAGCACACAAATTCACATCCAAATATAGCTTGCTCTTTGGTGAACTGTTATTTGAAATCGGCAAAGGTTTAATGCCAAATGGTTTGTAAGCTGTAATCCGAGCCCTTTAAGGCGTGGCATTTAAGTCGTTGGTTGCTGTGGCAGGAAGCTGCCAAATGAGACAAAAGGCAACCGCATGATAAACGGGCGAGCATCAAACACAATGAATGAGCGAAAATTGAAAGACTGACTGACTGACTGACCGAGTGACTGACTGACTGAGTGAGTGAGTGACTGACTGAATGACGGCTGTCTGTGCCATTGTCGTGACTATAGCCGCCGGTCAATTTCCGCCACTCGCTGTGTATTTAATATGTATGAGTATTTGTAAGCCCTGGCAATATAGTTGAGGCTGGGCAGAAGCGAGACAAACAAAACTTCAAATGTCAGTTTGGCGGAAACTTGAGAGTCGTTCCGCTCCTTGTGGCCGGATTAAGTTGTGCAAAATATTCAAATGCCACATAAATCGAGTTTTTCCTTTCTTCATCTTCTTTTCCATTTGCCCGTGACAGAACTGCTGCGTGCGCTGAACATGGAGTTGGAATCGGAACGCGAACGGGAACGTGAAACGGAGCGGCAGCCTGACTACGGCACTGCCGTGGAGCTGGCCAGTAAATTTGACATGCTTAAGAAGATAGAGCAGGATTTACGCGCTGAGCAGGAACTAGTCGACAAATCCGCTTTGCTTATGAAAATGTTAGAGGTGAGTGAGGGGGGCAGGCGGTGTGGTTGCGTGGGTCCTGACATGTGCTGGTATTTACTTCGATAACAAATGTGTTACGCTCACTTAGGACCCGACATTGGATACGCTGCCATTGGTCTATGTGGAGGAGGAGGAGCCGACAGCAATTGCTGCCGAGGACTACCCGGAGCTGGATAATGGCATACAGAACCTGATTGTCGGCCAGAATAAGCCAAAACGTTCCCGTTATTATCGTCGCTATCCCTGGAAGCGACACAATCGCAATCGCGGGTAAGCTTTTGTCAGCCCTGGTAGCACACAAGCAGCACACACACACTCTCAAACTCCTCTTTTTATTAAAAAGAATACCCAGCAAACGCCCTAGCACCATTTTTGATTTGTAGTTTATATTGTTATTAAGCTTACAAAAATATTTGGATTTTGTTACTGAAAAATCTTTTCGAATTTCAACCGAATTACCAAATATATTAAAGCAAAAAATATTAAATTAATTCAAAGCAGTTTCAAGAAAAGAAATATTTCAAATTTAGGAAATTTTTAAGCGAAAGAAAAAATATATTATTAAACAAAGAAATTTCTTAATATAAACTCAATATTTATAAAATATGTTTCGAGAATTTCAGCTTCGAAATTAAATAATTAAAATAAAGTTTTTAAAGGAAAAAACTTTACAAGAGAAAGAAAGCAATAACTTCAAAAATATATACATTTTTTAAGTAAACAAATTTTTGGAATAGTCAATGAATAATTTTTACGAAAATTAATTTCTTCATACTTGTTCTAAATCATTCTAAGTTCCTGAGATTATTTTTTGCTAAGACTAAGAATTTAAGAATACAAATTATTTCGGAAAAAAACTCTTTAAGAGAATTTTCGAAAAATTTCTGGACATCTTCAAATCGAAAAAATTTCAGCAACAAATGCCAAACCTTATT
Organism: Drosophila arizonae; assembly: GCF_054131065.1. NCBI lineage: Eukaryota > Metazoa > Arthropoda > Insecta > Diptera > Drosophilidae > Drosophila > Drosophila arizonae. Next base: position 3,905,906 of record NC_142923.1, read on the forward strand.
AGATATATGTTCATATACACATATTAAATTTAGAAAACTGTACTAAACTGCATTTCCAAGAGTCTCTCTAGGCCGTACACACAATGAACCCTCCGATTACCGAAAACCACAGATATATATATATGTTTATATATATATATTATATGTAAAGAATATATATATGTTCAAAAATGTGGGCGTGATGTGAAACTATAATTTCTAATTGCAAAATATTACTGTTATTCAGTTCTTACATGAATTCTATCAACAGCAACTATGAACCGGAACTGCGTTACGCCTGCACACCTAGCAAGGAGGATATATTCAAGCTTCTGGTCAATTTGCATGAGAATCGTAAGGGCAATCACAGCAAGACCGTGAATTTTTGCAATCGCAAGCGACCCGCCAAGGCGGTATTTACCAATATACGATTCCTGGGCTAGATCTGAGAATGGCAGACAGAGACAGATGGATACACACAGACATACACCTACACACACATACATACACACACACATACAGACATATGTATACCAAGCATCAATTTGTATATTGCTGACAAAGTCAAGCGCGAAAACTGGAGAACAACAAGCACTAACAATTAGTTAACTTAACTAACTAACTACTACTAGGTAATTATTTATGCAAACAACCTTTTCGCACACTAAGCTAGCCAATTAGCCAACACTGCATTGCGAAACTAGTGTAAAACCACGTTTAACTTTTTTAATGTCTCTCAATGTGTTGTATATACTAAAAAATATTTATATATGTATCTAAAGTTTTTAATATCAAGTTAATCCGAGTTAATGTTCCAGCCTGTCATATCATTAGAGAACGCGTCTATCGGTGTTGGTAGTCGAAGTATTATCTATGTTAACTTCACCTAGAAACCTTAACCTAAATGATACAAATATAAAAAACAAAACTAACGAACGAAATCATATTTATATATATATATATACTATTACTATATATGTATGTATCAATCAACATCGATGTGTATATATGTATATGTATACTTAACAAACAACTAAAATGACTTATATGTACGAATCTATGTACCTATGTAACTAAATATATTTATATCTATATATATATATATATATGTGTATATGTCAGGAGATTTAATTACTAAAATAAACATATGAATAAATATATCTATATTATTCGTCTGCGCAATGATATTTTTATTTGTTCTATTATGGGGAATATATAATGCATTATTAATGAACACTTAAATATTGATTAAGTATTGTTGATGATTAATTAATTAACAATAGTATTTACATTTAAAAAATTTATTTTTATTTTTATTATTTTATCAAAGCTTAGATTAGCCGTTTTAAACAATTTGATTTACAACAACAAGCTTTAGCTATCTCTCTGATCCAAATATACAATCATATAGATTTTATTGTATTTATGCCTATGGGGAATATTGAAAAACAATTAAATATATTTGAAAATATTTGATGATTTCTTTAATTTATTTTTTTCCATATATGTATCCAACTATGAAAAAAAAATATTGACAAAAACATCAATTGATAATGTTCTTAGTTAAATGACTTAATATAAATCATATTTTCCATTTTTCTTACTTACGCGCATCCATTGTCATTCGGCGATCTCTCTACCCGCTTGACGTTGCTGACGTCATTGAATGTGTGACAAAAAATAAAAGAGGTATCGTTGCTGAGTCATGCATGGGCTCAACGTCGCTTTAGAGTCAGCACACAAAATGTGCACATTGTGGTTGAGATACCCTATAGAGAGTGCTAGAAAGGGCAGCTTAAATAAAGTGACAAGCTTTAAACTTTTACAGTAAGCTGAAGTGAGAAAATTTTATCTAAAATATGTGTTGGAATATATTTTATTTGCAAATACTTATGATATATGATATATATAATTCTGGATTTTAGTTCATATACTTAAATAAATATTGATATATAAATAGTTTAAAGTCATGAAAATTTAGTAAGCCAAATAGCTATCGTAGTTATATGTATAAGGCATATTTCTCATAGCGTTTGTTTTTGACAGCATATCTTCCAGATGAGCTCTCTGCCTTGGGTACTCCCTTGGCCATTTCCGCCGTTGTCAGCCCCAGCAGCTCTTCAAATAGATAACCTAGCAGAGCTTGAGCAAACATAGCCAAGAACTGGCCAGTCAGTGGGTGGGCGGGGCGTAGTCGGATTGCGAGACTTCAATGTCAGAGCGTCAACGTGTTCACACTTCAAGGTGTGAGTGGGGGGGAATAACTGGAACCACAATCACAGCACTTATGCGACGTTGTAAACAATGCGACGCATTTGTATGAAAAACGAAAGTCAGCACCTAGTCATAATATTCGTGGGTCACGTATTCTCATAGAGCGTTGGCGATGTGGCTGAAGGTCAGATTTAAAATAGAAGATAGAGGAGATGCGGAGTAGGGTATTGTATTACAGAGAATGAATAATTCTAATTAAAAATATATTTTTAGAATATTTAGCTAGTACGTTTATTTTATTTTACTTTATTTTATTATATTTTATTTATGGATTTATGATTTACTACTCGTACTGTTCAGAACTAGCCGAAAATATTGCTAAACCAGCTGCGTATCGGGGCAAAGCAGATGGGCTTGGTCAGCCAGAGCGTGTCCACAGAGAGGCGCAACACCTCCATGTAGTCGAAGGTGCAGCTGCTCTGCTCGAAAGCCTTCGTGCTAAGCTTCACCGGCCTCGGTGTCGTCGTCGACGTCGCCTTCACATCGCCCTCATCGTTGTCGAGGGCGGCTCGAGCGAAAGCCTCGTCGGCATCGAAGTAGTAAAACTCCTTGCGCGTGGAGTTGGTCTCCACCACACGCGAGGGCTGCTGGGCATCCAGGCCGCGGGCGTAGGCCCAGGAGCCGGACTGCCGAGATTGGCGATAGGGCGTGGGCAGGAGTGGAGAGAGCGGCGAGAGCGGGTAGCTGGGCAGGCGCCCCGGATAGCTGGGCCAGAGCGAGGATTGTGGCTGATAGCCGACCAAACTAGGCCGATAGCCTACTAAGCCAAACTGGGACTGAAGTCCGCCGAGCTGCGACTGCAGTCCACCAAATTGTGTCAGTCCTCCGAGCTGTGGCTGAAGTCCTCCGAGCTGTGACTGTAATCCACCCAACTGTGTCTGAAGTCCTCCGAGCTGGGGCTGTAGCCCAGCCAGCTGTGGCTGATAGCCACCAAGACCCGGCTGAGTCAAAGGATTATTGCCAATCAGCCCATAGTTGCTCGTGTCCTGATCGTGAAAGATCTCGAGCAGAAAGCCATTTGTGGGCGTGGCGCTTGACTGACCCATGCGCAAACGCAAAGCCTTGCGGCCCTGTGGCCAAAAGGATTTGTGTATATGACCCGAACGACAGCCACAATAGCGCTGGCCATCTATCTCGATAAAGTCCCCGGTGCAACTGGAGACCCCTGGAACAACCTGAGCCGGATAAATGCCGCCCGAAGAGTGGCCAAAGTCGAAGAATTTGAATTGAATGCGCAGGCCGGCGACATTCTGCGAACTCTTCTCCAAATAGAAGACGCAATCGCGCTGCTGATTGGGCAGCAGAGCGTTGAGCACGGTGCGCGGAAAACCGGGACTGGACAAATAGAAATGGGCCTGATTGAAGCTGCTGATGCAGCATAGATCCACCTGCCCACCAAACTGTGGATCGTAATCACGCAGGAGGGCGTTGGGTGCTTGGAAGGAGCTCGTCTGGTACTGATCCGAGATGCTGGGCAGCTGTTGCTCCTGCGTCTGCAGCTGTTGTTGTTGTTGCTGTTGCCCTGGCTGTTGCTGCTGTTGCAGCAGCTGTTGCCACTGTTGCAGCTGATGCCACTGTTGCTGCTGAGCTAGCTGTTGCTGTTGCTGGAGCCATTGCAGCTGCAGCTGTTGCCACTGTTGTTGAGGCAGCAGCAACTGTTGCTGCTGTGCAAATTGTTGAGGCTGCAGGAACTGTTGCTGTGGCTGCTGTTGCTGCTGCTGCTGCTGCTGCTGCTGCTGCTGCAGTTGCTTTTGTATCTGCTGCAACTGTTGCTGCTGCTGTTGCTGCAGCGGCAACTTTTCATCATTGCACGGCGGAGCAGCGGGCAAATAAAGCCCACCAGAAAAGCCTGGATACGGCGGCAAAGCCGGATAAGCAGCAGGCAGTGTGAAATTGCGATGTGCCACACCTTGATGTGGGTGATGTTTCCTGCTTGGCAACTGAGCAGTTACCTGCACCGTGTCATCATCGTCGCCGCTGTCCGTATCCAAGCCACGTGCCGTCACTTCCTCTCGCTCGCAGGCCAAGCGCGTCACCAGCAGACGAAAGCCACCGCCCGTAGTCCAGGGCGAGTCGTCACTTAAAAATCTCAAACGCAGTATTCCGTCCGGCGTCTGATACTTTTTAATGCCTCGCACCTGGCCGCAGAGCACGTCCAAATCGCGCTCATCCTGCTGCAGTCCGACAGCCAAATAATCACGGCTGCAATTCTCCGACAGCTCCAGCTGAAAGTCAAGGAACTGCACGTGAAATTTGGTCGGACAGCGATAGGGCGAACGGATAACATAATCGACGCAGCTGTTGAACGGATAAGTGTCCGGATAATTCGGTGATTCAATCAAACTCTGGCGCTCTCTATAGACGCCCTGGAGCGTGCATTGCGGCAGCTCGTCGTGCACCAAGGCGCAACCACCTGAGATTAACTGAAGTATATATGCAAGTATATACACATTACATATGCGGGTAGGTCCTGGCATATCCTTGCGCCACATTTTGCGAGGCCAATTAGCGAGCACCTGAGTTAGCGCGCGACAAAATACAACTAAACACGTCGCAGGTCACACGACGTCGACTCTACGGCCATACAATTATTGTAGGTGCGACTTTTTCGGTTTCACTTGCATTAGCTATAGGCTCTACCATGGTGTCTACCTCTCCCCACGACTCTCCTCGTCCATCTGCCCGAAACAATTTGCACTCTTGTTTATGTACTGGAAACAAAAGCGTTTGCTTGTCTCCCCAAACGCTTACAGCAAATGGTATTCCAAACATCTCTGCCCCATTCCATTCACGACTCACTTCATTTAGTCCAATGAACTCGCTAATATTGGCCATCTTATATATCTCGCATATTTCTAGTAAATACTTCCTACTTCAAGTACTTTTAGCATCTAGTTGACAATGTGCCGCAAAAACGTTTCATTAGAATATTTTACAATAACAGCTACTCTTCAATTTATCCCACTTCAGATGAGTGTCTCAATTGTATATAGTTGGGGCTAGATATTAACATATGCATCGATTCTTATGGCATTCATGAAAGACAATTTGTTATATAGATAGAAAGCCATAAATTCAGAGACCCGAGAGAAAAGAGTATACAAATATTAGGTAGTGTTATTAGTCATTATTATTTGCATCCATATTAGCATTGTCATAATCATTACCGTTATTATTGTTATTGCCCATGATCGTATTTATATTAATATTCTGATTATTATAATCATCATCATAATCAATTGCTATTGTTAATTTTCATGATCATGCATCATCTATCATTATCATTGCTATAATTGTTGTCATTGTCCTGATCATCACTATCAATACTATTCTTAATAATTATGAATACACCTATCATAATGATTATTATTCATTCGTTGTTAAACATTGGCATATTCCTTATAGCCTTGCCCTTTACCACTCCACTCTATATCAGTAATAAATTTCACACACTAATGGAACATTTATTGCATTGTTAGCAATTAACGCATACATTCAGTTTGAACAATTCATTTTTTACCATTTCCATTTCACATTTCACGTAAGTAGAGAAGCAGCAAAAATCAAGTTTTTAAAAGCCAATGCGTTCGGAGCTGTTGAAAAACGCAGTCATAAAATCAATAAGAGCAAATAAAAGAGGCAACAACAATAACAACAATAAAAAAACCAACAGTGCGTATTGACAATGCCAAACAAGTTGCATAATACCACAGAAAATACATATATACATATGTTAATATCGTGGGAGCGGATGCTGCACTTGAACCACGCCCCTAGGTTGCCTATGGAAAGCAAAAGTTTACTTTCACTTGGCAGCCTTTAGCATAACTTGAATTTGTTTCAAATAAATATACATTGAACTACTCCATGAACCATTGGGAAAAGAGTAGGAGGGAGAGAGAGCGAGAGAGATAGCGAGCTGTTAGAGAGAGGTGAATAGGTGAATAGAATAGAAAAGTAAGAGAGAGAAAGATTGAGCGGGAGAGAGACTGAGAGGCATAGAGTGCGTGAGAGAGAGAGAGAGAGAGAAATAGACATACTAAGAGAGGGACAGCAAAAAGAACAGCAAAGATCAGATAGAGATAGAGAGAGCAAGAGAAGGAGACAAAGATAGCAAGAGAGAAATAATTAAAATAATTGGTAGTAACTTTGACAAGAGTACCCGACTTGAAATTACCAAAACCCCTGTAACTCAATGAAGCTCAATATTTCCCTTTTTTCTGTTTTCTAAACAAATGTCGGAATTTTGTAGACTCCTTTCATTACTCAGCCTAAACATTTTGAAGTTGTAAGATGTTCATTTGGGGGAAAAAATAGGCCCTTCTGTCAGAATACTAATTCCATAAAATAAATTCAAAATTGAAGTAAAGCAAAAACAATTTTTTGGTCGTATGTTTCGCCAATTTTCGGCTCTTTAAATTAGTAAATCCCCAAATTTGCAATTTTGTTTTTAATCAGATCCAAATTCGCAGCAGCTAACACAGCAAGATGACAATGCGACTGAATTTAGATGCTATACTGAGGAATCAAATGCATGCGGAACCGAGGGGCTATGATATGAATGATATATACACGAAGGGGAGTCACGGACTGCGAATGGGTCAGGAAAATACCGTCGATCGCTACTTCTCCGACAAAGCGGATGTCAAGTCTCGTGTGGACTCAATGATGGCCAACATACACAGGCATATGAAAAGTGAGTGGGACAGCAATGCATTGCATAATGCTATTAATTGGCAATGTACGCCTTCTAGCTACCACTCCGCCACGCAAGGCCGTGCCCTCTATACCTGCTGCTATAGCGGAAATACCCCCGCCTCCTAGCGTAACCAAGCTAGCGACATCCACATCCAAAAAAATTCGTCGTATCCGAGGCGGCGGTATTAGCCCGATGCCGGCAGCTAAAACGAAGCTGCCCTTGTCGCAGGTGAAAGCACGGCTGAATCGACAGACACAGCAGGTGATGAGGCGTGGCTACACGGAACTTGGTCCGAAAAGCTTTACCAATCAGCGCCGCATTCGTGAGGTGTTGCTGCAAAAAACTGTGCTAGAGAATATGTTGTTACAGCACAAGAGATTGCAGCGCGACAGGCAAACGATTGCGCTGGATATACAGCGAATGCGACAGGATCTCGATCGGATTAAAACCAAGCTGGATACATCGTTGCAAGCGCTAAACTCGACACGTACTCTGTACACGGGAATCACCAAAAACAAAAAGAATATGGGATCTCCATTTCCGGATGTTAATCTTGACGGTCCCGGCTCAACTCGATCAGGCGTATCCAAAAACAGATCCGTTGCAGCTAAACTGAATAATATAACCACTAAGCGTCAGCATGCGGCTGCAGTGAAGCGGCGCAATCGCGTTTAGGTGTTTAAATATCCATTTTCACTTCCAAGGTAAAAATCAGCCATATGGCTTCCAGTGGCAATCAGTTCGAAATCAAAACTAAAGTCTAGCAATATAAACGTAATTAATATTCGAAGCAATACGGAAATTGAAGTAAGCGGGCAAATTGATGGCAGCCCTAGTAACTAAATTTCGTGCACGACGATATTGTCTTATCGATATTTGTGTGTGGCAGCCATCGATTATTGGTTTTTATATTTCTAAACGATAGCGTGTTTCACCTGAAATTCAAATCAGCGCGGAATTAGCAGCCCTCGTCGACACAATACGAGTATTAGTCTATCGATATATTGTGTTGCAACTATCGATGCTCGGTTTTGACATCACTAAATCATGGCGTCTGTCTCGCCTACAACAGCCAAAAATTTTGTTTTTTCATTTATTTGGGTAGATTTACATTTTGTTTTGCATAAAAAAAGAGAAGCCTGCTTCAAATATGGGCTCATCAAAAAAGCACAAAAAGAACAAATCGGAACGACGCGAGAAGTATGAAGGTAAGAGTCAAAACTAAATGTTTGTAGCGCGTGTTTGTGAAAGTAACACATTCAATTCTAGAATATAGCCAGCATCAGGATCCGGCACAGCTGCAACGTGGTCTGAAGCTGATATTAAAGGTCGGCTCCAATGCAACGCCCGAGTACAAAGCCAACTCCCCACTTGATGGCCTTGGCGGACCTCCAACTGCAGCAGAGGCAATGATGGCCGCTGCTCCTGGAAGCCCACTAATAGCAATTTCCGAGGAGGTGGGCCATCGTGAACGACATAAGAAATCAAAAAAGAAGAAGAAGAAGAAGGATCGCGAGAAGAAGCACAAACATCATCACAAGGAGAAGCGTCGCGAAAGACATCGCGAATTGTGCTCTGATGACGAGCGACAAATGGACGATGCCATTGGTCCAGATGAAGCAGCCTGCAGTGGTCGCCAAATGCCGATGGCGACAGCACCGGCAGTTGGCGATTGCTCACAGGATGGCTTCAGCTTTATGGACGACGATGCGGAAGAGGAGCAATCACAGCCGCTGCCAGAAAATATTTTATATTATGCAGGCATCACCACCGACAATTCGCCATCCAGTTGCCCAGTCACCAAGCCCATAACAGCGCGTAAATTGGACGAAATGCTGCTCAGTTCACCCACATGTTCGTCCAGTCCAACTAAGCCCCTGCCTGACGTAAGACAAATATCATTAAAGTTTTAGTCATATAGAGATAAATTTCTTCATTCCACACAGCTGCTGATACCATCGCCTTCCGGCTCCACGGCCTGCTCATTGAATGCCCTAACACCCAAAGCACTGGAGGCGCCCAAAACTCCCAGCAGCAGCAGTGAATCAGGCAGAGAACCAAGATCTTGTGTGCTCAAACTAAAGCAACAGAAGTCGCCTTTGAATAAGCTACTGGAGCACTTGCTACGCTTTCTGGAGAAACGAGATCCGCATCAGTTCTTTGCATGGCCCGTCACGGATGACATTGCTCCGGGCTACTCATCGATCATCCACAAACCGATGGACTTTTCAACAATGCGGCAAAAGATAGAGGATCATGAGTATGCGGCGTTAAGTGAATTCACCGATGATTTCCGTTTAATGTGTGAGAATGCAATCAAGTACAATCATGTGGATACCGTTTACCATAAAGCAGCTAAGCGCTTGCTCCAATTGGGCTTGAAGCATTTGCAACCGGATAATTTGATGCGCACATTGAAACCTCTTTCTGGCTACATACGTGAATTAACCGCCAAAGAGTTGGGCTTTGAATTGAGCTCCAATGAGTTAGCTGGCTATGATATGGCACACGATTCGGCGGATGAGGGCGCTTCAACTGGTGCGGAAGAGCCCACGCCCGCTCAACTGGAGGAGGAGGAACGGAAGAGAGCCTTACGTTTAGAGAATGCACCAAAAACCCATTTTGAACCCTACGTGGATGACCTAACCAGCGAGGAGATACTAGCCCAGGTACAGAACGCAGCACAGCAGGCCAAGCAACGTGTCAGCTCCAAGCAGCGTGCTCATAAAATGGGTTTCCTACGACAGCGCAAGGATGGAACCACTACACTGAATTTACTTATTCGAGATGAAAATGAAGGACCAGAAAAGGTGGTCACCATTGGAGATTTGGTGGGTAAGCTGCCTGCGGGCAGTGGACAGTTGCCTGGTCTGCACACAGATCAGCGAAATGCCGTAAAGCCTGTGAAGCCCATGAATTATGGACCTTTTGCCAGCTTTGCGCCCACTTTCGATTCGAGGTTTTCCACGTTGAGTGCTGAAGAAACGCAATTGGTGCTGCGCACCTACGGCGATGCATCGAGTGCCGAGTATGCTGAGAGCATATTGCAATTCACAAAGGACTCCAGCTATGCTACGAATATAGCCAACGGGTTGCTCGATATACTCACCAATGGAGAGCATAGCAAATCTCTGGATGAACTGTACAACATGCAGCTGCACAACTATGAGCAGCGGGAGATTGAGAAATGTTTCAACAGAGAGCAGGAGCAGCCAAGCAACAGCTCTGAGGCTGAGAAAATTGAGCAAGAGTATGAGAAGTACAAAGATATCCGATTGGATTTCAAACGTTTGCGCTCGCTTAAGGACCTAGGCATTGACGTGGGATTCCTCGATGCCATGGAAGCGGATATGAAGAACTTCGAGCTATCAAAACGCATGAAAGAGCATCTAAGCAATAATTTAACTCTGATTGAGAAGCTGCGTGTCATACAGCACGACCGGTTATCGCAGCCTTTGCCTGCGCATCTAGCCCTGGTGCCGCCCGCTGGGCAGGAAGAGGTGCAAACGGCCCAGCAACTGACGCAGCAGCTCAGCGAATTGGCCAAAAAGTTGCCACCGGCCGCCATAGCTGATCAATATGCGCTACGCAAGGCCATGGGCATGTCTTTCGGTACGTATGCGACTATTCAAGTATATCCGAATTTCCCTAGTTATCCTACTCTCTTTTTTGCCTTGCAGCTGGTTTGCCTCCTCCTCCGACTGCCTCGCCGCGAGTTCAACTTCCGGAGCTTCTGCAGCAGCCCGTGGCGCTGCCTCAAATTCAGCCCATGGATATTGAAGAGCCAGATGTGCACGCTGGCGCTGGTGATCTGGAGAACGAGTTGCGCGAATTCCTCGAAAGTGGATCTGGCATGCATGCCTCCAATACAGCGGACGATAACAATATTGTTGCCCAGCTGCTGCTCAACTAACAAATATGATCTTTGCGGCCGGACGCCGCGCGCAATGTTAATAATTTTAGATTAACAACTAAATTATTTTCATATATTCAAAAAACTTGCTATAGCATTTTCAATAAAAAAAGGAACATAATTTTAGTTAAATAAAATAGACTTTTCTTCAACCGATTTGAAATGCATGTCCGCCTGCTTCAAATCCAATGAACTAGTTCGATAAGTGCCTCTAGTTCGGCTTGTAACAGTAATAGTATTGTAATCCAGTAATGAGTTTATAACATCGTTAGGATTTTGAATTTCTTTGTTGCAATTTAAGCCTACTAATATAAAACTCTTATTAATTCAAAATTGTGTATTACAAATAGTTGTTATTCTTTATTGTACTTCATGATCAAGAGCTTTGTACAACATTTAAGTTAGTTAGAGTTACGTTTATATTGAATTTAAGTAAACTGTGGATTAGTTAGATGGGATTTATTTATCCTTACGAATACAATTTCAATTGATTTTTTAAGTACTCATTTTAAGTATACAGATCTTACAAAATTGATGCAAAATTTTAATTAACTACTGGGCATTGCCTAAGTGATTTAATCATTCGAAGGCAGATTTTTAAGAGACTTTTTCATTCATATACATATTTTTTAAGTACGTGATTGATTCAATTGCCAAATGGACGAGGTTCTCGGTAGTTTTCTATTTTTGTAACTTGTAAACTGGCATAGAAAAATAAATCCATTAAGATAGTTGCAATTACATATATACACACGCAAAAAACGAACTTAGGTAAGTACCATACAAAGACGTACATATATATAATTTCATATATATATATGTATATAAACAGAGGTACATTATAAATTAAATGTACCGATAAAATGAAATCCTGTCAACTTTTCGACTTAAGCTAATGAACATTTCATGGTATTTACTAAATTGCAGGCACACGCGCATTACAGTTGTTCTTGTTGTTGCTATAGTTGTTGCTATTGTTGTGATTATTGAGGTAGAACACCTTTAACGGTTTAAGTAGCTAGTTACCAGTGTTTCAGTATTATTTAAAAGCTATTGTTAAATTGCTGCCTAACTAGTTCTAGTTCCTTTCTTCTTTTTTTTTTTTTTGTTTTTTTGTTTTAAATATTTGATTTTTTTGGGCACATATTTTATGAGTTTCGGTTGGTGTTTTTAGATCGTTACAAAACTAAACAAGATTTGCATCCTTGGCCATGCTGTAGAAGGCTGATTTTGGATCGCCCAACAGTTCGGTGGGCGAAGCGAACTCCGTTATTTGTCCCTTGTCCAGCACAATCACCTTATCCGAGTCCATAATCGTATTCAGACGATGGGCAATGGTTAGCACGGTGCATTCCTTGAACTCGCTGCGAATGGTTTTCTGCAAAATATCGAAAAACAAACAAATGTTAAATGTGCATACGATTTAAGAATAACTCTTCAGAATGTAAGCTAACATAGTGAAACGGTAACATAGATATGAAATGTTAAGTTACAGTACTGTCAGTTAGCATTTTTTCAGCTGTGTTAATTAAAAGTTCTTAGTAAAAGTTAACAGAATAACGATTTGTTTGCCATGTTAATTTACAGTACCATGTCGAACATACCTGAATAAGATCATCCGTTTCCAGATCCACAGCTGCTGTCGCCTCATCCAAAATGAGCACCTTCGTCTTACGCAGCAAGGCACGTGCTAAGCACACTAATTGACGTTGACCTACGGACAAATTTTCACCACCTTCGCTAATTTCGTGATTGAGACCGGCTGTAAGGCTCTTGGCAAAGGCCTTCAAATGTGACAACTCCAATGCCTTCCAAATCTCATCGTCGGTCTTGACCTCAAACGGATCGAGATTCGAACGTAGCGAGCCAGAGAAGAGAACCGGATCCTGCGGTATGATCGTTAGACGAGATCGCAGCATGTGCAGACCCATCGTGGCAATGTCAATGCCATCGATCATGATTTTACCGCCAGCTGCTTCGATAATACTGTAAAAAAAAAGAAATTTATGTAAATTACTTTCGTTTTAGACTGGCAAACCAATGTCTTACCGGAACAAAGCCAGCGTCAAACTGGATTTACCAGCACCCGTTCGACCCACGATTCCCACCTTCTCGCCGCCAGTTATGTTAAAGGTAACGCCGCGTAACACCAGATCCAGACCTTCGCGATAGCGCACCTGAAAGTCTTTGAATTCGACGCGTCCACCCTCTGGCCAGTTCTTGGGATGCTTTTTGTCCGATTCGAGCTCCCAGGGGGCTTCCTGTTTGGTTTCGCCATATTCCTTGATGCGTTCCACGGACACGATGTTCGTCTCAATGTCCGAGGACATGCGAACCAGCCAGTTCAATGTTTGCGTCACCTGCAACGCATAGCTGACCGACAGACCAACCAGACCGGGATTCGTTTGACCACCCAGCACGGCAAACAATGAGGCGAAGAGGATAATCAAATTTCCGACCATCTCCAGGCGAACGGCAAGCCAACGATTGGCAATCAGAGATGGATATTTGCACACTTGATTCTTGTCCACCTTACTGTCCGATTCCTCAATGAAGCTGTTGATGGGGTAATTATTGATAATTAGTTGAGATTATAATTCGGTGTTTTTTTTTTTTTTTTTTCTTCTTACCGTTCCTCGACTGTGTAGGCGCGTATCGTTGAAACTCCAGTCACAGTCTCACCAAAATGCGAATAGATTGGCGAACGGGAAACGGACTCCAAGCGCATCAGCTGACGCGATGTGGCCACATAGAAACGTTGCGCGAAATAGTAGATAAACGCAATGGGCACAATGACGGCCAAGAAAATGGGCGTCGATATGCTAATAACCACAATTGTAGCCAAAACCTAAGCCAAATATAGCAAACGATTATTAAAGAGAACTTTCACATAGGTTTCTACAGGGGTGCAGGAGTTGGTGTTAGTTGGAAAATATAAATGATAGGAAACTGAAATCATGTTATTAAATTCATGTTCGATTCGAATTCGATACGATCCAAATGCATGCTGGAATGCCCCAAACGCAATTTACTTGATTTGAGTCTCGTGTTCTAAACAAATATTCAAATTCGCGGCAACTGTTTCGACACTCAAAGTTTGCATCTAAAGTTTTAACAGTGCTGTTAAAGTTAACATTATGCTCCACAAACTTGACTCGCACATGTGTAAAACAATAAGTCAATCAGCTTCAAGAATAATTTCTAAGAAAAGTAAAAGTAAAGTAATCCATCAATTAAATTTTTTAAATTTATTTTTGGATTACTTGTTCTAATCAGATGTAATAAATATTTAAGCAGTTAATAATTGATAACTACTGGAAGATCTTACGAACGTATCAAAATAATGTAACGACGCAGTAAGGACATGTCGAATGGACCTGGTCATGCAATAGCTGCGCAGCACGAATCTCTCTGAAAGCCGGAAACAACGATCTAATTGATGATAAGATACCCTAAAGAATACAATTCTATTCAAATTCTCAAGACAATACAGTGCTGTAAAAGGAATAACGAAATTCCTGTAAATAAAATTTTGTCAATGTGAAATTTGGATTAATCACAGTTGATTTTGTAAGATTGAGCTTGAAGAGTAGAAATATTTAAGAGTAATATATCGTGATATAGATTTCTTTATCTAGAACTGTATCAAAATAATAGAATATACGTAGAAAAAGAATTTTTTATATGATCAAAATAATTAATAAATATTTCTATATTTAACTTTCGGCTTCTTTGAGTTTATTTGATATTTTAGGAATAGTTTTATTCTTCTTCTTCTTGTTTTGGTTACCTCAAACAACAGCCACACAAAATTGATAATTAGCTGTGGCAACAGCTGATCAAGCGTGTCAATATCTTTGGAGAATCTGGACATAATGCGACCCACCGGCGTGGTATCGAAGTAACTCAGCGGTGCAGCCACCACATGATGCAAAAGGAAGGCGTGTAGCAATTTAGAAGCACGCAAGCTTCCAATTGTGGGCACCACAATCCTTACGACGGACAAAAAACCTGGAGATTGAAGATATATTTCTTTGAAGTTTTTCTTTAAAGATATTTTCCAGATCTGATTGGAATTATAAGAGCAGTTAATTTGCATTTCATGCTTTTGCGATCAATCACGATTAGAATCTCAAACCAAAGCGAAAGTAAAGTTCTGATTAGTTTATCATATAGATTAGTTGAGGTGTGCTGGGATAGGATTTTTAATGATATCAGGGGTATTTTAAGGACTCTTTTTCTTTTGACTGACAAAATCTAATACAGTATAGCCTCTCTAAAGTGGACATTTTAGGAAATAAATTGAAAGCTTTTATGATAGGCTGATATTGATGATGAAAAACTAAGCTATCTTGAAAAAAAAAATGTTAATTAAATGTTAAATATTGAATTTATATAAAAATCGCTAATAATTTTACGTTTGTAAACCGGAAATTAATAGGGAGGCTGTACTGTACTTTTGTTCTACTAATATTATTTTACTGTAGCAAATTGTAATCCCATCCAGTGTTGGGTAATGCTCTAATTAAAAATTACCTCAAATGCACACCAAATACAATCGATCAAGACCTCCACAATTTTCTGATCGACCGTTTCAATGTCTTTCGAGAAACGAGACATAATGCGACCCACTGGCGTGGTATCGCTGAACCACATAGGTGCGCGCAGGATACGGTTCAGCATGAGCGCGTGTAGCAGCTGAGCCGCATGCAAGCAGCCCAGCTGAAGGCCCAAATCACCGAGGAACGAGGCAATACCTGCGATATGTGTATATCAGTGCATGAAGTATCGAAACAGTATTTAAAGTTTTAAACAGCATAGAGACTAATAGAAAGAAATCAAAAACAAACAAAGCATTCCCGCTCGAAACACTAGATATATAGATATATGATATATGGTGTATGGGTTTCTTGTATGTACAGGCGTCTATAAATATCTAAAGTATCTTTTGAACGGTCCTACAAGTTGCTACGACTTTAGTAAAGGTAAGGTGATGTTAGTTTTAACTTTTTTTTTTTTTTGTTAGTCACGAGCACAATTAGTTGGACAACATACCCGAAATGCTTGCGAGTTAAACACACGAAATATTTCGGGCAATACCATATCCAATTTGTAAACATCATTGGACAACCGATCGAGTATCCGACCCCTCGGTTGCCTATCGAAAAAGGATTGTGGAGCACCCAGAATTCGACTAAACAATTGGCAAAAGAGTTTCTGTGCACCATGCAGACCGCCAATATAGACGATCAGTACGCAGGCTATATAGCTAATTACTGCAAGTTGGGGGAGGAAAAGATTAGGGATATCACAGGAGACAGTAACACATTTGAGGTTATAAACGACGCAAATTTTGGTTGGTTTAGTTAATAATAACGAATATATAATATAAAATTGGTGCAAATTTTTATATTGTGGAAATGTTGGACAGTACGTGGTATGTGTAAGAGATATAGCTGGTTGTTGAAGAGAAGGGTTTACCGGAATAAGCTGTGTCTGCATGGTACTTTAATACCTAACTCTAAATTAATACTATATAAAGAATGACAAGGAGAGACCCACACTAGATATTTTCGTCATCAATAAAAAAGTCTAAAACTAATATGCCCAGCTCAACTTTACCAAGTTCAATATGTGATTAGTTCATTCCTTTTTTGTGCACTCAACAAACAAGAAGTAAACAAATTATAAAATACATATGAAAAATCTTGAAATAAATAAAGCAAACGAAAATCAATGCAAAACCTACTGAAAAGTGAAAAATGCATTGGACTTTGCCTAGAGAGTGAAAAAAGTGAAGGGTTTACCTGAAACGCTGTGCTCAGGCACATTCGTATATTTAGGGGCATGACCAGATCCAGGCAGTTGATATCGTTCGAACAGCGATCCAAAATACGCCCCTTGGGCGTCGTATCGTAAAACTCAGATGGGCAATGCATGAGGTTATTAAAAAGTTGGCGAAACATATTGAATGAGGCGTTTAGAGTGGATGTGAAGAGTGTGATGGCGGCGCCGTAATTGCAAAGACCTACGTAGATATATATGATGATATGTGATGGATAGAGAGTTATAGAGAATCAGAGATCAGAGATCTTCGGTGTAAGAGTCTTAAATTCTAGGAAACTAAACTAAATGTAGTTCGTAAGTACAAACCATAACACAAATGCTGGCTACAAAAAATTTAAAGAAAACTCACGCGAAAAAACAGAAAACAATTTGGGAATTAGAAGAAAATGAATAAAAAAATACCATAAATATATAGGTCATGCAAGAGTCCAGGGTGCCGGGCAACTCTTCGTCGACAACATCCATATCGGCGCTGAAATTGTTCAAGATGCGCCCCAGGGGCGTTACATCGAAAAAGCGACATATCGAGCCGCGAATCACCTGATGGAGCAATTGATTGTGCAACAGTTTGGCAGCTCGCAGACCGCCGCAGTAGACAATCACGACCGCAATGTAGGCAAACACACCTAGGGAACGGCATGGAATGGCACGCAGAGATGCGCAACATTTATCGATAAACATTAGTGGGCATTTACAGTAAGTGAGTGTAATGCGAATCGAAATGGGCGCGTTTATCACTTAAAATATATATATTCCATGAAACCACCCTCAAACCAGAATCTCCCCCTATAAGCCATAGCTTCCAAAACTATATCTTCGATATTAATCGGCGCTGATGATCGCCATTGCTGATTGCTCTGAAACAGGCGCGTTTCAGAGTGAGTTATTTGTTATTGGATGAGTCTCTGTAAGTGGCTTCGAAATAAGCTATATATACAAGGTGAAATGCCCAACCAATATGATCGACAGTAACCGGTTCGTTTGACCTCTGAGACAAGAGAATTTCAGAGTAAATTGTTGTTGTTGTTGTTGTTCTTGTTATTGGATGGGTCGTTTAACAAAAACTACTATAAGAAATTAAATAAAAGCAGTAGCGTGAACTTCATATAACTTAAGTATTCAACTCAAATCAAGTAAATGTCGATTTTCGATTCCAATGAATGCGATGAATATGGATAAGGATATTATTTGTATAGAGCTTAGAAACCATGAAGCAATAATTAGAAAAGGAAGGAAGACATGAGGGGGTTTGGTTTGGTCTTAAAATACGTGTTTACCGAATAGCAGGTGGATAGAAATTGTGATACTATATGTGGGAGCACATTATCCACGGTATCAATGTCCTTCGAAAGGCGACTTAGTATACGGCCCAATGGCGTCGTATCAAATAATTCCATTGGCCATTTGAGCACCATGTTTATCATTTTGTTAAACACCGCCAGGGAACAGTGCAGGCCACCTATGGCCAGGGCGAGGCCCGCCAAATAACGCGACAAAACTGCATATCGAACATTTTAAGGTTAATCGATAAAGCTAACTCTTAAAATCGATAACAAATAAATATACACACTTATATAAATATAAAAGGGAAAAGGTATCCATGCTATACATGCGAACCATATCTATACTATTGTAGAGGAATTAGATAATCTATATAATGTACAATTTACACAAATCACAGGGCCCGTTAGTTAGCATAGATATATACAAGATTCGAATTACGTAGAGCCGTATTAGTTGCACTGAACATAGATTGGATTGGAGATGGTGCATGAATTGGAATTGATTTTGGTTTCTTTTTAAATTCTAATAGACTTACTTCCAATTTGAAATGAAGGCTATGTGCTCAGCGTTTAGTAATTTTGGCCTACATATACATATTATTAACAGATTTCCCAAATTCATATTATAGATTGAGAGTTGTAATACAAATAGATCTGTCTATAATAACTCTCCGGTTTTTTATGAATAAGAGCTAATTCTCTTTGAAACTAGTTTTAAGAAGGTAACTTTAATAAAGTGTCCTTAAAAAGTACAGTTGTGTTTGTGATGTGTATTAGAATAACGTAAGACCAAGACATTTACCGCACTTGCACAAAATATAGCGATTCGCCAGAGTAAGGGCATTGTGGTATCAACAACATTAATATCTTTCGAGAAACGATTCAGTATTCGGCCTTGGGGAGTCGTCTCAAACAGGTACATGGGCCAACGCATTACGCTATAAAGGAGTATCGAATGCAATATTATGGCGGCTCGCATACAACCAACTGCTAATATAACGCAGGACCCACAAAATGCAAGAACTAAGGTAGTAGAGGTCAGGAAGGATATAATTTCAAAAAAGAAAAGTAGAATCAACTGGGCAAAGCAAAGTGCAAAAAGCGTGTGTGTATAAGCGCTATAAGCAGATATAAAATAGATAAGCGTAATTCTGCCTTAAGAATGTAGAATAATGTTATAGATACAGCAATTTTCCTGGGAGCGAATCCTGTAATATCCCCTGGCTATCCTAACTAATGTATTATCAATAGAGCTGATCTAGGGGAAAGGTAGAACTCCCCGAATGACGTCAATCATTCTATCTAGTCTATCAAAAAATAATTGTGTTAATTTTTCAAGATGTGTTATGTGTTTCTAATGAAATGTGAATAGAAATGCTTATAAAAGTTAGAGATGTGTAATGGAATATAGGAAATTACCGCAAAGAATTGCGTAATTGCGACGCGTAGATTGAGAGGTAAAGTCGTATCACAGGTATCGACATCCTTGGAAAAACGGTTGACAACACGACCGATGGGCGTAATATCAAACAATTCCATGGGCCAACGCATAACGAATCGCACGAGTGTATTATGCAAATATTCGGCGCTATAAATGCAGCCCAGCGACAGGGCGAGGGTCGAAAGGAAACTGCTCGCAACTATATTTGGATAGAGAGGATCAGAAAGATCAATATACCACGACACCGACCACAAAAGGACACAATGGCAAAGGCAGAGGCAATAATGTGTATGAAAGCAAGTGATGTAACGAAACATTAGCTTTGATTCGATATCGATAGAGCGTGTGGGTACAGTGAAGTGCGTTGGTTAGTTATGGGTAGAATCTATCGAAAGTTGTTTACCATGTAGATCTGTGACAGGACGAAACGTATATTAAATGGCAGTACGTTATCGATGGTATCGATATCTTTCGAGAATCGATTAACAATACGTCCCAGTGGCGTCGTATCGAACAGCTCCATCGGCCAGCGCAAATTCGCATGCAGCAGAACGTTATGCATGGTGCGCGAGCACTGAAGACCCGCCAATGAGCCACAGAGCGATGCGAAATAAGTCAATCCGACTACAAATTTTGGTGCATTTTGGTTTTTTTTTTTTTTTTTTTTTTTTAATATTTTGCAAAGGGAAAATAGAACAAGAAACACACAGCTCTTAAGTATAAAATACATAGAAATTAAAATGCACACAGACATTCCCCCACGGGGAAATTGTTAAGACATTTTTTAATCACATTCTAGGTTTAGGCATGCTCTGAATTGAATTTGTACATAGGGATTGGCTCTGAATGAGATTTGAATATTTACAACCTTTCTAAATTTTATTATTAGTTTTTAGTGTTTTATATTTACAAGATATAGATCACAAAAGTCATTAAGTAACTACAAAACGGTTTCATTTCAGTGTTTTCAAATCTTTTTCCCTATTGAAGTGCTATCGCCCAAAAACCGTACATCTGTAACTAGTTTGCGATAGCTGAACCGTTATTCTCATTCATTTCATGCCTAATTGAACTAAAATTCGAAGTGCTGTGCCAACTGTATAGTCTTAAAGCGTGTGAATTTAGCAAATGTGTGCAAATTAAAAGGTGTTATCTATTTTTAAATACATATTAAGTTGTATATACATTCTACGTCTATATGCAGTTCGTGTTTGTTTTGAAAATGAGTTGTCGGATCGTCGAGTCGGTGTTAAGAGATTGTGAATTGTTTGCGCAATTTTCGTGTTGTCAGCGAGTTATTTATGCATGAATTAGCGGGCAAACATAAAAAGCAAAATAAAAGTAAACAAAAAACGTATACAACAACCAAACACCATACAAAATATAAGAAATGGTGACAAAATAGCACATTATATTCAATTCAATAGTATACGTGTTCCATTCCACTTGTCCCAATCAAAATTTATGGGTTTAAAGCGCATTTAGTTAAATATAATCATTATACACAATATACAACTGAAATATAATCATTATACACAAAATGAAGTGTTTCATTCCAACCGTTTCAATTACATTTGAATTTTAATCCGGAACTATACGATCTGCTTTTCTTTCACCATTTTTAATTTATAATTAAAAAGCCACAAAAACATTTAACATATAAAAACATATATACTAAAAAAAACATTTAACGGAAATGAGACGATAACGATAGCGATAACATAAATGCCACAAAACATATATGTATGTAGGTAGTAAGAAAAAACTGAATCACAGTGAACTCACCTTGACCGAAACCGAAGGCACCATAGACACCCAAATACATGTTCCTTTTGTCCGTATTATGCTCCACTTCCTTATCGTTGGACCACTGGGTGAGCCACAAATTCGAGCCGATTTGGAAGGCTTGGAACACAAAGTTGAGCACCAAAGTGGCGACCGATAAAAAGATGCCAACACTCTTGATATAATGCTTATAGACACTGAAATCAACGCCGCCTGTTTGCGATTTCTCAATCTCAATCAGTTTGCCTTCCAGTTCTTGTTTCTTTTTCAACGAGGCAGCGGAGGCAGTTGAATCGTATGAATCTTGGCGTTTGTTACGACGACGCAAACTGCCGCCCATCAAGCTGTCGGCAGATGTGACGGAGCTAAAGAGCAAAATAAATAAATATATAAGGAGGATCTGAAGATAAATGCATCCAACTTACATAGAGTCTGATAGGCTTTCGGTGCGAGCGAGCAGTATGGCCTTTTCGAATGGGGCAATCAAAGCGGGATCAGTTTGTGATAGCTGTCGCTTGATTTGATCAATTTCCTCCGCCTCTGCCTCGCCCTCTTGCAAATGCTGCATAAGGAAGTCAGCAAAGGCACCACGATTCCTCAGCAATTCACTGTATGTGCCACTCTCACTAATCTCGCCCATTTTCATCACATAGATATTATCGGCCTGTGGCAGGAACGTAATGCCATGGGTGACAAGGACGCGGGTTTTTTTCGCCAACATGCCCTTCGGTCCCAGCACCTCTTCAAAGATGTGTTTGCCTACGTGCGAGTCCACAGCGCTCAGCGGATCGTCCAGTAGATATAGATCCGCATTACTGTACACAGCGCGAGCCAAGGAGATGCGTTGCTTTTGGCCACCGGACAGATTGATGCCCTTCTCACCGATCTCGGTGCGATCGCCAGCAGAAAGGATCTCAATATCCGTACGCAGAGCGCATGCGTCGATCACTTGATTATAGCGCTTGCGATCGTACGCTTTGCCAAACAATATATTATCACGTACGGTCGCATTCTGGATCCATGCCTGCTGTGGCACATAGGCCATTTTGCCCACCGTGTTGACCGTGCCCGAGATCTTTTCCATTTCGCCGAGGAACGCTTGGATGACCGAGGACTTACCGGAACCAACAGTGCCAACTATGGCGACTAGATTTTGTTTACGCACCTCCATATTGATATTCTTGAGCGTCAACTCATCCTCGTCACCCCAGGAGAAGTGCCCGTTCTCAATGGTCATGGGATGGGCTATAAAAGAAAAGTATTAGTATAATAATTATATAAAGGTTTATAAATAATTGTATGCCAATATAAATCTACTCACGCTTTGAGGAATCATGTTGTACATTGTCTGGGTCTAGCTCTTCACTGTTCAGGAATTTGTTTATGCGTTTTACAGAAACTTGCGTCTAAGCAAAGAGGAAATCGGTTAGAGATTATTTTATCCATATACAACACTAGTCAACACACAGCTATTATTAGTAGTAATTTCGTGGATGGGGTGTACGGAAAGGTTTTGGGAGAAGCTCTTGTCTACGAAAGTAGACCTACAAACTCGGGTTACCGGAATTTTGGTACCCTTGCAGAGCTAGGGGTATTTTATGGATGATATATAAATATATTTATAGCCTTAATAGGATTGTTTTATTAAACACCCAAATAAAAGCGAAATTCTACTCCTCAAATACGACTACATTAGATTTTGAAAAGGTCGGACAAAAACTAAAATTGTTTTGAAGATAATAAATTAAATAACAATTTCTTTCTCTCTCAAAAAATACCCTCTGCAAGGGTAAATTGAATTTTAAACTAAATGAAGATGCTATAGAACTAGAAATAGAATAGAATAGCATATGAATTGCCCCACTAAAAATGTCAACAATTTTTTCATAGTAAAGGACACTTGAATAATAATATCTAAAAAGCCCTTTAAAAAACCGCTAACAATAAATACAAATTATGAAAACTGATTTACCACCTTCAACATATTTTTATGAATTTTTTAGTATCTGATTAACTTTGTTCTTTGAACAAAGTGTATCTCTCAGGAAAGAGCGAACAACATCTAATTCGAAAAGTTGAGGAACAAGATACAAATCTTCGTTCAATTGAACCATTTATAAATTTAAAGTTAAATGAATTAGATTTTTATGTTAGTTTTCGAGAGAGGTTAGGTTTAGTTAGGATTAAATATAGGTCATTGTTTGCTGTAGCTAAATAAAAAATAATAATTATAAAAGTAAATAATATAGTTGAACAAAGATTGACAATCACAATACAGCACAATATATTTTCCCAATTACATCTAGATATGTATGTAAATAAAACATATATATATATATTTATACGATAATGGACTGAGTAGTTTTTGATATTGTATTATTTTCAGACTATCATCGTTTGAATATATATCAGTCAAATCACATGTAATATCAAGGTGTACATGGGGAAAAGAAGTCGATTCGCAATAAGGTTAACTTACTTGCACCAAGTTGGTGATCAGCATGGGCAACATGGTTAGCGGAAAACGAAGGATGTTGAATAATGATAATGAGACAAAGGTTTTTTTCGCATCGAGCACATTATTCTCATCGATTAGAACGTATGTGGCAAATGTGACTAATGATACCTAGAATATACAGTAATTTTATAGTAATACGATATTGGATTATAGGTTTCGCTTGTATTTTGTGAGCCCACTCTTGCGGTGCTGATAGATGCCCATAGCCGAAGTAAATGGTTCTCGAATTATATATATTATTATTAATAGATTTCCAATTTCCAGTTGATCCTTGGGCTTTACCTCGACTATGTCTACCATCAGCATGGGCATTACGGCCAATGGCAGCCTCATGATTTCGAACAGTGAAATGCTGACAAGGGCTTTTGAGACGCTCAGCTGATTCGCCTCGTCGGACAATACGTAAGTGGCGAATGTCACCAAGGATACCTTATTGTGTTTGTTTGATTTTTTTTTTTTTCGTTTTGTTTTTTTTTTTTTTTCAAACATTTTAAATGATAGATATACAGATTCCTCGGTTAAACTCCATCAAGTCAAGTTCTGCAAAGAGAATTCAAAGTGTGGCCAATCGTTTGCCATAGCTTACCAAGAAGGGAGCGCAGGACCAAAGGAAGGATGTGCTGGCATTCAGATAAGCCGTAGCGCGTAGTGTAGCTATTTCCTTATCACGTATGTCCAGTACCTGTTTCTCAAAGCTGGGCTCCCAGGCGTAAAGCTTGAGCACCTATAAGAATACAGATTATAAATATTACACGATATCGTAATAATCTCTTAGATGAGCTCCACTAACCTTTATGCCACTCAAGACTTCATTCATTAGCTTAACACGTTCATCCTTATACTTCATTTGCCTTATTTGATAGGTCTTAATGCGACTTGCTATGAATCCATTGAGAGGTATCATAATGATCATCACGGCGAGCCCGGCTAGCACAGATGGACCCAACTGCTGCCATAAGAAATACAGGGCCAAAGCGATTTGCAATGGGGCCGACCACAGCATATTCAAATACGTTGTCAAATCCATGAAACGTTGAGCATCCACAGCCATTAGATTCACAATTTCTCCAACCGTCGACGATTTACGTGCCGCATTCGAAATGCGCAAAGCTTTCCGATAAATGCAATTGATTAAAGCCGTGCGAATGCGTAGACCCACAATAAACATGCGATGGAAATATTGAGCGAGTATGAATGTCTGTGCGCTGGCTAGCACAAAAAGTAGAATCGAATACATAATGCCCTTCCATTCTGGTTGTGGATTCGTCTGATAGTCCTCCACATAGCCAATGATCAAACTCAGCACCTGCGGCTGGGCGAAGGTTAGAACATCGGTGATCAGCTTGAAGAAGGAGCCAAAGAGAAAAATTCCACCAAACGATTTGTATATGGGCGGCATAATGCTAGCCATGCCCTTCTTCTTGCCATTCTTCTGGGGATTCTCAAAGGAGACTTTGCCATTGCTGAATTGTGCTTTCGTCTCCTGTGCATTAGCCATGCGACGATAGTTCTTGCGCACATTCTTATTCCAGTAATAGGCAAAGGTGGGCATCACCTCCTTACAGCTATCCTGAGGCCGTAAATCCCATAGATCCTTCTCCTCCAACGGATTGCGATAGCCCTTCAGGGCCATCTTGTCGAACCAGCTGTATGTGATGCGGGAAAGGAAACTGGCCGACAGTTCGGGAATCTCTTTTGGTCCTCGCTTATATTTCGTTTGCCTGGGCAATCGATCGGCGAAGCAATTGAGTATCAGCATCAGCACGGAGAAGGTAAAGAAGATGAAGAAGCTGCAAAATTGGTACGTTTCCCAGGAGAAGTCATGTGGCGTCGCGTTCTGTGAGTTGATTATATCACTGCGCTCCTGATGCATTCGCGCCTCGGTGCGACAGCGCGGTATGGAGAAGATCACCAAGAAAAGCCAGAAGAGAAATTGGCAACCAGATGTTTGCACGCCATATTTCCGATTAAGGGGTATAAAAATCAATAGCATTATCTGCAAGCAAGAAGCAAACGATAGTTATAGAGAAATTTAACTCAACTGCAGTTCATATTTCTTACAAAGGTTGCCAATTTAATAACAGGAGTCCAAATATCAACAGGATAGATCGGTATATCCGCTTCGCCTTTCTTGACAAACGCCATAATTAAATCCAGAGCGGTGATTATAATTAAGCCCACATTGAACAACACTTTACCAATGTTCAATTTATTCCAGGGTATATTCCTATCCAAACTTGCTTTCAAATACCAAAAATCGATGAGAACAAATGCCCAAAAAAATGCACAGGGTGCCCACACTAAGACAGTTTGTTCGAAACAGATCGTAAAATCTGGATCAACTGTCCACCACGTCGCATTGACATCCTGTTAGAAAATAAAGAAAATTATACAACAAATGTTTAAAATATATATAAATATACTTTTTTGGCACTCACCCAGAATGTGGAGCCGCAAAACTCGTCCATGGGTGTATTGTCTCCCATGGTCGCGTTTTGTCTTCTAACTTTTTCTCTAGGCACTCCTCCACGTGCGAGTCTTTCAGCTTAACGCAACTGTAAAACATGAAACATGAAAGTGAAGAAAAGATTGTACTACTGTAAAAACAGCTGGTCTATTTCGCAAGACGAAAACAATAATAAAAAAAACGATAACGATTAATTTAGCGGAGTGTTGCCTATATATCTATTTATAAGTTAGAGCTGGCATTTTCGAAAATTTAAAATTAGCTAAAATATGTGTACTAATTGTTTGTTATATTATAAACATTTATATTAAAAAGTCGATAACAAGATTGAAATTTAAAGCTGATTAAATAACTGTCAATCGTACATCAAAATTAATTTTGAAAATAAAAGCATTTTTTCACACATTTGTCAGAAACTTCATTGCATTTGTACTTTGAGTAATATTTGTTACATTTAATGTGCAGCTCAGCAATTTAAACTTTTACCACCTTTTACCAAACCAAGTATTTTCGTGTCAGCTATTTTATTTTTAGCGGATTTTGGTATATACGCAACCCAACTCGTTCATCGATAAATAACCTGACAACACTTCACAGCACTAATTTTGTTATCGAACCTATCGCTTAGCAACCTGACAGCAACTTGCAAAAATAATAACACAAAATCAGAAACTGGCTGTCACAAAACTAGAACAATCGAAAATAATATTCAAATAGTATTCTATATTATTAAATAAAGTAAAATTCGTATATAAAACAAATGCATCATCATGTCGAACCTTAATACCTTTATAGATGGCAACGACAGCTTTCGCGACCAGAATTTGCGCTTCGTCAAGGTAAGCGGAATTAAACAAAATACAAGAAGAATATAACTCTGAATAAATACAACTATTGTTTCCTTTTAGAATGAATTTGAAGACAATATAAATCAGTTCTTTAGTGGTGGAGCTACAGCTACAGATCAGACCGCCATGACAGCACCGCCACGCGACTGGATTATCGTACAACCTACTCCCGGTTAGTGTTTTTTTTATTGTTCTTAAAATAACAAATTGTTGTCTCACGCGCATGACAATTGAAATTTAATGCAATTGCCTTGTTGCTAACAATTAAATCAGATTTTAAGCTCTTATCAGTAATTGGCTTGAGCGTCACAAGCAATTCATAAATCAGTGACAAACACATAGATTGCCCCCTGCGCTAATTCGCTACGAGGTGTTCACATATAAAATATCTTTATTAGGCTTGACCGTCTTGTCGCTAAAAATTCCTAACAAAAATACTTTGTATTAGTAGCTATGTGGGTCTATATATATAGACATATTTCCAGCGCAATCATTAAACCAGTTTTGCCTCTCCCTACTCTTGATCTTTGCCAATGCCACAATATATGTCCACCTGTATTTATTTTATTTTATTGATCTATGCTTGATGCCAGAAACGAGTTTGTTTGTCTGTTTAGTATAAAACTTTTGTTGAATCAAGCAACTACTTTTTAGCTATTTGTCAAACAACGTAGATTAAATGCTCTAAAAAATTTCCTCTGAATTTCTCTTTGAGATTTTTTGGGAAATTTACATGTTCTAAAAATTAACATAGGGAAATCTTAGAACTTTTATAAAAGCATATATAACAGCTTTAAAATATTTTTATGTTCTATGTTGTATAGAGCTCTTCAGAATTTTTAACTAGATTAGTTTTATTTATTTTTAAATACCTGAATTTTTAAGCTTTATATACTATCTGAAAAAAAATAAAATAAAATAAAATAAAATCGTCGACCCTTTTGTAACAAGCAAATAATCTGCAAAACAATCAAACATGTAGCATATAAGAATAGAACTGTGAATGCATTCATTGTGAATTAAAGATAAGCTTCGTTGCAAACCGACTGACAAAATTAATTATACTCTACCCAAGGTTAAAGTAAATAATCAAACAGAAAAAACGGGTATTTTTTCTCTTCTGTAATTAATGGCAAACCTGTTCCGGCGATCATTCAGTGTTATGTAATATAATCAAATATCTCAAAACGAAATATGTATTTATAATACAAAAATTGCGATTAGAAGAAATGCAGAGATATTTTGCTACACATATTTTCAATTAACATACATATACATATGTATATAAAAATATGTCGACTCATTCTGATGCTGTATATTCTACAGGAAAGGGCAAACCGCAATATAAAATAAAAGATAAAAATAAAGTAACAAAAACCAAAGTTCAGTATACTTTGCATATACAAGATATAGGTTCCATTGAAAAGAACATTGAAAAGATATATGATACATATATGCAATAAATAACTCGTGTGCCCTGTAGACGAAATTCCATAGAGAGTATATTGTATTTATCTGTTTTATATAGGCCATAAACTCTTAAATGGAAGTCATCCTACATTGTTGTCAGTTTCACTGCTACGAGGCCCAACTCATTTTAAACTGTTCACACACATTTAACTAGTATTTTTCACTGACATTCATTAAGCAAACACTGGTTAAACATTTAGACAGGGTATTTCCCAGTCGCATGCACGAGTTTTCTTTTGGATATTTATAATTGTCTTTTGAATGTTATCGCAGCACACTTGTCTATCGTTATCTAGACTGTTGAATTCATTGTTTTCGTTCATGGTGTCCTTTGACAGGATTGCGCATATTCCAATTATCTCATTATCTTTCAAGTGGCGAAGTGGCGAAGTGGTGAAACGTGAGTGGCAACGCGTTGTTATCAATCGCAAATCCAAGTACCCGTACTTGCCCAATAAACACATACATACATAATTGTCATAGATGTACATATATATGTGTGTGCAACAATAAAACTACTGTTATAGACATACATACATATATACATAGATGTTCGCGTGTATTGTTTCTATTTACTGTTGCTTTAGTTTTCAATTGCACTTTATAATTTTATTGTTCTAAATGCTTATCGCGCTTGTTTATAACAGATTGGATGAGTGTGTGCGTACAGTGTCTCTCATCCACACTCTCTCTCTCTCTCTATGTCGAGGACCCTTTTTTCGGCAGCACGCTCGAGCTTCTGTTGAGCTTCACTGACGTCATCGTCTAAAGTCTTGCCTAAAAACTATGCTAACTGTTTTAGCTGATCACAGCATAACGTACACGCGCACAGACACACACACACGCATACGAATACATGTTATGCATATAATTCATTTAATTGTTTTTCTTTTTTTTGTTCGATTCAATCAATTATAAATCGGCATTGAGCATGGCCGAACAAAAACAATTTGTTTATTATCAAATTTAATTTTTTTAAATGATTCATTCAAAATCGTTAGAATTTATTATTTACAACACTTATAAAGCCCTTCTAGAATACGCGTAGAGAGCATTTCACAATGTGTGTCAAATAACTTTTCATCGCACTTGTTACGCTTGCAGCCAACCGAATAACAATAACAACTACAACGGCAACAATGACAACAAACACACACAAACCACAATAAAAAACCACTTATAATTACCTCGGCAAATTTAATCGGACTTAAATACAACTTGATAACTTTTTTCGTTATTTCTATTTTCGGGTGTTCCTTTCGACCGGTCCGTGTCGAGCGACAGAAGCAACTGAATACCAAACGCACAAACCAGCGCAACTTATTTGTTTCTATTTGATACGATAGCGGTCGGTTAGCTCTCTGACCAATACTAATGTAGCAGAAGGCAAACTTGATAGAAGACAAAATGTGCAAGCTCTCACACATCCACAAATGCCCTCTCTCGCTCTCTTTCACGCTGTGTTCTTTTGTTTGATCGGCGCGACAAGCTATGCCGGCATAAAAAGCCCAAGCAGCCTGCTGGCCACCCTTGCTAACTTAACGTGTGGCAGATGAGCAGACACCCACACACAGACTCACATACAAACATGCATAGCAATTTTTGCATTTGGCTAGTCATTGCCCATTAGCAATTTAACGCGCGCGAATAGATAGTGTGGAAGGCCTCCAAGAGAGTTAGTTGATAAGAGCAAGATAGAAAGAGTTAATGATGATTTCGCGAGCAAACGTTTGCCGACCATATACATACATACATACGCACATGTATAGGCTTTTTATGAATAATAGTTAAGGGGAATAACAGTGTCTATTGAATCATATTTAAAAAGATACAAACTTTATTTGATGTGACAGGCAATAGTATACAATTGTTTACAGAGACATAACACATCCAATAAACATACATATGCTCAACTTAAAAGAAATATAAACGGGTGAAAAAAACAAAAACAAACACACAAGCACATATGTACATATGTATGTATTGTCTCTCTTTACAATGAGACGAGCTTTAATTGCTGTTTCGAACTCTTTTCGTCTCTCTCAACGTCTCATCGTTTTTTGATTCTATCCCAAAAGCCGTCGATGCCTAAAATTATGCATGCAACTTTATAAAAGCTTCAGGCTTGAACGAGCGCAATAAAGTGAATTGGAAAGGTATCGACAGTTATCGAGAGCGATTACAAATTACAATATACTAATCGTAGGCGAAACGGTTATTATAAGCGAAAATGATTTGTATCAACAGAACATTAATCGTATGAAAATGACATATTTTTTTAAATTATTTATTTATTCAACATAATCTGATAGAAAATACATTTCTTTATTTGAGGTAAATTAATTTTCAAACAAATTTTTGATCAATTCAATTATTAATTAGTTACAATTTTCTGAATTCGTCAATCTGATCAGGTTTCTGTGTGAAGAGCTTTAAGATCAACAGCGATGAAAAGTTCTTCATAAACGTTTGCCAAGCACCGGAAGTGCCTGGACCCAAAGATATATCCGATGGCGAGCTAATAAGTATATTGGAATCAACGACGCCCGGATCGTTTCGCGTCCCAATGAGCATTTCGGAGATACGTCATACCAAAGATCGCTCCAATAACTCCGTAGAAGTGTGCGACATAGCAATAAATCCAAACTTTTTGACAAAAATAAAAAAATCGCAACTCTTCAACAATTTCTTTTTGCAAATCGTTGCCGAAGCGCTCAGCGAAAAATACAATGTACAAATAACGATGGATAAGACAATAATATTGAGTAATCGCAAATTTATCGGCACTTTGGTGGCGCATCGTGTGAGAAACGAGGATATGCAAAGAGCAAGCGGTGCATGTGGTACACCTGACGCAGTTGGCAGAGCAATTTCGGGAAACAAAAATACAGCGGAGCCATCCACGTCCACATCCACAAAGCCTTCGAAATTAGTGCAGGAAATTGATGAGCAGCATGCTGCAACTATTCGTAACAACTGGACCAAAAATCATCAGCCGCTTTATAAGCTACGCGCCCGAATCCGCGATGAGAATGTCGACGAAATTCATGCCGAGCTTTATTTACCCAATTGCGTGAGTACAGCGTTTTATATACGCTATTCCATATATTTTAAGATTGAAAAGTTTAAATCCTAATCGTTTAGACTGCCCCCGCATAATTTAAAAAATAATCACTTATTTCACCTTGCTCCAACCAGGTTTCATCCCAAGAGTTCAGCTTGGATGTAGGCGAAGATCGCATTTTGGTTGAGTCCTTGAAACATGGCTATATATTTGATACATTTGTCAAATATCGCCTCAATCAGGAGCGTGCGCAGGCGCTATTTGATAAAACAAGCAAGGTATAAACCTTAAATTATAATTTATTTAAATAATTAATTGAAACACTAATATTTATTTATATTTTTACAGATGCTTCAAATTCGTATTCCGGTCATTACACCACAAAGCGGCATTCAATGCACTTAGCTATTAACAAATAAATTACTTCAATGTGAAATGTAAAAAATAATAAAAATAAAGCAATGCAACTTAAATTTGAAACATGATGTTTATTTTACCCAAACGCATCCTTTCACTAGGGTCAGCAACTCTCTTTTCGTCAGCGCGCTTCTGTCCGCATCTGTTCTCCAAATAGTCAATCATTAAAGCTTGACTCTGAAATACAAAAATGATGAGCAGTGTAGCATTTCGAGAGCAGACTTGTTAATAAACGAAATTTAATATAATTTCGCTACAAAAATGTTTTTTATGCCTAGTATAGTCATTTTAGGTAATTGATGAGAAATATATCTTTATATTAAGATTATGTTTCGGAAATATTTAAAATTAAAAAAAAAAATACTCTTTTCTTGGTATTTTATGAAGAGATATTCTCTCAAATACAATAAAGATTTGGCTAGCCAGGTTATGTGAATGTATGTATTCTACCTGACATTGTAAGTATGTTATTTTACCTGCAACTGACAGTTATTCAGCCCTGGTTGTGTCTGTTACAATCATGAATTAGTGGTTACAAACATGAATTTAGTTCCAAGTCTCACCAAAATTATAAAACAGTAAATCCGAACTGCTTTAAAAAATAGCGATCCTAAATTTAAAAAATTTGGAAATTCTAAATTGAAAAATGAGAATAAAATATGAGAATATTTATTAGAAATAGATTGAATGATTAATTTAAGAATAAAATGAATCAGAACAGTGAACTGTCACGAATAGTTTTTGAATCAGTTCATATTCGATGTAGCGCATTTTGACGTTTGACAGCACTGCTTTGTATATGTGAGCTTGTGCGTTTGGATATATGTGTGCCTGTGCGTGTGCGTGTCTGTCAAATGTGAAAATATTACAAGTTCGAACGGCATCAAGTAAAAAGAAATTAGTTAAAAAGTTACGAAAAAAAAATATTGCCGTTTACATTATACGTTCTCGACGCGTAATTGCCAACAAATAAACGAATTTGTGAGCAATTAGCTATGGATTATAGATACAGCGCCTACGGCATTGGCCAGCGTCGTCAGCCCAATGATGCATCGTCTTTTGCGCCAATTCGCGGCGGTGGTGGTGGCAGCGGTGCCGGCGGCGGCGGTGGCAGCGGTAACATCAGCGGCAACGGTGGTGGCAGTGCAGTCGACGACAATTTCCGTCGTCCAATGAACTATGGTCGCACGGATAGTTTTAACAATAGCAACAGCGGAATTGGTTTTAATAATCAAAGATTTTCTGAAATTGATAGCATCAAATTTGGCAACAATCAGCGTTATTCCGATAACGATAACAACAAATTTGGCAGCATGCAATCAAACACTTTTGGACGTTCTACCGATGTCGGCATCAGCGGTGGTGGCGGCGGCGGCTACTCAAATTATTCTAATAACAATCAACGTTTTAACAACAGCAATAGCCATGGCAGTCTTGCACCGATCAAGAGTAGCTTTGACGATAAGTTTCGACCACAACAGCCACAACTACAGCCGCAGCAGTCGCAGTCGCATTCAAATTTCCTTGGCCGCTCTTTTGAGCCAAGATCAAACTCTGTTTCTATGTCTGGCTCTGATAATTATCGTGGGCCCCTGCATCAACAACAACAGCTGCCAAGCAATTTGGGCCTAACTCGTTCCATTAGCGATCTTAATTACAGCAACATTCACACTAACAACAACATCAACAACAAATCGGACAACACTCCATCACGTTTTTACAATAATGATCGCAACTTGGACACATTTAGGCGCGATACCTTCAGTGGCGTCAGCGGTGGCGGTGGCGGTGGCCAAGACTCGAATCATGTGAGCCGCACTGGCTCCAATTTCAAGTTCAACAATGATCGCCCGGCAGCACCGTATGGGCGTGCCAATAATACTGGAAACTTTGACAATTTTAATGATCGCAATTTTAATAACGACTTTCGTGGGCCACAACCGCCCAACGATTATGGCTTAAACTTTGACAACAACAAAATCAATAACAGCAATAGCAGCAACAGCAGCAATCCACAATCATTTTACAATAACAACAATAACAGCCAGAACAATGGGCCGGGCAACTATCGCGGTCCGAACAACTCTGGTTCCGCTGGCAATACTTTGGCAGTGTTGGAAACGGTCAATGCTTTGATGAAGAACCAATCGAACTGGCAAGTGGGCAACAACAATTATGGCTTTGGACCGGGTAAACCGATTGGCGGCGGCAATCGCAACAATAAATGGAATGGACCTGCAAATATTAGTGGACCGCCGATTCCCAAGCCTAATCAAGCTGCCATGGGCAATAGGCCACCGTTTCCCAATCAGGGGCTAGGGCAAGGACAAGGACAAGGACAAGGAGGGGGACGTGCTCCCAGACAAATTAACAGCAACAATATCAATTATAATAACAAGCCACAGTTGCCCAATGTTGCACGTAACAAGCAGTTCAATCCACAACAGCAGCAGCAACAACAACCGAAACAGCAACAACAACCGAAACAGCAGCAACAACAACAACCGAAACAGCAGCAACAACAACAACCGAAACAGCAGCAGCAACAACAACAAAAACAGAAACAGCAGCCGCAGCCGCAGCCGCTGCCTCAAAGACAATTTGTTAATAGGAATGTATCGACAGTTAAGAATGTGAGTGTCAATGGCGGCAAACCGAAACCCGTTAATATGCCGCCCAAGCCGAATGCGCCCAATGCTGCCCCAAATACTCAAGCGAAAGGCATTAACAACAACAGTAACAACAACAAAAAAGAGATTGAAGCACAGAAGCCAGCAGAGAAAACTATTGTTAAAGGTATGCGATGATATTAAATACTTATATATAATGCATATCTAATCTATATATATCTCCTTTTAGTTGGAGCTCAAAAGCGTGTGGCTGAGCTAGCTCCTGCGCCCCTGACCAAGGCGGATATCAAGCGTCGCAAGCTCGCAATTAAGCGTGGATTTTTGATCGGCGGCTTTAAGCTGCCCTATATTAATAACCTGAAAGTAGCGTTGCCTCAGCCCGAGGATAAATCGTATGCGATTATGTTCTTCGAACAGTTGCCCAATTATAGTACAAGCGGCGAAGAGCTGGACGATGAGGCAATGGCTGAGAGTCAGGATTACGAGCAGGAAGGCAAAAATGCTGGACGCACCTTGGTGAAACGCATTCGCAAACGTTTGCACTACGAGTGGGCCATCAAGGAGGAGGCCAAGAAATATACATCGTGGCAGAGCTGGTGGACAGATTACAAGTGGTGCGAGGAGGCTATCAAGGAGGAACTGGCCACCTTTGGCAGCGTTAATTTGCGCAATTGCTTTATACCTGATTTGCCACGTCTGACCACTGAACAGGTGGTCGACGTTATTGTTAACCAAGCCCAATTTGCATTGCAAAAGAATTCGGACAATTATTTCAATAATATGAAGTCCATATTTACACTAATGAATATCACATTTTTGGAGAACCTCAAGATGCCCAATACCGAGAAGGTTCAGAATATGATACGAACGGTTCCAAATGAATTTTGGACTTACAAAATGCGCAGCATGATCTATTTGTGGGCTCAGTATAAGAAAATCTCAAAGACTTCGTCGCCGTCCACGGAAACTGGAGTCAAAGAGCTGCAGGCCATAGCACGCGATTGGAAGAATCCGTTATTCCATTGGATAGCCAAGCAGGCATTCGACGAGTTGAAGGTATGAAATAAATATTTCGATGGAAAAATATTATATTCTCTTAACATTTCCATTTCTCTTTGCCAGGCCATCAGCGAGGTGGAATGGCCGGAACACAAACAGCAGTACCCAACTTTAGAGTCCGCTGCACCTTTATCATCTTAAAGCAAATTCTACACCTGTATGCATTTTGAAACCCAAGTTGATATAAATTTGATTATACATATATAAATGATTTTTATGTGTCCACCCATAAGCAAAAATTTGTAGATTGAGAATGAATAAATAAATGCATACATTAAATAGTAAACGATTTTACTTTGAAGACAAGGAAATTTTGAGAACTTGTATTTTACACATATATAATTGCTTAGATCGTAAATTTGCTTTAATAAGCTCAACAAATGGAGATCGTATTAGAAGTATCGATAATCCGCATCTGTTTAAGATAGTCGAGTATCGAGAATATCCAAACAGTCGTTAAGCTTTGAACATTTGAATTCTTTGCTTTAGCCAAATCATTTTTAAAATAAAAATATTTAGAGCTTAGTTCATTAATATAAAACGGAATTATTTGTTCGTTTGTGTTTTTAAATTCTTCCGTTGAAAATACACTTGTATATTAAAATCTAATGTTATCTTCGTCAAAATGTTAGTAAAGAGTTTGAATCAAAGTTTTGGCTTATAAATATTAGCGATATTTTCAAAATGCCTTTACTCCGAATATCGTATTTATATTTGGCATCTCTAACAACAAAAACATTAGTACAGTTGCACGCAATAAAACCGCAACTCATTTGAAATGCTGAGATTAGAAAATTATAGCTTAAATTGAATTTCACAATTTCGGAATCGATTTCAAATTAAAAAATAATGTCATATCGCCACAGTATATAATATATACAGGTGAAAATTTAATGTAGTACATCTGCTATATATGTAAATAATTAAAGACAAATAGGTGTTTACATAAGCACATATTCATTAAAGCCCACGTCACAGAAATTACTAGACAAATAGATCATAATAGATCACATAATTATCAAAGTCCACTTCACCGAAATTGTGAAATAGATCATAAAAATTTTTATTATTTAGTATGGTAATTAGCCGATGTTTGCAAGTATCGCAATATAAAATTTTCCCCAAGCCTTCGCGAAATATCGATATTAAATACAGTATCTATTTTATGATCACTATTAACGGTGCATTTCTGTGCACTTGTGATCTATGTAAAATTGAAAATCTTTAGAAATATGTATGCTACATGTATCTTTATTATCATCTTTTAATTACAATATCAGTTTCTAATCAACCATTTATAAGAAGCTCGCCTCACACATTATGTAATCCATACAAATGCTTTAGTTACATATGCTTCTAAACACTCAATAGCTTGTAAAGGATAAAGATTCGGCAATCCTCAAGCCTCTGCATTTATTGCAGCTGTTGTTTGTCAACGTTTTCTCGTCGAAGTCTAGGACGGACTTTTGCTCGTAGATCAAAAATATGTATTAATGTAATCCGCTGTCTTGCGGCGAGCTGAAACTACAATAGGTCAATAGCATATAAAATTTAAAAAATTCAAAAAAAAGTTTATGCTAAATGCATCTTTATTGCCAATATTCAATTACAATATCAGTTTCTAATTAACAATTCATAAAGAACTCCCTTCCCACATTATGTAATCCATACAAATGCCTCGGGTACATATGCCTCTAAGCACCCAACTGCTTGTAGAGAATGGGGACATAGTCATCATACTCGGCCTGATAGAAATTTCCGGCAATAGGATCGCCCAAATTGTATTTTTCAGCAAACTTGGCAATCTTGAAGCCTCCGCGTCCATCGCCGCTGTTGTTCGGCAACGGCTTCTCGTCGAAGTCCAGCTTGCACTGTTGCTCGTACACCAAAAATACATATCGATGCAATCCGGTGTCTGGTGGCGGGCCGGAGCCAATATAGGCCGAGAGCACCTGACCCTTGGACACGTTGTTGCCGGGAATGTTGCCGACAAGCCAGTGATGCCATTCACGGAACTTCGGATCCTTGCGGCTCGGTGCATCCGGATCGGTCATGCACAGGGTGTACAGCTTGGAAGGATCGGCTTCCCATTTGACACGGGGCTCACCCTTCACTTGAGTGGGGGTCAATACCACACCGGGCTGTACGCAAATGCCGCCGTCATATTCAATTGAAACAACGGACTTGGGTGCCTTGCAAATGACATCGGGCACAATACAATTCTCCTCCATTAGGCTGGTGACTGATTTGAATGAAAAGCTGCGCAACGATATGAGCACGGGCGAAGCTCGTTGTAAAATGACAAAAGTTTTGCAAGTTGCTTTCGTTGCGGCTCCTCTAATGGCATTCCCATTGACAGCCGCCATTGTTGCAGCCCTAACGAGGTTGTTCCATCGATTGCCGAATGGACATTTCACCACGTAGCGCGCAAATCCAAAACGTAAGGCACTCATTTTTCGGTCTGCTCACAGTTGCTGCCTAATGTTTAAATTATTTCCACGAGTATATATGTATATAGCTGTGGAAATAAATTGTTTAATTAGCAGCCCTGCCATTCACAGTGAAACGCGGCAGTTTGTTATCGCCACCGACTATTGCCGAAATTTAAAATCGGACTAACAAAAAATTTTATTTACATTTTTTGATTTGGTTGTATAAGCTGTAGACTTAAAAAGCTACTAAAATTTGTTCGATGTGGAGATATTTATATATAAGCAAACCTTACTAGATGCGCGTTATTGTTGGCTAAATTATAATAAAAGCTATAAAAGTTTAACTAAAAAATTAAACCAAGAATAAATATTTGATTTCACATATCATTTTATCATGTCACTGCAATAAACAATTTCAAATTGTGATTTTGGCAGCTCTGCCATTCACACGGAGGCGCTTTCGATTGCTTTTGTTATCAATGATCTTCGAAATTAAAAGCCCGGCAAAATAATTTAGTTTGAAATGCAGCTATGGCTTTGTTGATTTGTAAAATCTAAATGATTTTGATTAAAGTATGGGTAAGTTAAAAAAGATTCGTTTTATTAAGGATTAAAACAAACAG
Source organism: Drosophila arizonae (assembly GCF_054131065.1). Lineage (NCBI taxonomy): Eukaryota > Metazoa > Arthropoda > Insecta > Diptera > Drosophilidae > Drosophila > Drosophila arizonae. The sequence continues at coordinate 3,944,655 of NC_142923.1, forward strand.
AAATTGGCAAGGGTATATACAATTTTAATAATGTTTTGAATATGCCTAAAAAGAAATAATAACTGATCGCACTTTTCAACTTGTAAACAATATTCTTATAACGCTAAGACTTAACGAAATGTGAGTGAAGGAACATTTAATGATAAATGCGAATGATATGGGAGTTCGTGTTCTTTGTTTGGATTGCAATTTCAATTTTTGTTCAAGCTTTTGCTATGGGGAATAACTAAACTTGATAGCGCTGCTTATGTCAGGCCTTGCGAAAGACATCGCTGGAGCCGTACGAATAGCGACGCTCCTTTAAATGAGTACTGACAAGGACCTCCTCATCATATTGCGAGAGGCGTTGCATCTTGGGGCGCATCAGGCCACGAACATCAGTCAAAGTAATATCAATATCCTTAAATGCATTTAGCATAAACACAGCGATGATGATCACCAAAAAGCCACAAACATCGCCGAGGATATTCTCGAAACGCATCTTGCTGAACTCCTTGAGTAGTATGGCAGATGCCGTAATCACCAAGGTGGTGAACATCACATAATAAACGGGAGTCACGATGCTCGTATTGAATATATCCAGTGCCTTGTTCAAATAGTTCATTTGGATGGCTATAAAGGTCACTGTGACGACGATGAGGAACCATGGCATCCAAGTGCTAAACACATTTGAGCCATTGGCAATCGTACTCCTGATGGCCAAGCCTAAAGCCTTGCAGGACATTACAGTTAAGGACCCAATTCCGGAGCAGACGAATAGATAGACACAAACGTTTGTGTGTCCATATTGTGGAGCCACGAAACAGGCGATAAATGCACATGAGCCAAATATACAAATTATGTAGAGTATAAAAACTGGATCCTGTAGCATTTCGAATAACACTTGTAGGTCCTCGATTTCCTTCTCCTTCGGCGAGTGGATCACCACAATCGTAGAGCCCAATATGCACAAGAAGCAACCAAGTTTGCCCAACAAGTTGAGCTTCTCATTAAGGAAACGCGATGCCATAACCGCAGAGATGATTACACTGAGTGCTCCTAGAGGCGTGACTAGCGAGGCGGGCGCAAAGGCATAAGCAGCAAAATTGGCTGCTTCCCCAAGACCCACTGAAAGCATATTAAATGAGTATAGCGATATAAGAATTTTCCGTTTATGACTCACTTGTTAGCAGCCCCGCCCACCAAATCCATTCACGCAGATAGCCAAATCCTCCAGCTGCAGCGCGCACTTCGCCATGTCTGCTAAGCCTTAAGAGCGCCTTCTTTTTGATTATAAAGCTGGAGCCAATAAAGAAACATGATGAAATGGCTAAGCCGACGCCAATGTAAAAATCTGTATTCGAGATAGACTCAGTTAAGGTATTTGAGGCAGATGCAGCGGCTATGGGGGAGGTGGCCACAGCAGGAGGCAGTAATGAGGCTTCACTACTCATTTGTCAGCTATTTGAATATTCTTAACCGCAACTCTACAAAATGAAGAAAGAGCACAAATAATTACTTAAGGCCAAACACACACAACGCATATATATATACACACACACACAGTTAAAAACACGATATTCAACCGTAATCAGCTGCAAGTTGTTTTTGAGTGAGTCACATTCGCCCTAATGACCTGCACTTTATACGCACTTACATATATATGCATATCTGTACTACTTAAGTATAAACAACTCTCTTTATACTCATTAAAACAAACGTACTTGTATTCTTAGCTGCCCATGCAAAGATAGCGAAATCGCGTAGACCGAAAGGCGTTCGACTTTGTTTTGGTTTTTACGATTACAGCATCGATTGCGTCTGAGCCAGGGCTGCAGTAGCATATCGGTTTTGTCTATTTTGCAACAGCGAAATTTTGCATATGTTATAAAAAAACAGCTGATCGCTGTAATGCTGTATTTGTGACCGTTTTCTGGTACATTTTATGAAAGTCGTCATATTTTAAATGATTATTAAGTCAAATTATTATACTTATTATTCAACACATTTATTTTGGAAGGACTTCTATATTACTTTGGAAAGACTTGATTTTTATTAAATAACTAATTGCTGTTAATAATAGTAATGTAACAGTGACATTTTAAGTTCTCGTTTGCTTAAAACATATGTTCGGTATGAAAAGTAAACAAACAAATTCAAAATATATTATGGATATTCAAGACGCATTTATTGCAGGAGATTTTTTTGCAAATATCTTAAGTAACAGCTGTAGCAGCAAATAAGCTGCGCCCAAGACAATGAAATAGCCGCCGTACACAATATACTGCGTTTTTGGAGGCAGACCAAATCCGGTGTCTGGAAAAATATTTATAAAAAGTATTAGCTATGGAAATTGAATAGGAATTACTTTAATTTTGTTACTTACCCGTTACTACGACAATGGTTAAAATGGTTTGCAGTACCAGTGCCACCAGCATATTGATGCCAAAGATCAGGCCGAAGCTGTCGTCCACCAGGTTCTCGGCCACTATGGCAGCGGCCGCTGTGATGATGAAGAAGAACACGGCACAGAAGATCACGTAGCTAACGTAGGCCAGCCAAACGCTATTGCCACACGCCGCTAGCAGTAAAAGTGCGCCCAGAACAGCGACACAAATGGAATTGATCAGCATGTAGAAGCTGCGTTTGCTATTGCTGTTCAACATGCCAGCCAGGATGGCTCCAATGGCGCCCAGCAGGGTGGCCACCGCTTCGACTCCGCCATTGTAATTACTCTGCTTTTCGGGCGCCAGCTCCTTCCACAGAAATTGTATGTAGGATATGACCTGTATTTGTCCACAAATGGCCAAAGCCCACCAGACGCTCCACAGAAGCACCACAGGATTCGTATACGAGGAGGCGAGATGATACCATAGCAGGCGACCAGCATTGCTCAAAGAGAACTTTGGAGCTGTTTCGTCCGTAGTAACTAATACAACAGCCTTTGCCTCTGAATGATGCGTTTTAGTGGAGTAAAAGTAGAGACTTCGTGGCACACTTGGCAGCAGCACTGAGATGACCAGCGATATCACCTGCGTGCTCAGCGAAATGAAATGTAGGCCACGAAAACTCATACTGTCCGTGGAGACGAGCAGCTGGGCAATCACGCCACCGAGAAATTTGCCAGCCAAAATCGCGGCTCGCGTATGTCCGGTGACCACTTGATAGCGTTCCCGATCCACTTTCGCATACATGTATGTGTAATAGGCCACCTCAGCGGCGGTGAAGAAGCCATAGAATAGCTGTGCCAACTGCAGCTCAAAGATAGTGTCCGTCCACAGTAGAAACGAGAACAAAATTATGCCAGCTATCGAGGAGAGCACAATAATCGGCTTGTAGCGCAGCAGATCCGTAATGAGAAACACGATCACCAATTGGGCGAGCACGGCATAGGTGCCAAAGGGATAAACATCTTGAGAGATTTGCTCTGTTGTCACGTTGCCCCAATCGCCAGCCAAATACTCGGTGACAAAGGGTTCCGAGGGTCTCAGCTCGCGAAAGAAACCGAACAGACACAAGAGCAGAGAAATTTTTAGCCAGCTCTGCATCTCAACTGGAGAAGCAGCCGATACGCTCTCACGCCCGTTAATGTAAATATATTGCGGCTACTTGATTGAGTGTCGTAACCGCAACGCCTGCTCGACAACAACTGTTCCGATCCGATCAGAGGCGAAACGCGACTCGCGACTCGCGACGATTCGCTGACGGTCAGCTGAAAGCAAGAGCGACCTATTGCTTTCTTCCAAAAAACGTTTCAAATTGCGAGCCGAAAAAAATATTTCACGATTTAAAACAAGCAATATACCTATGTACTAGATACATACATATGTAGGTACATACAAACATAAATGTACTCATATATTTACGAGCTGGTAATACCCTGCACTTTCGATTACTTTAAAAAAGGTCTAAAATACACATGTGAGCTTACAATTAAGCGATCTAATTTAGTTCGAGTACATATTTATTTTGTGCTATTTATAAAAATACGTTTTTTAAATCTATTTTTAAATGTTAAAGAAAAATATTATTTGTAAGTATTAAAAAATGCTTAAAGTGTTTATACATTGTGAAACATTTTAAAACTGTATCTTTAAACGATACAAAAGAAAAAAAAAATAAATAAATAAAATAAATAAATAAATAAATAAATAAATAATAATAAAAAGTAAATAAAAAATAAAAAATATACATACAGATTTATCTAAAAGAAATGTAATATATAAAGTTAAAAATAATAAAAAATATGTATTAACTATATATTGAATTTACAAGGTATTTTTTGGCATATATGCAGTATATGTTCAGTTTCCTATTGGCATTGTAGAGTTTTTTTCAATTGGGCAATCAAATTGATTTTATTTTACTTATGGGTATAACAAGCTTGCCATTGAGCTTGCAACACTTTAAACCAAGGTTATTAACGCGACTGGCTATCTAAACCTGTATTTGAATATATAATTATATTTGCCTGACAGTTTGTAAGTTCTGACCAAAGTTTATATTGCTTATACTTTTGGTAACGTGGCATATTATATTTTTGATCCACAAGCAAGTTAAATCTTGTATATTGTTAAATATATGTATATTGCTTCTATAACTTTATTCCAAAGGAACATTAATTTCATAGACCTTAATACTCTTTCATTCCATTCTCAATCACTTATTACACTTTTTACAGGGTAACGCTTAGTCGACTATGCAGTTCTCCAACTTTCCTGCCTCCTATTTCTTTTTTTTTTTTTTTAGATTTGGCAGACTGATAAAACTGAATCTTATCACAGACAGCTAATATTCATACATATATAACTCTAAATAATTGTTTGCCTTGATTAATCTATATCGTTTAGGTTTTTATGAATTTATGAGTTTAGCTTATGATTATGTGTTGAAGCGCTAAAGTGATTCCACAAAAAAAAAAAAAATAAATAAATAAATAAATAAATAAAAAAAATATGCGAATTAGACACAAAAGCAAATATACATTGGAATAAATTAAATTAAAATTGAATCAAAATATAGAAAAATCCCCCAATTTACGATTTTATTTATTTATTTTTTATATCAATATGAACAACGAAAAAGAGAAAATGAAACCTAAATAAAAAATTATTATCTATGTATAAACAAATTCGTAAAATAAAATGTTATTTTTTAATATATATAGGAGTAGTCGAAAAAATGATACATATCGTACTATATACATATATACGGTATATGCTACATATAGGTTTCCAGAAATGCCGCAAATGCTTTATAAATCAATTTCCAATTAATTTTAATTGTTGTCAAGCCTTTCTACAACAAATAAAATTTAAATTAAGCAGAAATAGTTTTTTAGAACATCAAAAAGAGAACTTTATTATCTACTTTTTCATGTATTCCTGGTAGAGAAGCAACAGTTCGGGGCTTGTGCGTGGCTTCACTGTCGCCAGCGCCGATTCGAAGTGTCGCCAATGCACAAGTTCTGCCTCGAAGCTCTGCTCCAGAGCGCTGAGCGCTGCCTCATGGCAAACAGCCTGAATCTCTGCACCCGAATAGCCTTCGGTGAGTTCGACCAGCTGATCGACAATCACATCCTCAGCCAATGGCATGGCACGCAGCTTGATGAGGAGGATTTCGCGACGTGCCGCCGCCTCTGGCAAACCCACGTAGCAGACACGATCAATGCGGCCGGGCCGGAGCAGGGCCTTATCTATCATATCTGGGCGATTGGTGGCCGCTACAATGGTGACATTATGCAAAGCGTCCACGCCATCCAGTTCGGTCAGCAGCTGGGTGAGCACGCGCTCCTTGACAGACGAGCCACCAGCGGAACCCTCGGATCGCTCGCCGCCAATCGCATCGATTTCGTCGAAGAAAACAATCGCCGGCGCCACTTGGCGAGCTTTGCGAAACACCTCGCGCACCGCACGCTCCGACTCGCCCACCCACATGGAGAAGAGCTCCGGGCCCTTAATGGAAAGGAAGTTGAGTTTACTTTCCGTAGCCAGTGCCTTGGCTATCATTGTCTTCGAGCAACCAGGCGGACCAAACATGAGAACGCCACGCGGTGGCTTAATGCCCAGGCGCTGAAATTTATCGGCATGCAGCAGCGGCCACTCGATGGCTTGTTGAAGAGTGAGACGCAGTGCAGCCTGGCCACCGATATCTGACCAAAGTACATTTGGACTCTCAATGAGCACCTCGCGCATAGCTGAGGGCTTCACTTGTGTGAGTGCTGCTTGCAAGTCCCGTAGCTCTAGAGGGCGAGGCTCCTCCTTCAGTGTAGCTAGCGTGGCTGTATATACGAGATTAACCAAATCGGCGCCCGCATAGCCATGTGTGATGCTCGCAATGTGCTCCAATTCGACATCTTTTATTGTATGCTCCAATTGTTGAAGCTGACATTGCAGAATCTCCTTGCGAGCAGCTGGGTTAGGAGGCCCCAGCTCCAATTCACAATCTAAACGACCCGCACGCCTTATGCTCGGATGCAGTGCATCAATTTGCGAGCTCGTGGCCAGCAAGAAAGTGCGACTCGTCTCAACCCGACAACCGCTGCTAAGCAGATCGAGTTGGGAGAGCAATGCCAGTGAAGCACGCTTGACCAAATCATTGGAATCCTGTTTAGGACAGAGAGTGTGAATATCCTCCAAGATAATCAGCGAGGGATGTGGGTAATGCGAGTAGGCGCGCTCAAAATATGCCGCCAGCTTTTGCTCTGTTTCTCCTAGAAATTTGCTAAACACTTCGCCACTGCTGATATTAATGATTTGGACATTTTTGTTGCTTCTCTGAGCCGACGAACACAGGGCCTCACAGATCAGGGATTTGCCACAGCCGCTGGCGCCATAGAGCAGCAAACCACGGGAAATTTTAATGCCTACAAGAATATACTCTTCAATAAAATATAGTTAAATATATATTCGCTTACCTTTTGGCATTGGCTTGTAGCCTAGTGCAAAGTCCATGCTTTCTTCCACCAATTCGATTTGCTTATCCAGTCCGCCAATCTTTGCTTTACTTAATCCTTGATCCAGTTCTGGCTGCTGCTCTTTGACTTGTTCCTTATTAAGTAATATCTCCAGCCGTGTCGCATTTGTTATTTGCACAAATTGTTGTGTGTTGACCAAACTTAGATTGGCCAGCGCATTCTCTAGAGCATCTTCTTCCACTCCTTGCCAACTTTCCAGGCGAAAAGTCAAGGGCTTGTTAAAGAAATTTAAATACAGTTCGCTGCCATTCCTGTATACTTGATTCACTATATTGCGCTTGAGTACCGCCGCCACGTCTGGCAGATGCATTGGCTCCAATTCCGATTCACTTGAATTTGAATGCCTTAGAGTCACGCTAGCAGCTGCAAAAAGTTGACTGTGGTTCAGGGCTGAAATGCGGAGCAATTTGCCTTGGAATACCGACCAATTTTGTCTATAATCTGTAATAGCAGATCATTCATTATTAATTTTCCTTTATTAAAGATCTCCACACTACCTTCAGCTGTGGCAAAAACAGTCGTAAGAAACTGCTCTGAAATGGGCCAAAGAATGCGAACCAGCGCAGGATTTTTAGCTTCTTCCAATGCAGGTTCTACAACCACCTGTTGCCCAATATGAAATTGAGCAAGCTGTATGGCACCCTCCGACATAAATAGAAGTGTGTTGGCATATTTCGGCGGTAGGTCTTTCAAAGATTCCACTTCAAAATTTTTCTGCTGCACGCTGCTCGTATAAAGCGTTCCATTGCGCACAAATTCTGTTTCTACAGCTGCGCCACTTACGTCTTCATCTAGAGGACATACTCGTTCGTGTGTATCCCGTGATTTGCTTGTTATGTGTACATTACATTTCTCACAGTGAAACCAAGTAGCTTGGTTCTTTTTATTACTCGACTTTGGCGGCATGTCGGCAAACGGAGCACGTTTTGTTTACATTTTGCCAAACAGCTGATGGTGTTTGCATGCGCAGTGACTGGCAAAACTGAAAATTATATGTGAATGGCTGCAAATACGTAAAGTGCGCATCGTTTAAATTTGAAGTTAAACTTGAAATATGAGCCAAATGGCTTGGTTTTTATATAGACTGTGCATTGCATAGGGTCATAGTATCTTTGAGTTGCTGAATATTCGCAACGTATCGAAATATTTTGTTTACCTGTTGCGTTGCCAATCAGCTGTTTACGTGCGCTACGAACGGCAAAAGTGGGACAAGGACAATCATTGAATTTATCGGGCACAAACTTTAATATTGATGATTATATAAACTGCGTAGCATTGTTTTTTATACTTTCAACACGTTGCTGGTGCGGCCAATACATATGTATGCATGTAAATATATGTATGTATATTAGGTTTTGTTTTTATACCCTGAACCCATTGAAAATGGGAAATCAGGGTATAATGGTTTTGTTGAAATGTATGTAACAGGCAGAAGGAGGCGTGGCAGACCCCACAAAGTATATATATTCTTGATCAGGGTGACGAGCTGAGTTGATTTGGCCCTGTCCGTCTGTCTGTCTGTCCGTCTGTCCGTCTGTCCGTATGTTTGAACGCGTCGATTTCCGAAGATATAAGAGCTAAATGTTCGTAATTACAGCGCGGATATCGAGTTTATCATTAAAATTCGATAACTCATCCCGATCTTTTTTTATCGATGAAAAACCTTATCGAAAACCAGTTATAAAATTATATCTTCTACATCTTTATTGCTAGAGTCTCCAAATTTTGAATGTATGCTTATATGCAATTCATACAATTTCGGTTTTTGTTAAAATTTACCCCCCACCTCTAAATTCACCCCCTCACCCTCACTTTTGTAAAACGCGTATTTCAAATACTAGAGACTTGTGCTTTGGCAATTACATGCATATTCATGTTATATTCATAATCTAAAAGTTTCATGAAGATCGTACGTACACAAAAAAAGTTATTAAACAATTAAGTTCTCATAGTAAGCGCACACTGCAGCCCATGCGTGTTTATGCGTGGGTGCTTGTATGTGTATGTGTTTGTGTATGTGTGTGTGTTTCTTGTGTAAGCTGAAAGACGCGAAAAATTATTGAAATAGCTAGCACTCCAAGGGTTCAGGGGATCTCGTAGTCGAGCAGTCTCGACTAGAGCTTTCTTACTTGTTTAATTAGCAGCTGTGTTAGCGCGCACTTTTAATGGCTATGTAAACAAAGTTAACGGTAAAAAGCTTTTGAATTATGGTATCGATACGGAAAGATAGTTTTTGTATTAGTTTCTAGTTTTATTATTCATTTGGTGTTCAATATATCTAATTTCACATACACTTAACAATATATACACGTAAATAGCAAAACGAACAGTTAGAAAAAGAGCTCGATTCTAATAAAGGAAATTCTGTTTGTACACAAAAAGTCTATTGCAGCAGCAAATCAGTTTCGCTGGCATTGGCTGACATCAGATCCCGTTCGAGGCTTGTCGTAGCATTTGCCTGATTCAAAAATAAGTCAAAATCGTAGCCGTCATTCTGTGCCGAAATGGAATCCGTTTGATTGCTAATAGTTTGCGGATTGGAAAGCAAATCCACATCGTGCAAACCCAGTTCCTTGAGCAGGGATTCGTTTTCGTTGGCATTGGACGCAGTTGTGGGCTCCTTTAGTTCCACATTGATAATGGGCGCCGGCTGCTCGACGGCTTCCCTGCCGTATGTTACTTTATGGGAACGTGTTGTTGAATTCTCTTCAATTTCGTCATCATCCAGCTCCTGGGGCTTGAGCGTACTCGATTTGTATTGAAAATCCGTTTCCTTAAAGTCCACTTCAATGGGGAAGAGAGGAGGTAGGGAGTCCAGACGTGCCACCAAGCTTCTGTGTAGTTCCGCCAAACTATCGAGTAGGCTGCGCAACTGCTTATTCAAGTCCATGGCATGCTTGCACTCCAGCAGCTCCATTTTCTCGAGAACATCTGTGCGCAGCTTGGCGAACTTGCTACGCGCATCCTGGCGACAGCGCAGAATTAAACGATATTCATAGTTGCCCGTCTCGACGCGATAGAGCGGCTCCTGCAACGCTGCAAAGCCATGCTCCTCATCATCCATCTCCTTGACCTTCAGGCAATAGGAGAGATAGGTGAACTTCGCATCCGCATAACGTCGCACGGTTAATTTTGTGTCAGGTATGGCCTTATTCAGATACGTGCCCAGATCTGCGAGCACGGGCTTAATTTGCTTAATGATAGCCAATCCGTCCTTTTCCAGCGAGCGATGAAATTCGCCAAAAGTACGAAATGCTTCGCTGGCACGCTGCTGCGGCTCATGTGCCGAGATCTGGGTGAAACAATCGCCAAAGCTCTTGTATGTCTGCAATAGATCGTAATAGGCCTTCAGCATGCGTCGCGCATGCTCCACAAGTCCTTTGTACATCAGCTCTGTGCCCTCCAGCTCCTCTAGTCGCTTGACCAGCGAATCATTGCATAGTATAGCCCTCGATAGACCCAGCGTGTCAGCCGTATTGCTCGACAAATTGTCCACAATGCGATGCTTCAGTTTCTTGAGGATTATGTCCAGCGTTTTGCCCTGTTCCGGATCTGCGTGCAGCTTGTTGTAGTGAATGGTCACCTCATCCGTAGCAGTTTGAATCATCTTGGCGACCTCCACTTTGGTTTTGCCCTTAACGCTCACCGAATTGACAGCGAGCAATTCATCACCTGATTGCAGGGAGCCTTCACGGGCAGCGGGAGTGCCATCAAAGACCTGGAATGGAAAAGAAAATTATTAATAAATAAGGTTGTAATATATACCCTAAAAAACTTTGGTTTTATGGAAAAAATTAAATTTAAATTAATTAACAAAAATATCTAGAGAATGTCTTTATAAAGAAAATTAATGCAGGAATATTTAAAGCAAAAATTTATAAATATATTTGAAAATCTATATATACAGCTAAAATAATTGATGTTTAAAAGAGTTACAAACTTAAATTATATCTTAATATATAGACCAAAATTATGTCCTTCACATAGCAAAATATAAACATACTCAAAATCTTAGAACAACATAGCTTCATTTTTGGAAAACCTTTTTGACAGATTTGCTTTGATCTGGAATTCATTTTCGATATTTTAATTTTGTAGCAAATCGGTAAAAAAAAAAAAAATTATTGTGTGAATAAAATTAAAATGTAATGTAAAGGTGTTTAGTGAAAATTCAGTTAAGCGAAATTGCGTTTTTTTGAAATTTGTTTGAGACGAGAACCTGTCGGAACGATACCCAGAGACCATGACGTTTTCCCATTGGTATAGGGACAGAGAGGTTGACTCGCAGCAGGAGAAGCCGAAATCGAAGCTGGTGAACCGCGTGCAACGGTTGGACGCGCGTTTGCAATCCATAGTATTGGAGAATAATACGAACAGGTTGTTGCGGCAGCAGGCGGGATTGGATAAGGCGAGGATGAATTCGAAAAAGAAGAAGACGCTGCGCAGATCGCCAAAGGTGTGCAGCATACAGCACGTGTACGACCGCAATCGGCAGCAGGAGCTGCGTCAGTTGCAGCAGGAGCAGAGCCGGCAATGCCAGTTCCATAGCCATGCGGTGCCAAATTTCAAGTTGATGCACAAACGCTGGGAAATACGAAATCGAACGCGTCAATTGAAATGCTTGTACAACTTGACCAAACCGCAAACGCCACACACACTAAAGAAATCTATGGAGGCGGCCAAACGTTGGCAGACGGAACGGGCGAATCTGGAGCAACAGATAATGAGGGAGGTGACGCTGCGGCCGCAGTTGAGCCAAGCCTCGGAGAGCTGGCGCCAGCCTCCGTTCGTGCCGCGCATCTTATCGAGCATTGTGAAGACTGAACCGTTCCATCTGAAGTCCGTGGAACGGGGCAAGCTGCGCAAACAGTTCGATTTGTGGAACCGGCGGGAGCAGGAGACGCGCTGGCAACGAAAGGCGATCGAGTGGGCGCAGCGCTGCCACGACGAATATGTGCAGGCCCGCAAATTAACCAATTTCAAGGCTACTCCAAATCCCTGGAAGCGAACTAAAGCAATCATCTGAAAGAAATTTCAACTGATTTTTTTTTTTTACATTTACATTACATTTTTGTGAAAAATAAATAAATTCCTTTTAAAATGTAAAAAAAAAAAAAACAGAATTATTTATAATTTCATAATAGATTAATTAGGGTTTTCGACCATAATTAAATTATTATTATTATTAATATTAATATTATTATTATTATTATTACTAGTATTATTATTATTATTATTATTATTTTATTTTATTTTTTTTTTCTTTATAACAGATATCGTAAAAAATGTCACTTACCTGCACTATATAGAGACATGGACACATCGGCGCACCGCCTCCAATGCTAATGCCAATTAGATTACTCTGATCCTTCGTAATCACAACTGCATTTGTGCTCACAGTCATGCCCCTGCAAATGTTTGAATTGAAGTTCGATTCAGCTGAAGTTATTAGCATATATGTATATATTTATATAGTCTAGACCTAAGTTAAAGCTTTTTGTTAGAGCAATAAGCGTGCGATACTCACATCAATTTGTGCAGTTTTCTAATTAGCCATGAGTTGTTAAAAAACTTTAAAAAAAAAAAAAACACTTTCTGCAATTTTAATTTTAGAATTATTCAAATTAAAAATAATTTAATAGCTTCAGCATTGTTATAAATTATTTCAAATGAAATTTCTGTCTGGAGCAATGTACCTTTAACTATATATATATATATATATATATATATATATATATTTTTTTTTTTTTTATTATATACAAATTATTTTAAGATACAGAGGTATATAAGCTTTTATCGTACTATATATTATAATATGAAATATTTTACATATATTTTGTTTTTTATACCCTGAACCCATTGAAAATGGGAAATCAGGGTATAATGGTTTTGTTGAAATGTATGTAACAGGCAGAAGGAGGCGTGGCAGACCCCACAAAGTATATATATTCTTGATCAGGGTGACGAGCTGAGTTGATTTGGCCCTGTCCGTCTGTCTGTCTGTCCGTCTGTCCGTCTGTCCGTCTGTCCGTATGTTTGAACGCGTCGATTTCCGAAGATATAAGAGCTAGAGACTTCAAATTTTTTGTAAAATGTTCGTAATTACAGCGCGGATATCGAGTTTAAAATTCGATAACTCATCCCGATCTTTTTTTATCGATGAAAAACCTTATCGAAAACCAGTTATAAAATTATATCTTCTACACCTTTATTGCTAGAGTCTCCAAATTTTGAATGTATGCTTATATGCAATTTATACAATTTCGGTTTTTGTTAAAATTTACCCCCCACCTCTAGATTCACCCCCTCACCCTCACTTTTGTAAAACGCGTATTTCAAATACTAGAGACTTGTGCTTTGGCAATTACATGCATATCCACGTTATAATCATAATCTGAAAGTTTCATGAAGATCGTACGTCCACAAAAAAGTTATTAAACAATTAAGTTCTCATAGTAAGCGCACACTGCAGCCCATGCGTGTTTATGCGTGGGTGCTTGTGTGTGTATGTGTTTGTGTATGTGTGTGTGTTTCTTGTGTAAGCTGAAAGACGCGAAAAATTATTGAAATAGCTAGCACTCCAAGGGTTCAGGGGATCTCGTAGTCGAGCAGTCTCGACTAGAGCTTTCTTACTTGTTTTTTTCTTGGTTTGCTATCCAATATTCTAAAAATCAATCATAGAGTGTTTTGACTATAAACAATATTATATATTTCAATCTTCTTGTAGTTATCGTAATAAATTGGAATATATCTATTATTTCATTAAATTGTATATGCTTATAAAATAGGATATATCTCTAATAAAGGACTTTCTAGCAGTTATATATTTTTTGGACCCAAGGAAAACATAATAATGTAATTTTCAAATGAACTACACACATATACTCGTGTTTACTCTATTAAAAAATAAATAAATTTAGCCTTTAGGAGCTTACAAAATAAAGAACGAGGCATACAATAAATACGCTTTGTCTCCGTCTAGGTTTGGGTTAGCTTTTGAGACACTACTTGAAGTATATGCTTTATATAACGGTTCATATAACGATTTATAACGTTTCTAACGGTCTAGTGAGTCAAGAAATATTGACTTACAAGCGATCTAGCTCGTATTTTTGTTTACTAAAGAGTCCATATCGATCTGGTGTTAGCTCGAGGCCAGTGCAAAAGACCGCAGTTTCTGTATCGGTGGCCGCGCTGACTTTTAAATCCTCCAATTTTTGTTTCGAACTTTTAGGAATCAGATATATATTTATCATATATATACACATACAGAGAGAAATAGAGGCAGAGCTAGTACTTCCTATTCCACCCGATACTTACGCCTCAAAGTCGGCCATGAAATCCTCATTTAATTGTATTAGCACTGGCGTGGCCTCGCTTGTTTGCTTTCTAATTAAATTTTGTATTACATTATTTTATATTTATGTTTGAATTATCATAAACAATATGTTGACCCAATTATTGATTTTTTATTTCAAACAGTTGGCAAAGCTTTTCAGTTTCACGTTTAACCCACGAAATGTATTTACATATGCAAGCGTATATACATGCATTCCGGTACTTACATTTTATCCTCGTAGAAGAAATCATCGTCGTCCGTCAGCATTTTGTCAATTTTCTTATTTATTTACTATTTTAAACAAGCAGGCCTTAGAGCCTTCCCATACACTTCTGACGTGAACTTGGCTGCTTAAGAAAAACCAAAACAGTTTTCTATCGAGTAATATCGATGTTTGGCGATACTATCTATTGGCTACTTTACAGCACTGCCAATACAACTTGTTGCCTAGGCAACGCGAAAAATATAAACAATAAATTATTTGTGCAATGGATTGGGCTGAAGAACTGAAAATGACTATAAGAAAGGTTAAATTGAATTAAATAAAACTATAATTTATATAATTATGTACATTTGTAGACCACTGCACGCAAGGGTCGTCGCTCAAAGAGTCGCGATGTCTTGAAAGAGGAAAATCAAGCGGGATCTTCATCGAGTGCTGCGTCGACACACAAATTGAATAAAGATATATCCATAGATATTACGTTAGATGTACAAAATGATAGTAGCAGTCCCACATCTACAACACCTACAGCATATAATAATGAATTTGATTCAAGTCGACCGCCCATCCGGCGCGTCTCTGGTGGCTGGGCAGATTCTGGTTTAAAGGGACTTAAGTAAGTAAAAGTTTTAAAATTCGAGTGTTAATAATATAATAATAATACGAATTTATTTGTTATAGATCCAAGAAGAATTCATTTGATGAGTAAGCAACTACAGCTTTCATATTAGCTCACATAATTAATATCAAATTTATAGTGAACGCTTTCAAGTGATCAAATCTGCGACAAGTTCAATACCAACGGATGATATACCAATTATACCGGATTTAGATGATGTCAGAGATGAAATATTGCTAAACGAAATTGTTGAGCCTGCGTCGTAAGATAGTTTCTTTATATAAACTTTATAAAATAATCCTTTATTTAACTTACAGAAGCGTCGCTATTAGTCGCGATGTTACATTTAAAGAGTTAAGCTCCGATCTGCTCTCACAAAATGCCTTTTCAGCAATAGAAGACGTGGATTTGACCATATTGACACGTTGCTTACAGGTTCAGGAAAGC
This sequence comes from Drosophila arizonae, assembly GCF_054131065.1. Taxonomy (NCBI): domain Eukaryota; kingdom Metazoa; phylum Arthropoda; class Insecta; order Diptera; family Drosophilidae; genus Drosophila; species Drosophila arizonae. The sequence goes on from NC_142923.1 coordinate 3,960,238, forward strand.
TTGGATGAACCGGACGAAATTTGGGAATGGGATAAGCTCTTTACGGAGATAACTGCGCAAATAAATTCGGATAAGACATTGAATGTTGGTATGCCGGAAAAGACAGAAATTGGACCTGATGAGGTGCCACCTACGGCTAAATACAATTAATTCTATAAAAATAAAATAAATGTAATATTTAAATTAATTCGCGCATTTAAAATTCAAATTGCCATGCAATAAGGGACGCACACAAAAAGTTGCTAAATAATACCAAAAAATGTTAAGTTATCGAGAAAAAATCGATAGCGTTGCCGAAGTTTCTCCCGTCACTATCTGTCACGGGGCAGCGAAAAAACATAGTTGTAGACAATTTTTAATCTGTGTTAATCGCGTTTAAAATTGTGTTAAAAAATTATAAACTGCTTATAATTAGATCATTCATACAACAATGGCGCCGAAATCCAGAACAGTTGGTGTTCCACCAAAATCACAGACCTTTAAAGACAAGTCAAAGCCAACCGATGTGAGGCTGTCCAATATACAGGCGGCAAAGGGTAAGAAAATATGTGGTTATTGTTGAAATATGCTAAGTCGTAACATAAAATGGGTGTAGAAAGGTTATTTATGATACTTATTGTGAATTATGTTACATGTTTGTTGTTGGTAGGATGAGATAATGTATTTAAATGTATAAATAAAAAGCAGTTGCCGGCTGCCGTCTGGAAGCTTCTTAGTGATGACAATATATGAGTCATGTGTTTCGGTATGGGATTCTTACTAATCGATTCTTTTTGCAGCTGTTTCCGATGCCATTCGTACCAGCTTGGGTCCTCGCGGCATGGACAAAATGATTCAGGCTGGCAATGGCGAAGTATCCATTACCAATGATGGTGCGACCATTTTGAAGCAGATGAATGTGTTGCATCCCGCTGCAAAAATGTTGGTTGAGCTGTCCCGTGCCCAGGATGTTGAGGCCGGCGATGGCACCACTTCTGTTGTGGTCATTGCCGGTGCCCTGTTGGAGGCATGTGAGAAGCTGCTGCAGAAAGGTTTGCATCCCACTGCCATTTCGGATTCCTTCCAACGTTGCTCGAACAAAGCTGTGGAGATTCTCACTCAAATGTCGACTCCCATTGAACTCAAGGATCGCGAAACTTTGATCAAGAGTGCTTCCACATCGCTCAACTCTAAAGTTGTCTCCCAGCAGAGCAGCTTGCTCGCTCCCATTGCTGTGGACGCAGTGCTAAAAGTCACCGAACCAGGCAAAGAGGCATCGGTGGATCTAAAGAACATTAAGGTTATTCAGAGCTTGGGCGGCACTGTTGAAGATACGGAACTGGTCCAGGGCTTGGTCTTCACCAGCCGCTCGGCCGGCACCAATGCACCCAAACGCATTGAGAAGGCAAAGATTGGTCTCATTCAATTCTGTATTTCGGCACCAAAAACCGACATGGATCACAATGTGATTGTTAGCGATTATGCAGCCATGGATCGCGTACTCAAGGAGGAGCGCTCCTATATTTTGAACATCGTAAAGCAGATCAAGAAGGCGGGCTGCAATGTCCTCCTCGTACAGAAGTCCATATTGCGGTAGGTTATTTGAGTTTGATGTTAGTTGTGGAATATAACGTATAACTTAATTTTACGTATCTATAGTGATGCCGTCTCGGATCTGGCTCAGCATTTCCTTGACAAGATCAAGTGCTTGGTTGTCAAGGACGTGGAACGCGAGGACATTGAGTTTGTATGCAAATCATTGCATTGTCGTCCAATTGCCTCGCTGGATCATTTCACGGCTGAGAATTTGTCGAGCGCAGATCTCGTCGAGGAAGTTGCCAGTGGCACCAACAAGTTTGTCAAGATCACGGGCATTCAAAATCAAGGACGCACCGTTTCCATTATCTGCCGTGGCTCCAATAAGCTCGTTCTAGAGGAGGCTGCACGCTCGTTGCACGATGCTTTGTGTGTGGTGCGTTGCTTGGTCAAGAAGCGTGCTCAGATTGTGGGCGGCGGTGCCCCTGAAATAGAGATGGCATTGCAGCTGGCTGCACTGGCTCAAACCGTCGAAGGTGTGGATGCATATTGCTATCGTGCCTTTGCGGATGCCCTGGAGGTGATTCCATCAACTTTGGCCGAGAATGCAGGCTTGAATCCAATTGCTACGGTGACTGAGCTGCGCAACCGCCATGCTCAGGGCGAAAAGACAGCCGGCATCAATGTGCGCAAGGGCGCCATCACCGACATTCTGGCAGAGAATGTGGTGCAGCCGCTTCTGGTGAGCACATCGGCCATTACACTGGCCACCGAGACCATACGCTCCATACTGAAGATTGATGATATTGTGAGTAGAATCTCTTTATTAAATATTATTATGTTATTAATTGATATTTCTCTTTGCAGATCAACACGATGAGCTAAGCAGTTTGGCTTTGCCAGCAACTCTTATCCTTCTGTGTATTTGTGCGCTCTCATCCCGGCTGCAAACTCTACTTATTTGCATTTTCATTTAACACACACACACATATACCTACGCACACACACGTATATGATAAAGAAACACACACACCATCCATATCGTTTCCATTTTGCGGCATCTGGCTCGCCTTTATAATGAATAAAATTCACATAATATACACTACAAGTTAATATGTATTTAACATTTAAATAAAAACTATGTATTTCGCTTTGTATTAACAACGAACTGAATAATTTGTTTTATATTTTTATTTCAAATTTGGTATTTGCTTCACGCTTGCCACTCGTAAGCATGTTTGGGATTTGGTGTTGCCATATCTGTAGAAAAAAGTGTAGAAGACATTTTATTTGGCGGCCAATTTAAATTTTGTTTTCCATAGTAGTAAGAAATTTTATTTTGATTTATTTGTTTAAAAAATATATTAAATATATAACAATTTTATCATAGAATACATATAAAGTACTTAAAGTTCCGTATGAAAATGTACAAGCAAAAAATATACGCCATGAAATAATATTGAAAATAAAAAGTGAGTCAGGATAAAAATATAAAAATATTTATTTTAAATTGAAAATTTTAAAAATAAATGATTTAATTGAAATTCAAGACAAAACTAAAAAAAAAAAAAAAAAAAAAAATTAAAAATATACTGAAAATAAAAAAGTGAGGCAGATAAAATTCACTTTTATATTTAAGCCCTGCAACTGCGGCAAATTGCTTTTAATTTGTATACAACTACTGTTGTCTATTGTCATTAGATCTAGGAATCGAAAATTTCTTGCTGTTTATATCCGCTTTGACACATCGTTGAATGTGAGAAATTCCTTCATGCCTTTTGCTTTAGTAGTGCTAACATTTCAAAGGATTTGCGCCAGTTTTCCCTTGACATTCCTTTTGTTGTTCGAGTAAATAAAAATCACTTGATGCGATTTTTATGATGTGCGTTAAATGATTAAACCACTTGAAATGGTTTCAAATTGTCAAAAAAGAAAAAGGCGAGAAAAATAAGGGACAAATCTAAAGGTTTTTTCCTACTATTTTCCTCCATTTCCTTG